>NW_023665465.1:0-369440 GCF_014743375.2 Drosophila subpulchrella | reverse complement strand
ATCGCAAGGCCCTTAACAAGCATCCTAAAGGGAAATAATGGTAAAACTAGCAAATATCAGTCAAGAAAAGTTGACGTCGATATGACCAAGCAACAGAGAGAAACGTTTGACAGGCTGAGAGAAATCTTGGCATCAGAAGACGTTCTGCTTCAGGTTTTGGTCTGGGAGCGGTACTATCTCAAGATGGCCGCCCAATCACAATGATTTCACGTGCACTACGAGACAACGAAAAAAATTATGCGACCAACGAGCGAGAGCTCCTCGCTATAGTTTGGGCACTGAAAAACCTCCGAAATTACTTGTACACCCAAAAAAAAATGATCATAGAAACTAAACTATTCGTACATTAAAACTAAACTATTGAGTGTCAAAAATATCTTGATAAGATGCGTATTAACCTTATGACACCGAAAGTATTAAACTGAAACTTTCGAAGTTATCAAAGTTAAACTAACGAGTATAAAATTTATACTCACTCAGTGTAATGAAATTTATGCTGATAGTTTACTTTTTATACTATTTAGTATAAAAGCTATCCTATGTAGTCTCCGTTTTATACTATTTCGTATACATATTATACTAATCTAGAGAGCCGTAGTATACTTTTTAAGCTATTTATCGAAATCGTTAGTATACATTTTATACTATTTCGTATAAAACTTATACGATTTCCCCGTTGCCTGTAGTATACATAAAATTTATACTATTTTGTTTTTCGTGGTATCCCAAACCCAATAAAATCAAGTTGTATGTTGTTTTTCTTTTATTTCTATTTCACATATTATTTTGTTATTATTTCATAAATTTTCATATTTTGCGCAACACACATAACATGTTTTAGCTCCTTTTTTTTATATTCCTTTACCTAACACGTATATACAGACTAAAACAAGTACAAGCAACAAGAGTAGGGGCCGTGATTGCGCGGTATCACCGCAAGGTATTGCTTAGCGCAATGGTAGCCACCTAGGCTGTAGCTTCTCTCCTCTCCTTCTCGATGCGACGCTGCGTTCGCAGTACACTCGCTGCGCAGGCTGCCGTCGCTGGCCGAACTCTTGCCCCGGTGGTCTTCATCAGCATTTGGCGATCAGACCCGAAGCGGCGACATTAAAATAGGACATGCTGATCGTCCTCAACAATCCCACTGCCGCACTCTGGACAACCGTTCTCCGTGTCGTGTCCGAAGCGCTTAAGGAAGCTTCGGAAGCAACCATGTGCACTCAGCGCCTGCGTGAGGTAGAAATCTACCTGGCCGTGCTTCCTATTTACCCTTGCGTCCAGCGTCCAGCGTCCCTTGCTGGAGTTGTCCCAGGCTGCCTGCCAGTTGTCGACGCTCTGCATCCTGGCACTCCTCTTCACCTCGGTCTTGGTTCTGTGGCTCCCGCACCAGTTCACTGAGGGGAACTTGGCCTGCAATGACGAGCGCTGCATCTGAACGCGTGCGCAAAGCACTTGCATCTGAAAATACACAATATTTACCAACAGGGACAATATAATATTGATTCTTTTTCATTTTAGAACAAATATTTTACTTACATGTTGAATCGGCATAAAATCACAATCATCATTAACGCGTCAAACAACGCCTACTCCGGTAGCATTTTCTGTGTTCGTATACTCGCTATTGTCCTGGTTTCACACCAAAATATATGTTCGAATAGTCGCTATTGTCCTAGTTTCACACCATGAAAAACTATTTAATGTTCAGTATACTATTTATGCTACTGAGTCTCACTTATATAATAATTAGTATAAGCTTAATACTATAAAGTGTTGGCATGAAACTATTTTGTAATAATTTGAAACTATATTTTCTTTATACTACATAAAGTTTTTGTTGAAACCACAAGTATAAATAATAAACTAAGAAGTCGAATATGACTAGTTTAAAAATAACACTACAGGTTTACGCTTTATACTCTTTGGTAGAGCTTTTACACTACAAAGTATACAGTTGAAACTAATTAGTGTTGAGTTAATACTTACATTTTTATACTAACTTTAGTATACTTTTAACACAACGCTTATTAAGTGTATACTTTTGGTTTTTTTTTGGGTGTACGGAGTAAAAGGCTTGCAGATCTTTACCGATCATCAGCCACTTACCTTTGCCATTTCGGACAAAAGCCCTAGCGCGAAACTAAAGCGCTGGAAGGGGATTATCGACGATCACGGCGCCAAATTAGTTTATAAACCTGGCAAGGAAAACCATGTGGCGTACGCGTTGTCCCGCCAAAACATAAACGTTTTAGAAGACGAAATAGAATCAGATGTAGCAACCATACACAGCGAACAATCACTAACTTACACCATAGACACGACGGACAACCCAATAAACTGTTTCAGAAATCAGATAATAATTGAAGAAGGAAACAGCTCCTTGGTAGACATATTTATTCTGTTTAGAAGCAAGGTGAGACACATAATAAAAATTTCTAACCGAGAAAATTTGCTTAGCACTTTACAAGATGTAGTCAATGCTGAGGTGGTAAACGCAATACATTGTTCCCTACCGATCTTGTCATTTATCCAACACCGACTAGTTGAATTGTTCCCAAGCACTTCATTCAAATATACGAAGAGCTTCGTGCAGGACATAACAGATATAACCGAGCAAAGAGAAATTGTCATAGCAGAACACAACAGGGCTCACCGAGCAGCACAAGAAAGCGTGAAACAAATCTTGAGGGACTACTTTTTCCCTAAAATGCTTCGGCTAGCAACAGAGACAACCTTGAATTGCAAGACCTGTTCAATGGCAAAATACAAGCGCCATCCATCTAAACAAGTGGTAGCGGAAACACCGATACCTTCTTTTGTGGGGGAAATCCTTCACATCGACATTTTTTCAACAGACGGAACTCTTTTTCTTACATGCATCGATAAATTCTCTAAATTCGCCACAGTGCAGGCCATCGCATCGAGGGCCATAGTGGATGTAAAATCTCCTTTATTACAAATAATAAATTTATTTCCAAAAATTAAAACAATTTATTGTGATCACGAAAGATCGTTCAACTCTGAAACAATTAAATCGATTCTCCTGAATCATTTCAATATCACCATTGCCAACGCCCCGCCTTTGCATAGCACCTCAAACGGTCAGGTAGAAAGGTTTCACAGCACCCTGGCAGAAATAGCCAGATGCTTGAAACTAGAAGGCAACTTAAACGATACGACTGAACTTATTCTTTTGGCAACCAACAAATATAACAATACAATCCACTCGGTTACCAATGAAAAACCTGTACAGATTGTTCACTCAAAATCCGCAGATTTCGAAATGAAAATTAGTCAAAAAATTCAGCAGGTTCAGAAAAAAACGCTTGATTATGTTAACAAATAGGACCAGTAGAGACTATCTAGCTGGCGAAAAGGTCTTCCTAAAAGCAAACAAACGCCTAGGAAACGAGCTTTCGCCTCTGTGTTCGGAAAAAAATCATTGAGGCGGACCTGGGGACCACGGTCCAAATTGAGGGGAGGGTGGTCCACAAGGACAATCTACGCTAACCATCTTCGCGAGATTACTATTCTTTATATCTTTCTAAGTTAGGAAAACTTATCTTAGTTTTTGTACTTACGACTGACGGACGCGACAGTAAAACTAAACGACTACACGAACGCAGACTATATCCCGATAGAGGACAATGAAATTGTCATCTGGGAGTCCTACGGATACCTACAGCACTCAACGAACATGACGACTTACGAGGACTACGCCGACCAGACGGAAGCAATGACGAGGACATTTACAAAGGACCACAGGACACCAGTTATAATGACGGACCTTACAAATATTCGCAAGTTGGTAACTACCTTGAAAATCCACCATAGGGCCGCTAGGAGTATTAACCTAATCGGGACAGCACTGAAAGTTATTGCCGGCACACCCGACTCTAACGACTGGGAGCGAATAAAATTCAATCAAGAACAACTAACGAGAACAGATGAAGGACAAACAGAATTAAATATCGAATTTCAGAAACGTCTAAATGAACTCGCAAATGCGATGAACCAAGTCCAAAAATTCGAAACAGATAAAGAATCCCACCTTTTGGAAATTATTCTAGCAAAAAATATAATTGTAATCACGGATTTAGAAAACATTTTAATGGGCTTAGCCCTAGCAAAATTAAACATCGTAAGTCCAGCGATTCTGGATAGTTCCGATATTGGCGAATTCAGGGACAGACAGCCTATTGACGTTAGTTTGATAGAATTATTAGAAGTATCTAGTATTACTGTTTTTCAAAATTCCGAAATTTTACATTTTCTCATTAAATTCCCTAGTCCTAAATTTATATGTAAGAAGATAACAGTCTATCCAGTTCAGCACCAGAAAAAGATTCTGGACTTCGAAAGTGGAAACCTAGTCGCTGAATGCCCAAAACGAAACCTCAACATCGGCTTCTGCAAGACGACAGTCGGCGCCACCTTTTGCAGGGAGCTCCAAAATGGCACCTGCGCCCAACAAATAGTCTCTGGGGCTATTGCGCACTGCTCCACGCTCCCAGGTAATCTGGATCCAATTTCCATAGTCGATCACGGCACCCTCATCGTGAACGATGCCAACATGACCATAACCGACGACCAAGGGCGAGACCAGAAAATATCCGGAACCTACCTGGTAACCTATTCCAACAAGGTAGCCCTGAACGGAACCTGGTTCGTGAATCAATTGGGAAGTTCAATAAGAAAACCTGCTGTGTCAGCCATGGCCATAGTCAACCTCAAGCCTCCCATTTCTTCACGAGCTGAGTTTAAGCAATCTCCACCACATCGGGACCCTCAGAGAAGAACTTACACTGGGATCCTTCCTCAGCAACTCCTTTGCCCTACTCGCTGCCTTCTTGCTGTGTTCCACCGTTTGGGTCAGCTACAAATACCTGACGGCCAGAACTCGCACAAGCCCAAGAACGGACAACGAGGTGGAACGAGCGGGTCCCCGGGACGTCGACCACTTGAAGGAGGGAGGAGTTAACGCAGGCAGTTCTCACGGAGAGAAGCAGCAGAGTTGCAGGCCATATCCGGTGGCCTGCACGCGCATTGAAGAAATAGCTGACCGCGCGCTCCGAGTGCAATTGCCCGGAGCCAGACTGGAGCACTCGCGGAGCGAGTGATCGCCACGGGCCGGGACAAAAATGCTGACCCGGCACCTTGGCGACAGCGCTGCAGGAAGACAAAGGCCTCGAGCTGCAGCTGGTTAGGAGTTTTAAGTTAGTCTTAATTAGTACTCCAGAGTAATAGCTCTGTATAAACTTATAAATAAAACCTATGCCCTAACGGGCGTATGGTAAATAAAGAACAAATAAATTAACAACCAGATTCTTATAATTTGCACTCTTTTTTAATGCACCTGGAAGCAACATACTAAACTCCCTCTGGGTGTACTCTTTTTTAATGCACCTAGAAGCATTCAAAAATTAAATATCTGGAAGTTTTTCCCAGGAGTACATAAAGCTGGATTTCAATTTCATTTTTTTTTTTTCAATATTCAAGAACTGTTCTGTTCGGGGCTTTGCTGCTTCCTTCTTGTTGTTGTACTTTTTTCATCTACGCAGTTCAGTCCTTGGTGTGCCCATTCATTTTTTGCGATTCTGAAAGATATAAAGCAAATTGAATATAATATATATATGTATATATATATAATATATATATATTACAAATATACAATATATTTATTTTGGCACATTAACACTGTTGTATGTACGATTTACATTCAAATAATTATTATTTTATTTATTTAATTTGTATTTAGTTTGAATGTTCAATGTACATGTAGTCTGTTATGTTCATATTGAACTGTGTTGTTTTCATATTGAACTAAATTATCTAAACTTTGCTAACCTGTGAAAAAAAAAAAAATAAGTGGCAGAAAGCAACAAACTTTTTCAAGATACATGGCACGAACTTTACTTTTCAGAACTAAAAGTGCAACTGACGAGAAATGCAAGAGACGAAAAACCGCGCGCCTCCTTGCATGCTCCATTTTGTCTTTATTATTTGTTTGTCAAGAGAACAGTACCGAAAAAAGACGATTTAAAAAAAATGGGCATCGAAAACCTTCGGGTTTGAGTTTGTTTTTTTTACATTCCCACTAAAATACACCTGGATGCACTATATTGAAATACACCCAGATGGCACCCAAAAGACTGCCCAGCACGCACATTTGCTAGGTAAATTTGCATACGTGCTGTTTTGCGTAAAAAAGATACGACCCAGAACTATTTGTTTCGAAATTCGTTCAGGAATACCCGTTTGGGCATGCTTCTGGATGCATTATCCTGAAACACATCTAGAAGGCACCGCAATAGAATGCACCCAGCACGCACATTTGCCTTGGTAAATTTGCATGCGTGCTGTTTTGCGTAAAAAGATACGACCCAAAACTATGTTTTTTAAAACACGTTCCCCAATTTACGACTGGGCCGCAAAGAGAACGCACAAAAAGTACTTTTGGGCTCCCCCTCTCTCGCCATGTCTCAGCTGGAAAAATGCATGTGAGGGCAAGGAGGCCCAGCAATTAAAATAGCTAGACTTTTGAATAATGCGACATTTTTTCGTAAATATTAAAACAACCAATTAAAATACTATGTTTGGGTTTTAAATTATTTGTGAAACAGAGCAACAACGGATTAGCGGAACCGTTGTTGTTGTTGCTTGTTATTTTCTGGAATGCACGCGCCTTTTTTCGTCTTTTTCACTTGCGTTTACTTATGTGAAGGAATTAGAATTGCCCGCAATTAACGTAGTTAAATAAAATAAGCCTGTGGTTTAAAAGTGATACCTATACGATTCCCAGGTAAGTCTGTCGCAGACCAATATTTATTTAAGCAGTGAGAGTAAAAACAAGTTAATGTATATTAAAAAAAAGGAAAATACAAGATTCCCAAAAAAACACGAGGCAAAA
This sequence comes from Drosophila subpulchrella, assembly GCF_014743375.2. Lineage (NCBI taxonomy): Eukaryota > Metazoa > Arthropoda > Insecta > Diptera > Drosophilidae > Drosophila > Drosophila subpulchrella. Next base: position 362,530 of record NW_023665465.1, on the reverse strand, counting down.
AAGAAAAAACTGTGAAAAATATTAATTTTTGACGTGAAAAAAACCAATGATTCATATATGCAAATATATATGCATAGAAACAAATGAATGAATCTGTGAAAGAATTTAAAAATCTTATTGAGTGCAAACTTCCTAGGGAGTAAAAATAAAAGATGTTTGTTTTCATAACTTATAATTGTTTGTATTAATAACATTAAAGCACAATTTTTATACACGTTACTCGTAGAGTAAAAGGGTATACTAGATTCGTCGGAAAGTATGTAACAGGCAGAAGGAAGCGTTTCCGACCCCATAAAGTATATATATTCTTGATCAGGATCACTAGCCGAGTCGATCTAGCCATGTCCGTCTGTCTGTCCGGATGAACGCTGAGATCTCGGAAACTATGAGAGCTAGGTTATTGAGATTTGGCGTGCAAATTCCTGAGCTTCTTACGCAGCGCAAGTTTGTTTCAGTAGAGTGCCACGCTCACTCTAACGCCCACAAACCGCCCAAAACTGTGGCTCCTACAGTTTTGATGCTAGAATAAAAATGTTAACTGAAATGTATTGTTCTCATCAATACCTATCGATTGACTCAAACAAAAATTTGCCACGCCCACTTTTACGCCCACAAACCGCCCACAAACTTCAAGAAATCGTAAATTTGAACGTGGATATTTCGGAAACTATCAAGGATAGAGAATTGGGATCTCAGATTTAGATTCCGTAGCCTTGTGCGCAGCGCAAGTTTGTTACTCAAATATGCCACGCCCACTCTAACGCCCACAAACCGCCCAAGCCTGTGGCGCCCACAATTTTCATGCTAGATACAAAATTTTAACTGAACTGTATTGGTCTCGTCAATACCTATCGATTGACCCAAAAAAAAATTTGCCACGCCCACTCTAACGCCCATAACACTTAAATCTGTCTACCGCCGATAGGTGGCGCATTTCAATCTCGCTTTGCTGCTTGCATATCTCCATTTCCCTTTGGTCACTTTAGCTGAGTAACGGGTATCTAATAGTCGAGGTACTCGACTATAGCGTTCTTCCTTGTTATTTTTGTGTAAGTAAACAAACATGGCTATTTAAATAAAAATCTCAAACATCTCTAATTTTCAGTCCCTGGAAAAGTATTATTTTTTTTCCGCATCTGCAAAATAAATAAATGTTTTATTAAATAATAAAAAAATACACAAATAGTGTGTGGTATAATTTTCTTAACAATTTTTTACAACAAAATAAAGTAAATCAAGTGACCGAAAACAAAATTTTGCAAATTTCTTCTCGATATTTTTTTAATTATCTTATATTTTTAGACAAGGCTGATGGTAAATCTATAAAAAAAATGGAAGGCTAAGTCGTTCCATTTTTAGCATATTATCCGAGGAACTTGTTATGTCCCACAACTTGGAGGGGGGCCAAAACAAGAAGAAGCTCAAAGTCTACCCAAATTTCGACCGCGCCTTATGAAGTAAGTTTTTATTGAGGCTAAAAATAACTATTGTTTGTAAGTTTAATTTTTAAAAGACTTCTGAGATTTTAACATTGAATGCCAAAGATAACATTTCTTTTATTATAAAAAAAACTTACAAATAACTATTACTTTCGGTCACTCTTTTTTATTCTCGTCTCGTTTTATTTTTAAAACTAATTTTGGAGCCCTCGGAGCCTCCCGAAAAGGCGCTGCAGAAGGCAATGCGGTGCGTTAAAAACTTGAGTTGCACCAAAAAAAAGGCAACGCCGGCACCAGATGCTGAAAAGGAGGTGCCAACGACCCCGATAACACCGGGAACCCCCGAGCTTAAATTTTAAAATAAATAAATAAAAATAAAAACAAGGAAGAAGAAAGGAAACAGATACCCGTTACTCAGCTCAGTTTTTTTTGGATCAATCGATAGGTATTGACGAGACCAATACATTTCAGCTAAAATTTTTTATCTATCCAAGCATGAAGGCTTGGATGGTTTGTAGGCGTTAGAGTGGGCGTGGCATATTCGCGTAACAAACTTGCGCTGCGCTCAATGCTACGGAATCTAAATCTGAAATCATATATCTCTATCTTTTATATTTTCCGAGATATCCGCGTTCATATTTAAGATTTCTTGAAGATTGTGGACGGTTTGTGGGCGTTGCAAACTTTTTTTGGGTCAATCGATAGGTATTAATGAGAAGAATTCATTTCAGTTAAAATTTTTATTCTAGCATCAAAACTGTAGGAGCCACATTGGGAGGCTTGTAGGCGTTAAAGTGGGCGTGGCGCTCTGCTGAAACAAACGTGCGCTGCGTAAGAAGCTCAGGAATCTGCACGCCAAATATGAAAAGCCTAGCTCTTATTGTTTCCGAGATCTCCGCGTTCATCCGGACAGACGGACATGGCTAGATCGACTCGGCTAGTGATCCTGATCCTGATCAAGAATATATATACTTTATGGGGTCGGAAACGCTTTCCGACGAATCTAGTATACCCTTTTACTCTACGAGTAACGGGTATAAAAACACCGAAGCTATAATTTGTTTCATATTATATTTTATCACCAATTTTCCGATCGTTACCAATGGGAATATAATTTTTTTAATTTTTTTTTAGAGTTTCGAAAATAATTTAATAATTAAAACTGCAAGTGTATACAAACTTCGGCTTGCCGAAGTTAACTTTCTTTCTTGTTTTTAATTTTTTTTCGATTATTCCTATAAGGTTGGAAACGTCTTCTTTACTGCGTTGCAAACTTCTGACTGAAATTATAATACACTCTGCAAGGGTATAAAAACAAAACGATTGATTTTTACCGTGTAAACATACAAGCACTTTGCATATAGCAACATCCATTTAATTGAAGCCAAACAAAGTTTAAATAGCTTATATTATATCTTAAATTTGAAGAACTTTAAAACTTTTGGATCAGCTGACATCTCTATCAACAACTGAAACGTAACAATATTAAATGAGGTTTTGTTGACACTAATTTACAAAATAATATTTTGAAACGGCCCCAAACAAGATGGTGGTAGTTTCCGGTAGAATTGGATCAAGGTATTGTAGATCACGAAAAAGAAGTCAAAAATATTTTAAGTGAATAAGTTTTTTTAAAAGAACTTTTAAGACAAGTTCTTGCAGTCTCCGTGTTTTAGTTATTCTTTGAGTTGCGCTTAACCAATTTAGGTGATATATGTTTTAGCTTACAACTGTATCGTCACCTTTTAATTTTGCCGAATTAATGAATAGGCTACATTGAGTATATTGTGAGCTAGAAATTGGCAAACTTTGAACATGTAAAATTTTTTTTAACAATTTAGTGACTGTAAGGCGTCTGTTGATATCACTGTGGACGGCAGTCCACGTAGTGACGAAACGCACCAGGAGAGTGTGCGAAGGCGATTACTTTATATACAGGAAAAATGAGAGTCTAACGAGTGGTAATACATCAACGTTGCGGTGAATGTGTAAATGTGCAAATTTAGAACCTTTGATCTGTTGGACCGTTGGGGATAAGTGCACAAGTTCAGTTTATATGCACCACTTTTGTTAAAATCGGATGCTCCGTTCAAGAGTAATACGCAAAACAAGATTTTGAAGGACTTCTCAAAGTGAACATTTTATTTTGTCTATCAGTTTATCCCAAAACGTTATTTTAGGGTTCTTAAAATTCTAGACGATGTTAAAGCTTAATTTAATAGTTCTACCATTTTTGAAAAGACTCGCTAGTTTGGCGGGAAAACAGCTAGATAAATTTCGTAAGCCCGTAACTTGTGAACTACTTACGCTACAGGCTTGAGATATACATCGCTAGAATGGAATTTCGAAATACTTTGTACACCTTTCTTGCATGATTTTTCTAAATACCATAACATTAAAAAATGATGGTTAAAAGTCAAGAAGAATGGCTTTATTTTCCAGTTCAGAACATCTAAGACTGCCTGAGCATTGAACTTTTTTATGCGTATCCAAACTTTATTTTAAGGTCTTGGGAACTTTACAGGACGCTATACAGCCTTACAAAAGAACCTTTAGCTTTACCATTTTTGGAAAAAAAAACTTGCTAGTTTGGCGGGAAAACAGCTATAACAAGAAAGGAAGTTAGCTTCGGCAAGCCGAAGTTTGTATACCTTGCAGTTATAATTATTAGATTTAATTCGAAATTCTTAAAAATACAAGAAATGATATTCCCAATAGTATAAGATAATATGTCAAAAAACACCGAAGTTATAATTAGTTTCATAATATTTTCCTATTAATTTTCCAATCGTTCCTATGGCAGCTATATGATATAGTCGTCCGATTTTGATAAAAATAAATGCGAAATTCAGAACTGTCTAAAAAATGTTATTTCCAAGCGTATGAGGTTACAGCTGCGGCAAAAAAAATAGCACCAATGTGTAGGCAATTCTTCTTTGTGGTACAAAATGGTCATTTTTTGCAATATTTTTATTCTGTTTGTAAAGGTAAGTAGGGTTACATCTACTAACTAAAATAAAAGTGATTACGCACACAATGCGAATGCTTTTTAAAATTTCGATACACTTATCAAAAAAGTAGCAAAGTTATGCGGCAAGAAAAATAGCACCACTTAAAGAAAAGGCTTAAAAAACTAAAAAATAACGCGATTTGAAAATTTGTTTTGATTGAAATGTATGTTTTTATACATCTTAAGGTAAAACAAGGAAGAACGCTATAGTCGAGTGCCTCGACTATCAGATACCCATTACTCAGCTAAAGGGACCAAAGGGAAATGGAGATAAGCAAGCAGCAAAGCGAGATTGAAATGCGCCACCTACCGGCGGTAGACAGATTTAAGCGTTATGGGCGTTAGGGTGGGCGTGTCAAATTTTTTTTGGGTCAATCGATAGGTATTGACGAGACCAATACAGTTCAGTTAAAATTTTGTATCTAGCTTAAAAATTGTGGGCGCCACATGCTTGGGCGGTTTGTGGGCGTTATAGTGGGCGTGGCATATTCGCGTAACAAACTTGCGCTGTGCACAAGGCTACGGAATCTAAATTTGAGATCCCAATTCTCAATCCTTGATAGTTTCCGAGATATCTACGTTCATATTTACGATTTTTTGAAGTTTGTGGGCGGTTTGTGGGCGTAAAAGTGGGCATGGCAAATATTTTTTTGGGTCGATCGATAGGTATTGATGAGAACAATACATTTTAGTTAAAATTTTTATTCTAGCATCAAAACTGTAGGAGCCAGAGCTTTGGCCGGTTTGTGGGCGTAAGAGTGGGCGTGGCACCCTACTGAAAAAAACTTGCGCTGCGTAAGAAGCTCAGGAATCTGCACGCCAAATCTTAATAGCCTAGCTCTCATAGTTTCCAAGATCTCAGCGTTCATCCGGACAGACAGACGGACAGACGGACATGGCTAGATCGACTAGTGATCCTGATCAAGAATATATATACTTTATGGGGTCGGAAACGCTTCCTTCTGCCTGTTACATACTTTCCGACGAATCTAGTATACCCTTTTACGAGTAACGGGTATAAACATATTGTTCTAAGGCTTGGGCTGCAACAACAACAACAACAACGACCGTCCTTGACGTCACTATACACCAGAATCTTTCCTTGGCAAAATTGTTGTGTGGCTCTTTCAAAATAGCTCAAGGGCAGTTTTTTTCTTCGGTTTTGCAATAAAAACAAAGTTTTTAAGCATTTCTGCAAAGATTTTCGATGTGTTTTAGTTCTGGGGCTTGAAAGGTCCCCATTATACCATCAAGCTTAAGGGTTTTTATACTTTAGACGACTCTCTATCAGATTTTTTTGGTTTATAATCGTGGTAAAGCTTCCAAAATACAATAATTTTGTATTACGAATAAAATTGCATCATAATTTCTGAGCTATCGAAGTTTACATGTTGATCCTGTATGAGTTTACATTATGACATGGTACCATTATTATAGTACGAGAATATGCCCATACCATGATACTTGCTTCACCATTATTATTCTTTGCAAATGTGAATTGGGGACTCAATTTAGGATTTGTAGGTTATATGAAGTGAATTTTAAGCCTTTTTCATCTAAACATAAGCAATTTTCAGCCTCCAGGCCATATAAGAGTTTCCCTTTAATTGTGGGCCTTATTTAAGACTCGTCCTTCAAATTCACGCATGCTCTGCAGTCTAGGGAGATTTTTTTTTGGACGTCAAGCGCATAGTTATACCCGTTACTCGTAGAGTAAAAGGGTATACTAGATTCGTCGGACAGTATGTAACAGGCAGAAGGAAGCGTTTCCGACCCCATAAAGTATATATATTCTTGATCAGGATCACTAGCCGAGTCGATCTAGCCATGTCCGTCTGTCCGTCTGTCTGTCCGGATGAACGCTGAGATCTTGGAAACTATGAGAGCTAGGCTATTGAGATTTGGCGAGCAGATTCCTGAGCTTCTTACGCAGCGCAAGTTTGTTTCAGTAGAGTGCCACGCCCACTCTAACGCCCACAAACCGCCCAAAACTGTGGCTTCTACAGTTTTGATGCTAGAGTAAAAATTTAAATTGAAATGAATTGTTCTCATCAATACCTATCGATTGACCCAAAAAAAAGTTTGCCACGCCCACTTTAACGCCCACAAACCGCCCACAAACTTCAAAAAACCGTAAATATGAACGCGGATATCTCGGAAACTATCAAAGATAGAGTATTGGGATTTCAGATTTAGATTCCGTAGCCTTGTACGCAGCGCAGGTTTGTTATGCGAATATGCCACGCCCACTCTAACGCCCACAAACCGCCCAAGCCTGTGGCGCCCACAATTTTTATGCTAGATAACAAATTTTAACTGAAATGTATTGGTCTCGTCAATACCTATCGATTGATCCAAAAAAAAATTTGCCACGCCTACCCTAACGCCCACAATGCTTAAATCTGTCTTCCGCCGGTAGGTGGCGCACTTAAATCTCGCTTTGCTGCTTGCATATCTCCATTTCCCTTTGGTCCCTTTAGCTGAGTAACGGGTATCTGATAGTCGAGGTACTCGACTATAGCGTTCTTCCTTGTTTTTGTTTATATACATTATATCCAACTTTTTATGTACTTACAAATATTTAAAAAAAAAAGTGCAACTTGATAGGCGGCTTAAACGGGACCTACTTGCATTCATGCACATGACTTATTAACAGGTTTGGAGTCATTGCGGCTTTCGCACTGCGCGCTATTTTTTTGTGTTCTTGTTTTAGGTAACTGCTAATCATTATTATAAAGATTTCGACGATTCAACTAAACTTATCTTTTTCATTGCCTTTATAAATTGGTTTTGTGAATGTCCTTCTATTTTTACCATTACAGTGCGCTTAATGACACATTGGGAACATTATTTTATTCATTATTTTACCAATTTACTTAGTAGTACTTATTCTTAATACAACAAAACGAAAAACAGCCTAAAAATCTGAGCAAATGAAGTTTTAATGTAATCATTATTATAAAGAATTCGACGATTCAACTTAACTTATCTTTTTCATTGCCTTTATAAATTGGTTTTGTGAATGTCCTTCTATTTTTACCATTACAGTGCGCCTTATGACACATTCGGAACACTATTTTATTCATTATTTTACCAATTCACTTAGTAGTACTTATTCTTAATACAACAAAACGAAAAACAGCCTAAAAATCTGAGCAAATGAAGTTTTAAGCCGAAAACCGTTAATAGTGATATTTATGTTGCCGCATAATTTTGCTCCTTTTATGATAAATGTATCGAAGTTTTAAAAACCATCCGCATTGTGGGCGTAACCACTTTTATTTCAGTTAAAAGAGCCTACTTACCCTGACAAACAGAATAAAAATATTGCAAAAAATTACCATTTTGTAGCACAAAGAAGAATTGCCTACACATTGGTGCTATTTTTGTTGCCGCAACTGTATATCCTAAAAAACACCGAAGATATAATTATAAAATTTGTTTTTTCCGATTATTCCTATGGGAGTTATAAGATATAATTGTTCGATTCGGCTGATTCCGACCTATATACTACCTGCAAAATAAAGAAGACTTGTGGGAAAGTTTTAAGCCTATAGCTGGCTTGACTAGTTTGCGTAGAATCGGACGGACAGACGGACATGGCTAGATCGACTCGTCTAGTGATGCTGATAAAGAATATATATATGTACTTTATGAGGTCGGAAAAGTCTCCATCACTGCGTTGCAAACTTCTGACTGAAATCATAATACCCTCTGCAAGTGTATACAAAGCTACATATCGTACGCGCGTAACTTGCTACATTCTTGTGCTATATGTCGTTGGATAGGTTTATTGAAATACTTTGTACGCCTTCCTATCATGATTTGTCTAAGTACCATCGTTTAAAAATTATGAGCAGACTTTTTTTTTCGATTTTTAGTTTTTTTATTTTTTCAAAACGATTTCGGTTAAAACTTTAAACTTTATAGCCCTTGAGATTCCTCAATTTTGGACAACATTAAATTTTGTATGTGCGTATCCAAGCGCTATTTTAGGTTCATGGAATCATTTTAATTACTATTAACAGTTCCATATAATAAACTTGAACTCTACGGCTTTTGGGAAAGTATATTAATTATATGAATAATGTGTAAAACAAAAACCTCTAATGACGATCGCACCTTCAACAAAAAAAGTTCTGATATCAACTTTTGTGACGAAAATGTATTATATGATCTTTTAAATATATACATTTTCTAAACTTTTTACATTCAGCGCGCTGCAATTCAATTTGCCTGTGCTTAGAGTGTCGATTGAGAAAAATTTTAAAGTGTATTTATTAAGTAGATCGTATAGTGCATTTTCGATAGAAAAGTTTGTATCGGAACTTTTGTTTGCTGAAGGTGCGATCGTCACTAGATTTTTACCTCGTTAAGAGGTGTTTTTGTTTGATATTAAAGGATTTTGTTTTACACATTAAGCATATAAATAATCTACTATGCGTGAAGCAATTCGTCTAAAAAGACCAGAATTATGGGCAACAACAACTCTTGATTCTTATCACGATAATGCACCGGCTCACATTTCACTCCTTTTTTGTGACAATTTCGAGAATTGGAAACAATGTTGGCTTTAGTATATTTTATTGGGATGGTATTACTTTAAAGGGGATGAAAATGTTTTGAAAGAATAAATAAAGATTTTTCATTTATCAAAGAAACTCACCATATTTTTTGCCCACAGTAGAATGTAAGCAGCAAAGCGACTGTTCCCAAGCTTGCACACCACGTCAATGTGCCACCTAGCGTCAGTTCTTTTGTTATACCCGTTACTCGAGAAAAAAAAAGTGTATACTAGATTCGTGGGAAAGTATGTAACAGGTAGGCGTTTCCGACCCCATAAAGTAGATATATTCTTGATCAGGATCTCTAGCCGAGTCGATCAAGCCATGTCCGTCTCTTCGTCTGTCTGTCCGTCCGAAAGGACGCTGAGATCTCGGAATCTATAAGAGCTAGGATATTGAGATGCAGGTTCCTGAGCTTCTGACGCAGCGCCAGTTTGTTTCAGCAGCGTGCCACGCAAACTCTAACGCCTTAAAACCGCCCAAAACTGTGGTTCCTACAGTTTTGACGCTAGAACAAAAATTTAAACTGAAATGTACATATTGTTCTTATCAATACCTATCGATTGACCCAAAAAAAAATTTGCCACGCGCACTTTAACGCCCACAAACCGCCCACAAACTTAAAAAAATCGCAAGTATGAACGCGGATATCTCGGAAACTATTAAAGATAGAGAATTGGGATTTCAAAAAAATACCCGAAGACCATGCCGAAGTCATACGAACATCTACGTTATACGTGAGCGAGCAGAGGATGGGCAGAACACTTCCCTATGCTCACTAGATAGGCCGCTGCCGACCCCTGCTCTAAGATAACCATCCTTAGATATTTTGGGGGTGCGACCTTCCTCCCGTACATAGGAACACCTTTGATAATGAGGCAAAATGATATGTGATCACATCTTTCCCAATATGATCGGACATGTTCCTCTAAGATAACAACCTTTGGATACTTTGGGTGTGCGACCTTTCTCACGTGCATAGCAACACCTGTTGAATTGCTCATAATGAGGAAAAAGGTCACGTGATCAATATTGTCATGTTGGGATGTGGGGGTGATAGGGAATATTAGGTATACTCTTTACGGACACGATCGTGAAATTTTTATGACTTTAAAACCCAATGAAATCAGATAATTATTGGATTATGTTAATTGTGCCAGAACCCGCATATGCTAATGAGGGGGGCTATGGTAAATGAGCCAGATCCTCGATTTCTAAATACTAATGTTGTTAAAATGCATAGTAAAGAATTTTAAGACATGTTCGTCCGAAACTTTTGATTTGGTATTGAAGACGTATTTAATCGCTATTTCAAAAGTTATGTGCATTTATCTGAAAAACAGCAAAGTTAATCTTACAATTCACATGGAAGCTATAGTTGTCAACCAATTCTGAAGTTTTACTTTCATATCTTAGTCATGTCCGTCTGTCTGTCCGGATGATCGCTAAGATCTCGGAAACTGTAAGAGCCAGGCTATTGGGATTTGGCATTCCTGCGCTCCTTGCGCAGCGCAAGTTTGTTTCAGTAACTAAAATGAATTGTTTTCATTAATACCTCTCGATTGACCCAAAAAAAATTTGCCGCGCCCACCTTAACGCCCACTAGCCGCCCTCAAACTTCAAAAAATCGTAAATATGAACGTGAATATCTCGGAAACTATCAAAGATAGAGAATTGGGATCTCAGATTTAGATTCCGTAGCCCTGTACGCAGCGCAAGTTTGTTACGCGAATATGCCACGCCCACTCTAACGCCGACAAGCCGCCCAAACCTGTGCGGCCACAATTTTCATGCCAGATAAACAATTTTAACTGAAATGTATTGGTATCATCAATACCTATCGATTGATTTCCCGCGCCGGTAGGTGGCGCATTTCGATCTCGCTTGGCTGCTTGCATATCTCAATTTCCCTTTGGTCCCTTTAGCTGAGTAACGGGTATCTGTTAGTCGAGGTACTCGACTACAGCGTTCTTCCTTGTTGTGGTGTTAATTTGATCTTACAATGTTGAATTGATATTGTTGTGAAGTTGATATTATAATATCAAATTTACTTTGTTGTGGATAGGATACCAAGAACATCAAATTTATTGTGGATTAATTTGATATTATAATATATAATTTACATTGTTATTATGTTATTTACCCATTTACTCTACAAGTAGTAAAAGGGTGTAAAAGATTCGTCGGAAAGCATGTAACAGGCAGAAGGAAGCGTTTTCGATCTAGCCATGTCCGTCTGTCCGTCTGTCCGTATGAACGCTGGTTGGATGGCCCTCACAGAACGGGCATGCGTCCGTAATAAAATCATTTACATATTCTCAATTCGACTGCACTATTATTCCTTGGAACGATTATCTTAACCTGCCTATAAAAAAACGTACTGATACGTTGCGCAAGGTACTTAATACTACTTATGATCATGCAAGGCCGACATCTAATTTGGGTGTTGATAATTCCTCTTCAACAATATGCGTTGACTGGCAACCTGCTAGGGGCTTGTCTGCAGTAAATTCAACACGCCATCATTCAGGAAATAATAGACTAAAAATATACTTTCTAAATATATCCGGCATGAGAACTAATACGCAATCTGTCGTTATGAATACTTCCAACCGTGATTATGACATTGCTGGTTAAAACTTGGCTAAGTTCTAACCTTAGTTCGAATGAATTCTTCGATCCTAAATTATTTTAAGTTTTTCGTAAGGATAGAGACTTCGGCAGAATGCAGTGCGAGAGAGGAGGCGGTGTCATCGTGGCTGTTAGCCGTAAATTATGTTGCACTGCAATTTGACTCCTTATTGATGACTCGCTTCTGGACCAGTTGGCGGTGACTTTGATGGAATTTTTCATTCTTCCCTAAGAATTGTATTGCCAGTCCTTACCTACTCCTGCAAATCATGTTCTCTTCTTCATTGTCTCAAGGAAGAATCCCGATTAGATGGAAAATTTCTAGAGTCATGCCGGTCCATAAAAGAGGAAGTAAATTTGATATTTCTAATTACAGGCCAATTGCTGAAATCAGCAACTTAGCTAAATTGATTGAAAGAATAATTGTCAAAAAATTATCTTTCTTAATAAGTTCATATATCGAACCTAATCAATATGGCTTCATGCCTGGTCGATCTACGACGACCAAGTAGGCTATTTTTACAAATCACTGTGTACATTCATTTGAGGATCATTCGCTTTTGACAAGGTTTGTCACTCTGCCCTAATGGCTGAACTTTCCAACCTTGGTTTTCACTACTCTTTTCTTAATTGGATAGCATCGTATTTGGAAAACCGACCTTATCATACTGAAGTAGGTGGTGCATTATCACATCCTTATAAAGCGACATCTGGACTTCCTCATTATTATTATTTTATTATTTTTATAAATGACGTTTGTGCCTGTATAGATTTTTTGAACTTGTTACGTACGCCCTCCACATAGAAAGATTCACATAGAGAAAAAACGACGAATCTTGAGTAGGGGGAGGGGTGTATTTGACTATTCAGACTCATACTGGAAAAGGCAGAAGAAAATGCAATTCAGCAATTCTCGGGTGTCGCGTGGCCAGAACAACGGCCACGATCGACCTACTGGTAACCATATTCCGGTAGCTGGCAAAGTGCAAGAGACGGCCGTTGACTCAAGATAGCAGATATCAAGAAACAGTAATCCTAGGTGGGAACACCTAGTTAATCCGATCCATACCGGAAGCTAAGAAAAAGCTCTAGTCTGGTGTTAAAAACTTTAGACAATAAGAGAAAGGGGGAGAGTTCATTTTGGTGTCTTGCTGACGGAAGCCGGTAGCTCCGAGGGAAGGAGACTTTCCCTAGGGTAGTCGTCCACGGAGTCTTCTGCCACCAGGACCAGCGCCCATATCCAACAGTCCTTGAGGGAGACACAAATCGCAGCTCTAAAGAATCTTATGTGTCGGACCATCGCCGCCATTGTCATCAAAGAACGTGGAGAGGATCAACAATAAGGACGACATCTAACATACTGTGATGTTTGTAGCCGCAGTACCTGTGATCCCAATGCTCCTGAAAATTGTTTAGCTGGAAGAGCCAACAATAACATACTTCGGAGAAAGTAGTGATGCAATATACATGTGTTAATAGAGCCAATCAAAGCTAAAGTGAACCTGTGCGTACCCAAAGACCAATATCTTTAAGTAATACAATTGGAGAGCAAGTGAAAGTCAAAAAACATTAGAAGCATTCAAAAATGCGATAATAATACATTTAAACCAACCGAATCGATAGACAACGTGCGAAGCATGATGAAAAATTAGAGAAGGTTAGTCTCTCCACCAGCCGTTGAAGAAAGCGCATGCCTCTGGCATAGTATATCTATATATTTTGTGCTTAAGAGAATTCGTATACTTAAGAACAGCAGTATTTTGGTGCACGTATATTTATATATAGTGACATATCGATAGCACCACATACTCCTATGTACATGTCCACACACCCACACATACATGCACACATTATGCAGTCACCCTCAAGACACCCTCTAAGAAATAAGAACCCAAATTTAATTGTCAACAAGCCAATGGAAAATTACCGAACTATAAGACAAAAGAAATTTCCATGTAACAGAAAACCGCAGTTTGTAAACTAAACAATTAGAACGAGCCGCTGTTCAGACTATCGGCCCGTTCCCACAATTCAGGATGCTCACATTTCGGGACCCAAGGTCAATACGCGCTAAAGAAAAATTTAAAGTGCATATAGTGAAAGAACAATAAAAAATGGCAAATCCCCCAAATCTACCACAACTGTCCGAGATTCATCTGAATCAATTAATCGGTCAAATTAAAGAATTGCCATATTTCGATGGAAACCCATCGGAATTAAGCCGGTATATAGCCAGAGTGGAGTACCTTCTACAACTATACCCCACTCAAGACATCCGTCAAATTCACATCATATACGGAGCTATAGAGAGGACCATTGTTGACTCAGCCCAGAGGGTCATCGAGGAGGAAAAATCTAATACATGGATAACAACTAAAGCAGCTCTAATCAAGGCCTTCAAGGATCACAGACCTTACGAGGATATTATACAACATGTTCGGGACACACAATATCAAGGAAGCATAAGTAAGTTCGTTAATGAACTACAAATTAGGTCTTCAAAAGTAAATAATAAGTTAGAATTAGAATCGGACTAAATGGAAAGATCAATTTATACAAACTTTTTAAACAAAACAATTAAAGATTGTATTGAGAAAAAACTTCCCGACAGATTATACAATTCTCTATCCAAAAAGGATATCTCAACACTTGCTAACTTAAAAGAATCAGCAATGATTTTAGGTCATTGGGATTCAGACCCTTTTGACAATTACAAACCCAAACGTCATGATAACCGAAGGAATTCGGGAGGTAACCTTTCACATCAAAATCATTACTATCAAAAATATAATTCACAGACACATAGTTATCCAAGATATAATTACAATAACAATTTAAACAACTCAACAAATCTCCAAGGTTCAACGAACAGAAATCAAATTCCCCCTAGAAATCAGGGAAATTATCAAGAATTTAGGAGAAACTTAGACCAAGGCAGGGCACAAAATCCTCTAAATTTCCAGGCATCTACATCAAGTAATTCCCCAAACGCACCAGTCAAAAGACAGAGAGAAAACGAAAGTACACAGAATAGAATGGATGTAAATTTTCAGCAAGCTGCCTCGGATATAGAAAATGTTGCCCATATGTCAGAGTAGCAATTAAGGGAAAACTCCTTAGAGCAATGATAGATACCGGGTCATCTATCAATTTAATGACAGAAAATTTTGGAAACGATAAAGAACAAGAAGAAAAATTAAAAGTATTTACAATAAACGGATCAATGGAACTAAAGAAAAGCATAACATTAAATCCATGCAAAATTTGTCCGACTAAACAAAAATTTTATTTACATAAATTTTCCAACAATTACGATATCTTAATAGGCAGAGATTATCTAAAAGACAGCAAGGCAAAAATAAATTACGAAGAAGAAACAGTGATGTTAGGAGACACGCTACTTTATATAAAGTATGGCGAAAACGATAAAGTAGAAGACAAGACCGCAGTAAAATGCCTTAGTCCACCATCGGTTGAAAAAATGATTGAAGAGGATAAGACCGCATCAGAATGCCTTAATCCGCCCTTATCAAAGGACCAGTCATTTAATTTTGCTATCAATAACGAGCTAAAAGAATGCAATGAATACAGATTAGAACATTTAAATGAGGAAGAGAAGGAAAATTTAAAAGGGGTTTTATACGAATATAATGACATCCAGTACAAGGAAGGTGAAAATTTGACTTTTACAAGTACTATCAGGCATTCGATACAAACAAAACACGAGGACCCAGTATACAGAAATCCATACAAATACCCTCAAACTTTCGATGAGGAGGTTAACAAACAAATAAATGAAATGATTGAACAGGGAATAATTCGCAAATCAAAATCTCCCTATTGCTCACCAATTTGGATAGTTCCAAAGAAAAGTGATGCCTCAGGAAAACCGAAATTCAGACTAGTTGTAGATTACGGAAATTTAAATGAAATTACTATCAACGATAAGTTCCCAATACCCAGATTGGATGAGATATTGGACAAATTCGGAAGATGTCAGTATTTCACTACTATTGATTTAGCCAAAGGCATCCATCAAATTCAAATGGAATCAGGATCAATAGCGAAAACAGCATTCTCAACAAAACATGGTCATTACGAATACACTCGAATGCCATTTGGCCTTAAAAACGCCCCAGCTACCTTTCAAAGATGCATGAACAATTTATTAGAAGATTTAATCTATAAAGATTGTTTAGTATACCTAGATGATATAATAATTTTTTCCACTTCATTGGAGGAACACATTTTATCATTGAAGAAGGTATTCCAAAAACTACGAGATGCGAATTTAAAATTACAATTGGATAAATGCGAATTTATGAAAAAAGAAACAGAGTTCCTAGGTCATATAGTAACAACTACAGGCATAAAACCGAATCCAAAAAAATAAGTGTCATTATAAATTTCCCGATACCGAAAACCTCAAAAGAAATAAAATCATTTTTAGGATTATGTGAATTTTATCGGAAATTCATACCAAACTTTGAAAATATTGTAAAACCAATGACAATAAAACTGAAGAAAGGCGCAACAATTAACACTAAAGACAAACCGTACGTAGAAGCATTCGAAAAAATGAAAATCTTGATTACATCCGACCCCATTTTAATTTACCCCGACTTTAGTAAGTCATTCTCTTTGACAACAGACGCAAGCAACATGCCGATAGGAGCAGTACTATCTCAAAATCATAAACCTATTTGTTATGCCAGCAGAACCCTTAATGAACACGAAATAAATTATTCCACCATAGAAAAAGAACTCTTAGCAATTGTATGGGCCACCAAATATTTCCGGTCATATTTATTCGGCAGACCTTTTGAAATACTAAGCGATTACAAACCTTTAGTTTGGTTAAACAATATTAAGGAACCGAATATGAAATTACAAAGATGGAAGACAAAACTAAACGAATAGGATTATCAAATTAAATATTTGCCAGGAAAAGAGAATTATGTAGCCGACGCATTATCTAGAACTAAAATAGAAGAAACTATGTATACAGAAAATTCTGAAGAAAACATACCAGAAGAAACTGCTAGTAACGCAGATGCAACGGTGCACAGTGCCCAAGAAGATAACCAAAACTACATTTCCATAACTGAGAGACCATTTAACTACTTTTCCCGATAAATCGAACTAATTAAAGGAAATGAAGATACAACTGAAATAACGCACTACTTTCACAAATTAAAAATTAAAACAAGGAAGAACGCTATAGTCGAGTACCTCGACTATCAGATACCCGTTACTCAGCTTAAGGGACCAAAGGAAAGTGGAGATATGCAAGCAGCAAATGCGCCACCTACCGGCGGTATACAGACTAAAGCGTTGTGGGCGTTAGAGTGGGCGTGGCAAACTTTTTTTTTAATCAATCGATAGGTATTGACGAGACCAATACATTTCAGTTAAAATTTTTTATCTAGCATGAAAATTGTGGGCGCCACAGATTTGGGCGGTTTGTGGGCGTTGGAGTGGGCGTGGCATATTCGCGTAACATACTTGCGCTGCGCTCAAGCCCACGGAATCTAAATCTGAAATCCCGTTTCTCTATCTTTGATATTTTCCGAGATATCCGCGTTCATATTTACGATTTTTTGAAGTTTGTGGGCGGTTTGTGGGCGTTAAAGTGGGCGTGGCAAACTTTTTTTTTGGGTCAATCGGTAGGTATTGATGAGAACAATACATTTCAGTTAAAATTTTTATTCTAGCATCAAAACTGTAGGAGCCACAGTTTTGGGCGGTTTGTGGGCGTTAGAGTGGGCGTGGAACTTTTCTGAAACAAACTTGCGCTGCGCAGGAATCTCAGGAATCTGCATGCCTAATCTCAGTATTGTAGCTCTTATAGTTTCCGAGATCTCAGCGTTCATACGGACAGACGGACAGACGGACAGACGGACATGGCTAGATCGACTCGGCTAGTGATCCTGATCAAGAATATATATACTTTATGGGGTCGGAAACGCTTCCTTCTGCCTGTTACATACTTTCCGACGAATCTAGTATACCCTTTTACTCTACGAGTAACGGGTATAATTATTTATAAAGAAATGACAGAAACTTTAGCAAAAGAAATAATTAAAGAATATTTATGCACTAAAAAGAGCGCAGTTTATTTCCATAATGACTCAGATTTCTTCACATTCCAAAAAGCCTATGTAGAAATTTTAAGTACTAACCATTTAACCAAATTAGTTAGATGTGCATCCAGACTCGAAGACATATTGACATATACAGACTTTAAAGAAACAATTTTGAAAAGACATAAAGAACTTTTACACCCAGGAATCGAAAAAACTATTAAATGGTTCAGAGAAAAATATTATTTCCCTGATTACCAAAAGTTAATTCAAAACATAATAAATGAATGTGAAATTTGTAACATCGCTAAAACAGAACAGAAATACTAAACTGACATTTGAACTTACCCCAGAAATTCAAAATATAAGAGAAAAATTTGTCATGGATTTTTATATGGTCGGTAATCAACAATTTTTATCATGTATTGATGTATATTCAAAATTTGCTACCCTAGTGGAAGTCACAGGTAGAGATTGGTTAGAAGCCAAAAGAGCTATCATGAAAGTATTCAATGAAATGGGAAAACCACAAGAAATTAAGGCAGATAAGACTCAGCATTTATGTGTGTAGCCTTACACAATTGGTTAAATTCAGAAGAGTACAAATTCAAGTAACAACAAGTAAAAACGGTATTTCGGACATAGAAAGATTTTATAAAACAGTAAATGAAAAACTAAGAATTATAGGAAGCGAATCAGACATTGAAAACAGACATACTAAGTTCGAATTAATTCTTTATATTTACAATCACAAAACAAAACATAATGCTACAAATCAAATACCAGCTGACATATTTATGTATGCAGGAACTCCTGATTATGACACACAAGAAAGGAAAATGGATAGAATTGAAAAATTAAATGAGAAACGTCAGGATTACGAAATAGATCCAAAATACAAACAAGCCCCTCTAGTGAAATACAAGACTACAAATCCATTTAAAAAGACAGGAACCTTGAAGAAAGTAGATGAAAAACATTTTGAAGAAACGAATAGAGGAAGAAAGATTGTTCATTATAAATCAAAGTTCAAAAAGAAGAAGAAAATTAATAAAAGTAAATATGATAATTCCAGGCAAACAGAAGGAAATGAACGGACTCAGGAACAACTCGGTGAAAACGATAATTTTCTCTATTATATTAGCAACTGTAATCAAACTAACAATTGGACAAAGTATTGAAATAAACCCCATAAAGGCACAAAATGGATATCTTGTATTTTTTTTTTTTTTTTTTTTTTTTTTTAATATAAAATGGACGTTGATGCACTACGAGCAGTACAAACAAGTGGCCCAACGACGCGCGGGGCCCTTCTATAAATTTGGGCAAGAATGCGAGTTCGCGAGGAAGATACAAAAAACAAATAGAGACGGGACACAAATGAAAATAAAAGAAGCAACTAAGAATGAAGCAAATGAGTTAAAATATTAGTTTTTAATACCGGGATAGAAGATGATGTGCAAATTAAATGGTAAAGATTGTTATAATTATTACATAGAACGCGAAAGGGCTCGTGCAGACAAAAATTTGATGTACATCGTGGCAAATTTAGGGGATAATAATTTCGTGTTAGTCTAGCAGGGACATTGAAAGTTAGGCCGTTTACAAGTTATACAGAATCAATATCACCTCTAATAAGATTTTGCATAAAAATAATACCAAGCATTGTTCTACGATTTACAAGTGTAGGTAAATTAAGCAATAGTAATCTACTCTGATAGGAAGGTAGCCTTACGTTTTGATCCCAGTTCAAACTACGAAGGGCAAAAATAAGAAATTTTTTTTGTACCGACTCAATACGGTCAATGTGCACTTGATATTGTGGACTCCAAACCGAAGAACAATATTCAAAAATAGGACGGACAAGGGAGGTAAATAATAATTTGGTTGTATAAGGGTCATCAAATTCTTTTGACCAACGCTTTATAAACCCAAGAACACTCATGGCCTTGTTGACAGTGGACATTATGTGGCAGTCATTAACGGAATATATACGGTCGAGTGACGTATTTTGAAGAGAGTAACTAACAAAAGTAGGAGTACCCCTATAAAAAGTCATAACGTTGCATTTAAGGCAGTTTAAATTTAAAAGGTTATACTCACACCATCCCTGAAAACAATCAATATTTGACTGTAAGTTGAAACCCGACGCTATATCGTTATATGATAAACAAAGCTTAACATCATCAGCATACATTAGTACACGAGAATGTTTTATTAAGTAAACAGCAAAGGACCCAAATGACTACCCTGAGGCACTCCAGATGTCACGTAGATCAATTTTTAAACAGCGTTCTTGAATATAACCCTCTGAGTCCTACCATTCAAATAACTTGAAATCCAAGTTAATAGCTTACATGGAAACCCAAGCTGATTTAATTTGAATAATAGAAGAGAGTGGTTGACAGAGTCAAAGGCCTTACTAAAATCTGTATATATAACGTCAGTCTGCATTTTTTTCTTAAATCCATTTATTACAATAGATGACAATTCAAGAAGGTTGGTGGTGGTCGATCTTCGCTTAACAAAACCATGCTGACACGGTGATATTAGCGAGGAACATAAATGTTGCAAATGAGAAGTAATAATACGTTCAAATGCTTTAGGAATTGCCGACAATTTGGAAATACCTCTATAATTCTGGGCATCCGCCTTCGCACCCTTTTTGTGAAGTGGAATGATAAAAGAGTCCTTCCAGATAGTAGGAAAAACTGATGATAAAATAGACAAATTAAAAAGTTTAAGAATCGGTTTACATATGGTTGACGCACAAAACTTAAGCACACACCCGGGGAGTCCATCTGGACCGGGAGAATAAGTTGGCGTTGTTGTTGCTAAGTCTCTTATGAGAGAACTTTCCGTAATTTCAGGGGTAAAAATACAGTTTGCCCTATTTAAGGGATTAGGGTAGCTATCAGGAACGCATTCATTAAAAAAAGTATTTAACACTATATAGAATAGTTCAGTGGCACTTTCAATATCCATACAATTGTACAAGTCTGTCCAATTATATTGAGAAATCATATCGTTAAGTTTTTTATAGTCACATTTTCGAAATCATCTAATTTTAGTTTGAGGAACTAAAGAAGAGAGGGTATCAACGCATGGGAGGCAGATTGTCAATTCCATTGTTGGATGATATCGGTCTTCAGGTGCAACAAGAGCGTCAATTCTAGATACCATGACTTCAGACGGGTCTGAAACAAACACAAGATCTAGTTGTCTATTTAATGAATTCCGTATAAAGCTTACTTGCTGTAACGATAATTCTAAAAGACCATCTACAAAATCATGAACGGATAAGGGTATAGCGACAAGTGAGTCAGTAGGAGAAGACCAAGAGATATCAGGGAGATTAAAGTCACCCAAAACAATCAAAAGGTCTCTGTTAGAAAGAAGGGATAGAACAGATTTTATGGCAGACAGATGGTGCTCATAAATTATTAAATCAGAGCCAGGTGGAATATAGGAACATGTAACAAAAATAGATATGGATTGCAAGGAAACTTTCACACTAACAAATTCAATTTCGTTATGGGTATCATAGTAAATTTTTTCAGATGTGAGTGGCTAGTGGTAACGGCAATCAGCACACCGCCTCCCCTACGTGAGGAGCGATCGGTCCTATAGGCATTAAAGTTATTTGACAGAACTTCAGAGTCAGATATCTCTGGTTTCAGCCATGTTTCCGTAAAAGCCAAAATATCTGCAGTAAATGCAGAGGAGTCAGCATAAAGCTTGGGTAGCTTCATATTTAGTCCCCTAACATTTTGATCAGCCAAAAATAAACTTTTTAGTTTTTTGGCGCAGTGGAGGGTCTGTTATTTGTTCTCGGTTTATTGGGAACAAATTCTTTTATTACTAAATCATCATTAAGCCAAAAGCTATCAGAAAGTAGTACCTTAAACACATCAGGCGGTGCAAATATTTTAAAAGAGGATATACTACGAGCGTATGAAAATCGAAATTGTTTAACTGAAATATTCTCGGATGGGAATTTTTCACGTATAAATTCCAAAACAACCTCAGATGTAGTATCTGGGGTGAATCTAGAAACAAATAATTGCTTCCTATGAGGAACAACTGACAGTTTCTTACGTCCCCCAGCAGCAGATTGAACCACACTAAGCTGAGAGCCAGAATCGGTTCCTACTGTACCTATAGGTACGGTCGGCACCGTAGCCGGCACTGAAGATTTTTTTACCACCAGACTTCGAGAAACAGTGACTCCACCTGAATCAGCTGTATCCCTAGGCGCAGTTGGTTCGCTTACCCCAGTGTCGACAGAAACTGCTGCAGCTACCAAGTTCGGATTAGGGGAGGATACCGTGACCGTATTAACTGCCGCAAAGCTGGCTTTTTTGCGTTTAGGCGACTCAGTTAGTAATTTTTAATTATTAAATTGGGCACAAACGGAATTGAACCCCTCATTGAGCTGTTTAAAAGCACCTGAGAGATTCAAAAGGCTGTCTCGAGTCTGCTTCATAAAGCCGCTCATCTCAACTACCATTTCCTTGCAGGATCCACATAACCACATGAGACCAGAATTCAGATCAATGAAGTCTTTGACTCTGCCAGTAAATCCTGCGCATTTAACGTGCATCATCGATTCGCAGAGCCAGCAGAAAATAAAAGGGTCTTTAGTTGAAGCCGAAAGAGTAAAATTTTTCTTACAGCAGACAAGAGCCATTTAAGGAGATGAAATAAAAATAAAATAAAATATGAAAAATACCTTAAGTAAATTTGGCACTGGGATCAAATTCCAAAACCACAAATGCACAAAACACGAAAAAAAATAAGAGCGCGAGATCGCGTTTTAGTTTAAATGTAAGAAAGGACGAGAGAATAAATCTTCTATCGACTGAGCGTTGCTTGTGGGACACTGACAACTTTACGCACGAACAGTTACAATGTAAAGCAAGCAAGAGAGAGAGAATAAGAGAGAAGCACACCAAAAGACTACCAGAAAATCGGCAGGTTCCGAGAGAGTTTAAATTACAGTTGTAATATAGAGCGGGAGAGAGAGTGGGAATAAAAGAGTTTTAGCAAGATTAGTGAGTGTAAAATTACACTAACAAAGCTAGGAGATTAAACAAATCTAATAGAAATGTTAAAATATCTATAACCACATACCCGTTTAATGGGGGATCAAGTCAAAATCACTAACACAACTATTAGGCTAAGCTTTGTTAAAAAACAAACACAAGAAACTCGCAAAAAATCACCGAAAAAGACAAAAACTCAGAGCACAAAAGTAAACACATCCGTTCACAAGCGACGCTAAATCGATTAAAACAGGATAAATCGAAATCCCAACTAATTATGAATACCATTACTTAAGCGTAAATATAACAAAAACCGAACAAACATTTGAAGATCTTTTAAAAGAAGCCGATGAATTTAATGATGTTATTCAAATCAGATATTTAGTAGAAAAACTTAAAAGAGAAATCAATGGAATTACAATAGCAAAACGTAGTAAGAGAGGTCTATTTAATATCGTAGGAACAGTTTACAAATATTTATTCGGAACTCTAGATCAAGATGATAAGGGTGAGATGGATCAGAAAATTAACAACTTGGTAGACACTAGCGTTCAAAACACAGATTTAAACATGATTATCGATGTCATAAATAACGGAATCGAAATAATCAACAAATTAAAAGAAAAAGGAGAAAGAGATCAGCAAGTTAGCGTTTTAATATTTAACTTGCAACACTTTACAGAATATGTAGAAGATATCGAATTAGGAATGCAAATGACAAGATTGGGACTATTTAATCCAAAATTACTAAAACACGATTATTTAAAAAAATATGAACCCTGAGAAATTGTTGAGAATAAAAACATCAACTTGGCTTAAAACACATACAAATGAAATTTTAAATATTTCCCATATTCCTTCAGAGATAGTGAAATCTCCCGTTTATGAAATTATTCCTTATCCCGACGAAAATAACAATATTTTAACAGAAAATATACTTAATAAATATTTCATATATGAAGATAAAATATTTAATAATTAGACAGGAAAACACTGAATGTAAGTATACGAAAACTTACAAAAATTTCCAAATTAATTTTGTTGAACCCAATATTTTATTGACATGGAATATCCCTAAAACATTGCTGAATCAAAATTGCATTAATAAAGAAATTTCTATAGTCGGAAGTAACCTCATTAAAATCCTTAATTGTTCGATACAATTAGATGAATTCACTCTTTCAAATTCAATGTTAGATTACACACAGAGTGTTTACATAAATAATAATGTAACAAAATTAGAACCATTGTCTTATATTCAAACAAAAGAAATAATAGAATCACATACAAAATATTATAATGTATTTCAAACAATTACTTTAACAACCTTTGTAATAATAATTATAAGCATTTTATTGTATTTATGGTATAAATTTAAGAACATACCAAGAAAACTTATTGTAAAATATATAAAACCAAAGGAAGAAACACCAAAAAGTACGGAAATTGTAAACGATCTACCCAATCAAATTAACATAGAAGAAAATGTAATGTTATACCCAAGATTATCGACCTGAGGACAGGCCAAATTCAACGGATGGGGAGTGACATATCCATAGCACCACATACTCCTATGTACATGTCCACACACCCACACATACATGCACACATTATGCAGTCACCCTCAAGACACCCTCTAAGAAATCAGAACCCAAATTTAATTGTCAACAAGCCAATGGAAAATTACCGAACTATAAGACAAAGGAAATTTCCATGTAACAGAAAACCGCAGTTTGTTCAGACTATCGGCCCGTTCCCACAATTCAGGATGCTCACATTTCGGGACCCAAGTCTGGAGTCCAAAGTCCAAATTTAGAGAATCACTCAATAGCAATAAGTCCCACTCACAAAAGGCTCTAAAGCTTAAAACCGAGGTATGATCGTAAATTAAGTAGGAGTTAGAGAATGAGTTCAGTTTGAGATTTGTCAACAGCAAGTCGGTGTTCTTCCAAAATATTATAACCAGTGTAAAATTAAATTAAATAAAGTTTTTTTTTTAAATACACTTATGGTGCAGAAATTTAATTATATATATATCCAATAAGTTTGTCGGAACACCGTTTTTTTCCTATAAACATACATATATAAATATTCGTGCAGTATCCTACAGTTTTATAGACTACTATAAACTTTTTCAGCGGCGAGTATCAGCCTTGTTGTTGTATGTACAATTGCAAGAGACCTGTGAGCGACGATTGTAGTTGTGAATAGCCAGCATTTTGCTGATGTGTGCACCATCACAGGTGGTAAATTCGATACTCTCCGCTAACAAAATAATTGTCAATTAAATTAATTCCATATGCATTAGCCTATTATTACTCATCAACGGCGGACGTCGATATATATTACCTAATAAATTTATAATGTGAAAAAGAATTCGAAACCATGGTGTGCTAGAATTCTAACAAGGGGAAGACGTGCTGACGCGAGAAGTGGAGTAGGTCAAGAACAATGACATAACTTTCGACGGACAACCTTGAATAGGGAATCGTATTGCGCGGCCCGCGACGATCCATTGGCGCACGAAAGTGTGAAGGGGAGGGAATATGGCCAAAACACAGCCCGATCGTATTGCGATCAAGCGACAGCTAAGCTTGTGGGGCAGTGTAGTCAGACGACTGACGAACTTTATGGACTAATATTATTTTCCAGGCACTTTAAATATTTATTCTCGTTAAGTTGGAGAGGAGAGAGGCTTACCAAGATCCCACAACCCAAATACGACGTAGCTTATGCCAGCAAATGGTGACTGAACAGCGGACGCCTCTCCCTCGGCCCAAGTCCCTGTCAGGACTCGGTCACTAACATGCCCACGTAACAAACTTCGTTCCTTATGCAATGATGTAAAGATTTATAGGCCGTTTACTACCGTAAATGATTCGATATTGCTTCAATCTGACCTAGATAGTACCGGTAGGTGCTGTTCCATGAATAATTTGCCTTAAAACCTTAACAAATGCCACATCGTTCGTTATGCAAAACGTCGTGTAACCATTCCATCCACTTATCACATCAATAACCACCCTCTCTCTTTCGAATGAAATAGTTGATCTGGGGTATTATTTGATGACAAATTTCTGTTTAACGAACACCGGAATTTTATATTACCAAAGGCATATGCAATGTTCGGCTTTGTTAAGCGAAACACTTTCTTATTCAAGGATCCGTATTCCAAATTGTCTGCATACTCTGCGCTTGTCTGTTCTAGGGTTGAATATGCTTCCTTTGGCATCCCTCGGGAAGTGTCCAGATCAATAGGATTGAGAGGTTGCAGAAAAGATTTTGAAGTTTGCATTGCAATCCTTGCATTTTACTAAACCGGCTACGCCCTGTGCTAGTCAGTGTTCCCTGCTTCACTTTTGTTCCTTGAAGGATCGCCGTGCAATCGCTGGCCTTCTCTTTCTTTATGATATGCTGGTAGGAAATATTGATTGGGCATTACTAAGGGCTCTAAGAATGTTTAATTCCCTGCCTTCAAGCATTAGATTCAGCTGGGGGCCGAGAAAGATAGGTTAAGGCAAACCCCTAGGGAATATTTTTTAATTTATCTTCAACAAAAGACTTAAGTTAATCAATTGTAGCCAGATAAGGATATATCCATTGGCGATATAAATAAACAAATAAGATAAGTAAGAGTCTAGAGATTCCTGCGCAGCGCAAGTTTGTTTCGTCAGTGTGCCACGCCCACTATAACGCCCACAAACCGGCTAAAGCTGTGGCTCCTACAGTTTTGATGCCAAAATAAAAATTTTAACTGAAATGTATTGTTCACATCAATACCTACGGATTGACCCAAAAAGAATGTTTGCCACGCCTACAAACCGTCCACAAACTTAAAAAAAATCGTAAGTATGAACGCGGATATATCGGAAACTATCAAAGATAGCGAATTGGTATTTCAGATTAAGGTTCCGTAGCCTTGTACGCAGCGCAACTTTGTCACTCGTATATGCCACGCCCACTCTAACGCCCACATACCGCCCAAATCTGTGACTCCAACAATTTTCGTGCTTAAAAAAGTTAACTGAAATGTATTAGTCTATACCTATCGAATGACCCAAAAGATTGCCGCGCCCAGTCTAACGCCCATAACGCTTAAATCTTTCTGCCGCTTAAATAACCATGTATTGAGATCGCGGGTAGGTGAAGCATTACAATCTACCTTTACTGCTTGCATATTTCCATCTCCCTTTGGTTCCTTTAGCTGATTAACGGGTATCTGATAGTCGAGTATACCCCACTAGATTCGTTGGAAAGTATGTAAGAGGTAAAAGGAAGCGTATCCGACCCCATAAAGTATATATATTCTTGATCAGGATCACTAGCCGAGTCGATCTAGCCATGTCCGTTTATCCTTCTGTCCGTCTGTCTGTCCGTCCGGATGAACGCTGAGATCTCGGAAACTATAAGAGCTAGGCTATTGGGATTTGGCATTCAGATTCCTAAGATTCTTACGCAGCGAAAGTTTGTTTCAGCGAGGTGCCCACTCGAACGCCCACAAACCGCCCAAAACGGTGGCTCCTACAGTTTTGATGCTAGAATAAAAATGTTTGCTGAAATGTATTGTTCTTATTAATACCTATCGATTGACCTAAAAAAAAGTTGGACACAGCCCTCTCTAACGCCCATAACGCTTTAATCTGTCTACCGACCACATAAGCATATATTGAGATCACAGGTAGATGGCGCATTTTAATCTCGCTTTGCTGCTTGCATATCTCCATTTCCCTTTGGGTCCTTCAGCTGAGTAACGGGTATTTGATAGTCGAGGTACTCGACTATAGCGTTCTTCCTTGTTTTTACATTAAAGCGGTATACATTTTTATACCCTTGCAGAGGGCATTATGATTTCAGTCAGAAGTTTGCAACGCAGTGAAGGAGACATTTCCGACCCTATAAAGTATATATATTCTTGATTAGCATCACTAGACGAGTTGCTCTAGCCATGTCCGTGTTTTAAAGCTATCGGGCTGAAACTTTCCCAAAAGTCTTATTTCTCTTGCAGGTTGTATATAAGTCGAAACCAGTCGGATCGGACAACTATATCTTATAGCTCCCATAGGAATAATCGGAAAATTTTTTTTTTATTATTTCTTTGGTGCTTTTAAACATATAAACTCCTACGCTTAGAAATAACATTTTTTAATTTGTTTTGAATTTCGAATATAATTTTATCGAATTGGTGGGAATATAATATGAATCAAATTATAGCTTCGGTGTTTTTAACATATAACCTCCTACGCTTGGAAATTAATTTTTTTAATTAAAGAAATTATAGCTTAGGCTATTGGGAATATCATTTTTTTTATTTTTAAGTTTAATAATTATAACTGCAAGGGTATACAAACTTCGGCTTGCCGAAGTTAACTTCCTTTCTTGTTTTAAATGTTTTTGGTGTAAATTTGATATTAAAATGTTGAATTGATATTATTGTGAAGTTTTTATTATACAATAAAATTTACTTTGTTATAGATTGGATACTAAGAATATCGAATTAATATTATCGTTAATTTGGTATTATAATGTCAAACATAAATTGTTTTGCCTGTTACGTACGCCCTCCATTTGTAGTCGTGAATAGTCAGCGTCTTGCTGATGTGTGCACCTTAACATGTGGTAAATTCGATACTTTCCGCTAACAAAAATAATTGTCAATTAATTAATTCCAAATGCATTAGCCAATTTTATATTACTCACGCATGGCGCACGCCGATATATATTACTCAATAAATTTATAATGTTAAAAAGAAATCAAAACCATGAAGTGCTAGATCTTTAACAAGAGGGTGTGCTGACGCGAGAAGTGGAGTAGGTCAAGAACAATGACATAACTTTCGAGGGACAACCTTGACAATAGGGGATCGTATTGCACGGCACGTGACCATTTATTTGGCACACGAATGTGTAAAGGGGTGGGAATATGGCCGAAACTCAGCTCGATCGTATTGCGATCAAGCGACAGCTAAGCTTGTGGAGCAGTGTGGACTGACGACTGACGAACTTTACGAACTAATACGAAATACGACGTAGCTTATGCCGGCAAATGGTGCCTGAACATCGGACGCCTCTTACTCGGCCCAAGTCCCTGTCAGGACTCGGGCACTAATATGCCCACGTAACAAAATTGGCGCCCGATGCTAGGATTTTTCATATTCCTTAAGGAACTTTACTAGGGTCCACAATCTCGGTAGGCTAGGATATTCACCTTAAAGAGAGCCGTGGGAGCTAGCACAAAATCAGCCATGACAGGTAGATACCCTGTCCGTGGAAAACCATCTGGACCAATTAAACGAATTGAAAGATGCCGCCGGTGGGAAGAATCTACCCTTAGGACCGCCAAAAGGAAGATCAAGTATGCTTCCTCAATATCAGAGGCACGATTAGGACAACTTGGAGGCTGCCGGGCGGCGTAAACAGAGGTTGATGGAGCTCCCAAGGCAGAGTAATGAAATGCAGCGAGGCATGAGCGCCCAGATATAATCTGTGAAGGCGCAAGTGGCAGAATTGCAGTCTCCATCATCTTGGAGGCCAGGACAAAAGGGACTGCTCCCATCACTCCGATCCATTCCGAATCCCACCGACAGTTTTATGAGGTATCAAGAGACGCCAGCCCTAGAGCCGGTAACACAAGATGCACCGGTTGGGAACACTCAGGCAGATAGACACCCCGTTCCACAGACAGTCCCGAGCTAACGAGATGGCGGCGAGCCACTAGCTTCACCCGAAGATAGATCGGAACACATCGGTTCATGGACCTAGGCCAAAAGAAGTTATGATGCACAATTGGAACCTAAAGTTCGATGGAAACGGTCGCGGAATGACAGTTAAAAGTTTCTTGTTCCGCGTCAACCGATTGCAAGAGTTGTATGGCCTAAACCGCCAACAAGTCTTTCGGGAATTCCATATGCTACTGGCAGGTGCGGCCACTAAATGGTATTGGCAGCTAATGGGGGACAAGGCAGAAGACTACGATTTTGACTACTACTCGTTGACACAGGAGATGGAACGAGAGTTTTCCACTACCGGAAGTGACCTTATGAAAGTCAAGGAATTAATGGAACGCAAGCAAGGACAGCACGAAACCTTCAGCGATTAAGTCTCCGATATCGACAACTGGCATTTGAAACTGAAGCATAGAATAGCTGAAGATGAATTTGTCGAGCTTTTGAAAGACAACATGAACTCCCAGATAGGCGGCTTGCTGCTAACATCACCATTAACTTCAACTCAAAAGGGACGGTCTCTGAGTGAACCGCTGGTTAAAAGAATACTGCGAAAAACATGCGGAGACCTACAAAGCTTTAAATAATACAAATTTTCATTGCAACACTGTAAAGCGTACGAAAACAAGGAATAAATCAAACATTTCTAATAAATTTGATTTAATCGATTGTCAGTTAGATCAAAAGATGAAACATCAAAGACCAGATTCCAAGCGCCAAGTTTAAGAAAAATCACTAGAGTACCGAATATACCTTTAACATGAAGCAACAAGACTCATGATCACAGGAATGGGTCGAAGCCACACGTGAATGGGAAGAGAAAAAAAAAACACGGAACAGACAACGATGGTCGTAAGCAGATTCCTTTTTCGAAGTCGTTCCATGCGGTACGCATTGATCACTACGCCCTGCACATAAAAAGATTCACATATAGGAACAATAACGAATCTTGAGTCGGGGGGAGGGGTGCATTTGACTTACCAGACTCAGACTGGTAAAGGCAGAACAAAATGCTATTCGGCAATTTACGGGTGTCGCGTGGCCAGAACAACGGTCACGATCGTCCTACTGGTAACCATACTCCGGTAGCTGGCAAAGTGCAACAGCCGCCCGTTGACTCCCAATATGTCAGGGAGTCAAGAAACAGTAATCCTGGGTGCGACCACCTATTTAATCCGATCCATACCGGAAGCCAAGTATAAGCTCTAGTTTGGTATAAACTACCTTAGACAATTGGAGAAGCGGGGGAGAATCTACGGAGTATTCTCCCACCAAGATCAGCCACCCTATCCAACAGTCCTTGAGGAGCACAAAATTAACAGCTTGAAAGATTCTTATGTGTCGGACCTCCGCCGCCATTGTCATCAAAGAACGTGGAGAGGATCAACAATAAGGACGACATCCGACATACTGTGATACTTGTGGGCGCAGTACCCGTGATCCCCATGCTCCTGAAAATTGTTTAGCTTTAGGAGACATCCGTTCAGTGGCGTAGTGACCAATAGCATAGTTTGAAGAAAGTAGTGATGCAATATAAATGTGTTAATAGAGCCAATCAAAGCTAGAGCGAACCTATGCGTAACCAACGACCAATATCCTCAAATAACACTATTGGAGAACAAATGAAAATCCAAATAACATTGGAAGCATTCAAATATATTTAAACCAACCAAATCAATAGACAAAGTGCGAATTCTCATTTACAATTGGAGAAGATGAGTTTATCCACCAGCCGTTGAAGAAGTCGCATGCTTTTGGCATAATATTTCTATATATTTTCTGTTTAAGTAAAGTGGTATACATTAGAACAACCGTATTTTGGAGCACGTATATTTATATATATATATTCAATATAATATTTTCCAAAGGCCAGGATACGGAGCGGCGAGTTCTCATTGTCCAGGATTTAAAGAGGGGGTAAGTTTGTCGGAATCTTAGAGACTACTATAAACTTTTCAGCAGCAAGTATTAACCTTGTAATTGTATGTACAATTGCAAAAGCCCTCCGAGCGACTTTTTTAGTCGTGAATAGTCAGCGTTTTGCTGATGTGTGCACCATAACAGGTGGTAAATTCGATACTTTCCGCTAACAAAAATAACTGTCAGTTAATAAATAAATTTATAATGTGAGAAAGATATCAAAGCCATGAAGTGCTGGAACTTTAACAGTGGGTGTGCTGACGAGAGAAGTAAAGTAGTTCAAGAACAAGAACATAACTTTCGACGGAAAACCTTGACAATAGGGGATCGTATTGCACGGCCCGCGACGATCCATTTGGCACACAAATGTGTGAAGGAAAGATAATATAGCCGAATCGCAACCCCAGGTTCCGTAGCCTTGTACGCAGCGCAACTTTGTCACTCGAATATGCCACGCCCACTCTAACGCCCACATACCGCCCAAACCTACGACTCCAACAATTTTCATGCTAAAATAAAAGGTAACTGAAATGTATTAGTCTATACCTATTGAATGACCCAAAAGTTTGCCACGCCCCCTCTAACGCCCATAACGCTTAAATCTGTCTGCCGCCCACATAACCATGTATTGAGATCGCTGGTAGGTGAAGCATTACAATCTCCCTTTACTGCTTGCATATTTTAATCTCCCTTTGGTTCCTTTCGCTGATTAACGGGTATCTGATAGTCGAGTATACCCCACTAGATTCGTTGGAAAGTATGTAAGAGGTAAAAGGAAGCGTATCCGACCCCATAAAGTATATATATTCTTCTAGTCGATCTAGCCATGTCCGTTTATCCTTCTGTCCGTCTGTCTGTCCGTCCGGATGAACGCTGAGATCTCGGAAACTATAAGAGCTAGGCTATTGGGATTTGGCATTCAGATTCCTAAGATTCTTACGCAGCGAAAGTTTGTTTCAGCGAGGTGCCCACTCGAACGCCCACAAGCCGCCCAAAACGGTGGCTCCTACAGTTTTGATGCTAGAATAAAAATGTTTGCTGAAATGTATTGTTCTTATTAATACCTATCGATTGACCTAAAAAAAAGTTGGACACAGCCCTCTCTAACGCCCATAACGCTTTAATCTGCCTACCGACCACATAAGCATATATTGAGATCACAGGTAGATGGCGCATTTTAATCTCGCTTTGCTGCTTGCATATCTCCATTTCCCTTTGGGTCCTTCAGCTGAGTAACGGGTATTTGATAGTCGAGGTACTCGACTATAGCGTTCTTCCTTGTTTTTACATTAAAGCGGTATACATTTTTATACCCTTGCAGAGGGCATTATGATTTCAGTCAGAAGTTTGCAACGCAGTGAAGGAGACATTTCCGACCCTATAAAGTATATATATTCTTGATTAGCATCACTAGACGAGTTGCTCTAGCCATGTCCGTGTTTTAAAGCTATCGGGCTGAAACTTTCCCAAAAGTCTTATTTCTCTTGCAGGTGGTATATAAGTCGAAACCAGTCGGATCGGACAACTATATCTTATAGCTCCCATAGGAATAATCGGAAAATTTTTTTTTATTATTTCTTTGGTGCTTTTTAACATATAAACTCCTACGCTTAGAAATAACATTTTTTAATTTGTTTTGAATTTCGAATATAATTTTATCGAATTGGTGGGAATATAATATGAATCAAATTATAGCTTCGGTGTTTTTAACATATAACCTCCTACGCTTGGAAATTAATTTTTTTAATTAAAGAAATTATAGCTTAGGCTATTGGGAATATCATTTTTTTTATTTTTAAGTTTAATAATTATAACTGCAAGGGTATACAAACTTCGGCTTGCCGAAGTTAACTTCCTTTCTTGTTTTAAATGTTTTTGGTGTAAATTTGATATTAAAATGTTGAATTGATATTATTGTGAAGTTTTTATTATACAATAAAATTTACTTTGTTATAGATTGGATACTAAGAATATCGAATTAATATTATCGTTAATTTGGTATTATAATGTCTGTTCACGTCAAAAGGGCGTTTAATTTCAGGAGGCAGTGTCGAGCGGCAGTTTTATCCAGATGTCTACATTTCGCGCGCTCGCACTGCCGTCCGCTCTCCCTCTCCATCTCTCCCCTAAGTCTCCGCTCTGCTCTGGAGCGCTTAAGTTAAGTTAGGCTTAGGCAGTTCATGTTTCAAAGTGTACTAATAAACACCTACGCTCGTCGCGAAAAAACCCCAAAAGTACTCCCGTGTTTTTTGGGTACCATTCAGTCTTGGGGCTTCAACTATTTCCATCGATCAAGCCGCACCGCCCCAACATTTTGGTCCAGTCGAAGCCGGATTTCAAAATCTTTGGATTTTCCTCTCCTGGAGTTTTCTTTGATTTTGTCCCAGCAGGCTTGAACCGCTCCAGATAAGTTCCACTTACTATAATTGCCGGTCATACGCCAGTTTTTCGAACCCTATTTCGACTAACTTTGTGTATGATATATTGTCTAAATCCAAAAGTGATTAATCCGACGCAACGGCATTTAATATATGTATTTCGATTCCGTTACTTGTGCCCGACATTATTCCAGTTTCCTTTGCCCACAATTGTACACTTGAAACAATTCCAGAAGATATTTCAGTGCTACTATTCAACAAAAATATTTCTCAAATATATTTTCAATTCCAATTGTGTGTAAAATATAACTCAGCCACAGTAAAAAATTCCCGATCATAAAGATTGTCCTTAAGATTTGCACTCTTTATTATACCCGTTACTCGTAGAGTAAAAGGATATATTAGATTCGTCGGAAAGTATGTAACAGGCAGAAGGAAGCGTTTCCGACCCCATAAAGTATATATATTCTTGATCAGGATCACTAGCCGAGTCGATTTTGCCATGTCCGTCTGTCCGTCTGTCCGTCTGTCCGTCTGTCCGTATGAACGCTGAGATCTCGGAAACTATAAGAGCTACAATACTGAGATTAGGCATGCAGATTTCTGAGATTCCTGCGCAGCGCAAGTTTGTTTCAGAAGAGTGCCACGCCCACTCTAACGCCCACAAACCGCCCAAAACTGTGGCTCCTACAGTTTTGATGCTAGAACAAAAATTTTAACTGAAATGTATTGTTCTCATCAATACCTACCGATTGACCTAAAAAAACGCCCACAAACCGCCCACAAACTTCAAAAAATCGTAAGTATGAACGCGGATATCTCGGAAAATATCAAAGATAGAGAAACGGGATTTCAGATTTAGATTCCGTAGGCTTGAGCGCAGCGTAAGTTTGTTACGCGAATATGCCACGCCCACTCTAACGCCCACAAACCGCCCAAATCTGTGGCGCCCACAATTTTTATGCTAGATAAAAAATTTTAACTGAAATGTATTGGTCTCGTCAATTCCTATAGATTGATTTAAAAAAAAGTTTGCCACGCCCACTCTAACGCCCACAAACCGCCCAAGCCTGTGGCGCCCACAATTTTCGTGCTAGATAAAAAATTTTAACTGAAATGTATTGGTCTCGTCAATACCTATCGATTGATTTAAAAAAACTTTGCCACGCCCACTCCAACGCCCACAATGCTTAAATCTGTCTACCGCCGGTAGGTGGCGCATTTGCTGCTTGCATATCTCCACTTTCCTTTGGTCCCTTTAGCTGAGTAACGGGTATCTGATAGTCGAGGTACTCGACTATAGCGTTCTTCCTTGTTTTTTACTGTGTTCCAGCTGCATGTGTATATTTACAAAAACAATCTAATACAGTCCACTCGAACTACTTTTTTCTAATACAGTCCACTCCAACTACTTTTCTCGACCTACAAATACGGCTAAACTATTTCTAAAATTAAAAACAAAGTGACAATATCCACAAATTTACTCCAGCAAATCGTTTGCAATTTAGTTGTGCAGGTGACAAACAAACGCTCCGACATACAAACATAAGCGAAGTCTTTCCAATTCCCGCAACGTTATTCCGCTATTCGCACCCCACATATGTACATATGTACAGTGTGCATACATACGTATATCGCCAGTGCACAGTGGGTCAAGAGCTCACAAAATGTGTTCCTTTCAAACAAACAATATTAAAGTCCGTAATTCCTTACATAAGTCCGACCATCCGATATAATAAATATTTATTGCCTATCCGACAGTGTGACCGTATATATTTACAATCTTAATTGGTTCCTAAATTCCAATTTGATTCCAATCCGTTTCCTTACATCTGAATTAAAATTCTAAATTATTTAACGTCATGGCAACATCAGTAAAATCCGCTTTAATCCGATTTATGGCCACAGCTGACTGTCTGATCCACTTTGAGGCCACTGTGAACGCTCCAGGTGCTCCTACACCAACGTTATCCGCCTGTAACATCCGTCGCGATCACCTCAATTCCTTGTGGCAAACGGTAAAGGCAGCATACGACATATGCTCCGACAGCATTATATCTGCAGGCGAGAGCGCCGCAGACACAAAATCCATACTAAAGTCCACGTATTACCAAACGTACTCCACTTACGAAATATTTGCCGCGCAGCTGATGGAACAAATCCAAAAAGGCTCCTCCCAAATACCTCAAGCTCCAGTAACTCCGTCCCGAAATTCCACGTCTTATGGCTGTCGGCTCCCTCCTATCGACACAGAGGTTTTCTCTGGCGACTATCTTCGCTGGCCGACTTTCCGGGACCTTTTCACGGCAATATACATAGACAATCCGAGTCTAACGCCCGTTGAAAAATTATTCCACTTAAATTCAAAAACAAGTGGCGAAGCTCATTCCATAGTTTCAAGATCCCCACTCACCAATGATGGCTTTCGCTCAGCCTGGAAAAACCTAACTGAGCGTTTCGAAAATAAGCGATTGCAGGTGAACAGTCACCTGAAAACACTTTTCAATGTGCAATCCATAGCATAGGAGTCGGGAGCAGCCTTAAAGGAACTTCAACGCACTTTTCAAGGTTGCTTAACTTCCTTAAAATTTTCCGGTGTTAATATTGAGAACTGGGACCCTATCCTGGTTTATATGTGCTCGACAAAACTACCAAAGCTCACTCTCTCATTATGGGAGCAATCCATCCAAAATAAAGCCGAAATTCCTACGTGGCTTGAGCTTGATTCATATTTGACAGAGCGCCATCGAACTCTTGAGGCCGTCGACAGCTTCCGATCTGCCAATTTCCACCACGTCCAGTCCAAAGACACAAATCGAGTGGCAGAATTTCCAAAAATAAATTCCTTCAACACAAGGTTAGTTCCGATACCCAAGGGCTGCGATCTGTGTTCCAAGAAGAACCACCCCGTGCGTATATGTCCACGCTTCCTACAGATGACGGTAGACGATCGCCTAGCCTATATTCAAAGGAAGCAGTTGTGCTCCAATTGCTTTGCAAGTAGCCATCAATTCCGGGATTGCACAAGCGCTCACAACTGTCTTACTTGCCAAGATCGGCATCACACATTGCTGCATCGAAACAGCGGCCCTACTACTCCGACGATTCCATCCGACCCTCCAAGGCCAGTAACCGCCTCAGTTCCACACATCATTTCGTCCTATTCAGCGCAAGTTTCCGTACAAAAAGTCCCTCCTAAGAATACTCCATCCGAGTATTGGGTTCCATACCCATCCTTGGATGGCAGACGTACTCGAGGTATTAAATCCTACCAATGCCGAGTCTGCCAAAAGATCCATCCTCTACGGAAGTGCCACCACTTTCTACGGCTAAGCCCCCAGAATCGGCTCCAGGAAGTACATATCCAGAAGTACTGCTCCAATTGCTTGGCTCACAATCATACCAAGGACTCCTGCCGCAGTGGTCATCACAGCCACAAGTGTGGAAAGGACCACCACACTCTCCTACATACGGACGACCGATCTACACTTCCAACATATTCCTGAGCCTACTATCCTGAGGTTCTTGCTACGGGTGTCCTCGCAAGGGGGGGGAGAATGTTCACGTCAAAAGGGCGTTTAATTTCAGGAGGCAGTGTCGAGCGGCAGTTTTATCCAGATGTCTACATTTCGCGCGCTCGCACTGCCGTCCGCTCTCCCTCTCCATCTCTCCCCTAAGTCTCCGCTCTGCTCTGGAGCGCTTAAGTTAAGTTAGGCTTAGGCAGTTCATGTTTCAAAGTGTACTAATAAACACCTACGCACGTCGCGAAAAAACCCCAAAAGTACTCCCGTGTTTTTTGGGTACCATTCAGTCTTGGGGCTTCAACTATTTCCATCGATCAAGCCGCACCGCCCCAACAATGTCAAACATAAATTGTTTTGCCTGTTACGTACGCCCTCCATTTGTAGTCGTGAATAGTCAGCGTCTTGCTGATGTGTGCACCTTAACATGTGGTAAATTCGATACTTTCCGCTAACAAAAATAATTGTCAATTAATTAATTCCAAATGCATTAGCCAATTTTATATTACTCACGCACGGCGCACGCCGATATATATTACTCAATAAATTTATAATGTGAAAAAGAAATCAAAACCATGAAGTGCTAGATCTTTAACAAGAGGGTGTGCTGACGCGAGAAGTGGAGTAGGTCAAGAACAATGTCATAACTTTCGAGGGACAACCTTGACAATAGGGGATCGTATTGCACGGCACGTGCACAGTCCCTGTCAGGACTCGGGCACTAATATGCCCACGTATCAAAATTGGCGCCCGATGCTAGGATTTTTCATATTCCTTAAGGAACTTTACTAGGGTCCACAATCTCGGTAGGCTAGGATATTCACCTTAAAGAGAGCCGTGGGAGCTAGCACAAAATCAGCCATGACAGGTAGATACCCTGTCCGTGGAAAACCATCTGGACCAATTAAACAAATTGAAAGATGCCGCCGGTGGGAAGAATCTACCCTTAGGACCGCCAAAAGGAAGATCAAGTATGCTTCCTCAATATCAGAGGCACGAGTAGGACAACTTGGAGGCTGCCGGGCGGCGTAAACAGAGGTTGATGGAGCTCCCAAGGCAGAGTAATGAAATGCAGCGAGGCATGAGCGCCCAGATATAATCTGTGAAAGCGCAAGTGGCAGAATTGCAGTCTCCATCATCTTGGAGGCCAGGACAAAAGGGACTGCTTCCATCACTCCGATCCATTCCGAATCCCACCGACAGTTTTATGAGGTATCAAGAGACGCCAGCCCTAGAGCCGGTAACACAAGATGCACCGGTTGAGAACACCCAGGCAGATAGACACCCCGTCCCACAGACGGTCCCGAACTAACGAGATGGCGGCGAGCCACTAGCTTCACCCGAAGATAGATCGGAACACATCGGTTCATGGACCTAGGCCAAAATAAATTATGATGCACAATTGGAACCTAAAGTTCGATGGAAGCGGTCGCGGCATGACAGTTAAAAGTTTCTTGTTCCGCGTCAACCGATTGCAAGAGTTGTACGGCCTAAACCGCCAACAAGTCTTTCGGGAATTCCATATGCTACTGGCAGGTGCGGCCACTAAATGGTATTGGCAGCTAATGGGGGACAAGGCAGAAGACTACGATTTTGACTACTACTCGTTGACACAGGAGATGGAACGAGAGTTTTCCACTACCGGAAGTGACCTTATGAAAGTCAAGGAATTAATGGAACGCAAGCAAGGACAGCACGAAACCTTCAGCGATTATGTCTCCGATATGGACAACTGGCATTTGAAACTGAAGCATAGAATAGCTGAAGATGAATTTGTCGAGCTTTTGAAAGACAACATGAACTCCCAGATAGGCGGCTTGCTGCTAACATCACCATTAACTTCGTTAGAGGAACTCAAAAGGGACGGTCTCTGAGTGTACCGCTGGTTAAAAGAATACTGCGAAAAACATGCGGAGACCTACAAAGCTTTAAATAGTACAAATTTTCATTGCAACACT
The DNA here is from genome assembly GCF_014743375.2 of Drosophila subpulchrella. Lineage (NCBI taxonomy): Eukaryota > Metazoa > Arthropoda > Insecta > Diptera > Drosophilidae > Drosophila > Drosophila subpulchrella. The sequence continues at coordinate 323,258 of NW_023665465.1, read as the reverse complement.
GTAAAGCGTACGAAAACAAGGAATAAATCAAACATTTCTAATAAATATGATTTAATCGATTGTCAGTTAGATCAAAAGATGAAACATCAAAGACCAGATTCCAAGCGCCAAGTTTAAGAAAAATCACTAAAGTACCGAATATACCTTTAACATGAAGCAACAAGACTCATGATAACAGGAATGGGTCGAAGCCACACGTGAATGGGAAGAGAAAAAAAAAACACGGAACAGACAACGATGGTCGTAAGCAGATTCCTTTTTCGAAGTCGTTCCATGCGGTACGCATTGATCACTACGCCCTGCACATAAAAAGATTCACATATAGGAACAATGACGAATCTTGAGTCGGGGGGAGGGGTGCATTTGACTTACCAGACTCAGACTGGTAAAGGCAGAACAAAATGCTATTCGGCAATTTACGGGTGTCGCGTGGCCAGAACAACGGTCACGATCGTCCTACTGGTAACCATACTCCGGTAGCTGGCAAAGTGCAACAGCCACCCGTTGACTCCCAATATGTCAGGGAGTCAAGAAACAGTAATCCTGGGTGCGACCACCAATTTAATCCGATCCATACCGGAAGCCAAGTATAAGCTCTAGTTTGGTATAAACTACCTTAGACAATTGGAGAAGCGGGGGAGAATCTACGGAGTATTCTCCCACCAAGATCAGCCACCCTATCCAACAGTCCTTGAGGAGCACAAAATTAACAGCTTGAAAGATTCTTATGTGTCGGACCTCCGCCGCCATTGTCATCAAAGAACGTAGAGACGATCAACAATAAGGACGACATCCGACATACTGTGATACTTGTGGGCGCAGTACCCGTGATCCCCATGCTCCTGAAAATTGTTTAGCTTTAGGAGCCATCCGTTCAGTGGCGTAGTGACCAAAAGCATACTTTGAAGAAAGTAGTGATGCAATATAAATGTGTTAATAGAGCCAATCAAAGCTAAAGTGAACCTATGCGTAACCAACGAACAATATCCTCAAATAACACTATTGGAGAACAAATGAAAATCCAAATAACATTGGAAGCATTCAAATATATTTAAACCAACCGAATCGATAGACAAAGTGCGAATTCTCATTAACAATTGGAGAAGACGAGTTTATCCACCAGCCGTTGAAGAAGTCGCATGCTTTTGGCATAATATATCTATATATTTTCTGTTTAAGTAAAGTGGTATACATAAGAACAGCCGTATTTTGGTGCACGTATATTTATATATATATATCCATTATAATATTTTCCAAAGGCCAGGATCCGGAGCGTCGAGTTCTCATTGTCCAGGATTTAAAGAGGGGGTAAGTTTGTCGGAATTTTAGAGACTACTATAAACTTTTCAGCAGCAAGTATTAACCATGTAATTGTATGTATAATTGCAAAAGCCCTCCGAGCGACGTTTTTAGTCGTGAATAGTCAGCGTTTTGCTGATGTGTGCACCATAACAGGTGGTAAATTCGATACTTTCCGCTAACAAAAATAACTATCAGTTAATAAATAAATTTATAATGTGAGAAAGATATCAAAGCCATGAAGTGCTGGAACTTTAACAGTGGGTGTGCTGACGAGAGAAGTGGAGTAGGTCAAGAACAAGAACATAACTTTCGACGGAAAACCTTGACAATAGGGGATCGCATTGCACGGCCCGCGACGATCCATTTGGCACACAAATATGTGAAGGAAAGATAATATAGCCGAATCGCAACCCGATCGTATTGCGATCAACCGGCATCTAAGCTTGTGGGGCAGTGTGGACTGACGAACTTTATGGAATAATTATATTTTTTCACGCACTTAAAGTATTTATTCTCGTTGTTTTGGAGAGGAGAGAGGCTTACCAAGATCCCACAACCGAAGTATGACGTAGCTTATGCTGGCAAAAGGTGCGTGAACATCGGATGCCTCTCCCTCGGCCAAGTCCCTGTCCCACTCGATATTCTTTAATGTACTCGATATTCATTAATGTACTCGATTAATAGTATTGGATAACATAATAATAAACGGACTGTAGAAGAGCACTTCTAATGCAACATAAGGTACAGGGCCTAAACCGTAGATGTCGCTGTTACTCTTACGCTGCAAGGGTGATACACTAAAACTAAATTCACCAATCCGACATTCGGCCATTCTAAAATTTTATTCGCCGCTGAATAAACACCATTCCTTCATGAGCTCGGCTGCTATAGTTGGTAAATTCGGCCCCTCATGGTGTCCTACTTTTTTTACTTCGTGGTCTTGTTGACCTTAAAGGGTCCAAAAAATTTTGTCTAAGCTTCATGACGACTCCATATTGAGTGCGTTTTATACCTACGAGATCACCTATGTTGTAATCTGTTTCAATCTTTCTTTTTTCTTTAAGCGTTTTCCTATTCTCCAGCTCTACCTTTTCTATACTCTTTGGAGCTGTTCTTTTTGTTTAATCTCTTTCATAGTTTAGTTCATCGATTTCGATATCGTCGAAGAGCTTTCTAATGTCGTCATCTTTTTTACGCATGTTTAATCCAGTAAGGATTTTAAAGGTCGTTCTTTCTTATTTTTTCGTTCTGGGATGTGTGTCATTAATGATTTGTTGGATTTTATTCACGTGGCAATACCAGTTCGCTTGATTGTTCTGGAAAGTTTGCTTAGGATGGGTATAACAATTTTATGGATCCTTTCGACCTGTCCATTACCTCTCGGCATGCCTGTTGTTATGTGTAACAATTGGATTCCATGGTCACTGGAATAGTCCCTAAAGGCACTGGACGTAAATGCTGTGCTACTGTCTATTGCTGATTGCTTTTCCAGCCTGTTCAATACTTCGTCAGTGCCTGTTGATCGCGTTGGATATAACCAATCGAATTTGGTCCTAAGAGGACCAACATGATCAATGTGGTAAGTACCCAGAGGTTCTCAGGCTTTGTCAATTGGCGACAATCCTTCCTTTTTTCCTCTCTTTAAGTCTGTTATCAAGCACTCTACGCAACTCTTGACGAACGCCCCCACTTTATCTTGAATGCTCTGAATGTAATACCATTTTTCCACTAGCTCTCGAGTCTTCTTAGAGCCATAGCACTATAGGCTGGCTGACCACTTTTTGTGGCCAAAAATCCATTTTTCGAAAGTCGTTAATATTAAAATCTAATGACGTCAAAGTGTTGGGAAAACTTCAAACTTCAATGTTACGTAACAGAAATTTTAACAGAGTCACGATCTGTTAAAGTATCGGCTGTTAAAACAGCTGTTCGGTGTCACGGGCGCACGAAATCTACTTTGTGAAAAAAAGAGTCGGTTTAAGATTATAAAAATAAGGCACCAAACAAAGTTTTTACCAAACAAGTTATAATGGCATCGAAAGATAGCGGTTTGTACTTTATTTTTATGGTCGTCACAAGTTGGATTTGTTTGTGTTGTCCCTGTAATTGAGTGTTTTTTATAGTCGCTTTACGTGTATAAATTTACAATAAAAACTAACTTTAAATAGAGATATAAAGTGAGTTTCACCTAGTTTCACCTTAATATTTACACTGTGTTGTCGGTAGTTCAGTTCTTGTTCATATGAATGCTATCCTAAAGTGCACTTTTGCGCACTTTCGTCGCAATTTACCTTTTTAGGTCACAACCTCAGATTGGCCAATACAAAATTGTTTGGGATTTGGAGTTCTGGAGAGACAAAGCAGGCAATATTTGACAGATTTAGACCTTCGATATCTGGTTCAGATGCTTATGAGGATGTTTTAAAAAAACAAAGCGAAGCTTTTTGTCATAGATTGTCCCGTAAATGGACATCTTGCAAAATAAATTTAAGTCATTTCAAAAGAAAGTACTTAACTTGGCTTACATCCCACATTGAGGTTTTCATAAATGGCAGGCCAAAATTGCCTTATTTGTTGCCGGGAGCAAGGGCTCAGAGAAGAGCAGCTTAAAATTTTATCAAACCCACGGCTGGGAATATTAAATTATTAATAAATTCACCTAGTGGGGCTGCGCTTAAGGGCGGTAACATGTAAAAAATGGGCGGAGCCACACCTTTTTTCTAAATATATGTTCATTATATCAATATAAATCCAAATCAAAAATATACACCTTTATATTAAGTTTTGTTTTTAGGGTAAGTATTTTCTTATCTATTTTTATATTATTTTTTATGATATAACAAGAAATTTCTCCAAAAAGGGGCGTTGCCACGCCTTTTTTCTGTTTATTTGCTAATTATAAGCCCAAATATAAGAACCGAACTCAAATATTTGGTTTTGCGTGAAGTTATTAATTTTGGTCACAAAAAGTGTTCAGCCAGCCTATAGTGCATAGTGGCCTTCGCGATGTACAATTCCAATTATTTCTCCATGTATGGATTCTGGGACGACTAGAAGCTCTTTCGCAACATCTTTATAGAGAATGTTGTTTCTAACGAAAAAGTTCTCGTAACTCTCTGCGTTATCTAGAACTGTTTTTACGGCCTCAATCCACTCGTCCTTGTTCTGTGCTTCTCTTTAACGATATTTTCTCGAATCTTCGATAAGAAAGCAAGTTAGGCGGCTGAGCGCATCGACATGTTTCATCTGACTTCCCGCTCTGTGCTGTACGGAAGACTTAAACTCTTGTAAGTTCATAGCCCATCTGGCGACTCTTGGTGGGACATAGTCTTTTTCAGGGTCATCGCAAATGCTATGCAGTCGGTGACATTTGTAAAATTTATTCCCAACAGATAAAAGCGCCACTTCCTAACAGCGTTGATAACAGCTAATACTTCAAGCTCGTACGCGCTGTATTTTTCTTCTCATTGTGTAGTCTTTCTGGTCATAAATTCTACTGGGTGAAGTAGTTGATCTTCTGAGTCCTTTTGCATGAGGATTCCACCGAATCCGAATTTACTCGCGTCCGTATAAACTTAAGATACTGCACAAGGATCGTACAGTCTAAGAACTGGGGCAGTGGCTAAAAGGCTCTTCAGACTTTCAAAGTTAACTAAGCACTGATCGTCAAGCCGAAGGTTTCTCCCGTCACGCGACTTGTCAGTCTTGCGGAGTAGATCAGTTAAGGGTTTTGCTCCAGAGCATAGCCTTTCATGAAACGACGCTAATAAGATTTTAACCCCAAATATCGCTCAAGTGCCTTCCTGCTTTGCGGGGCTGGGTAGATAAAACTACCTTGATCTTGTCCTGTGTTGGAGCAATCGTTGCGTTTTAGATTAGGTATCCAAGAAATGTGATTTTTCGCGTCAAAAACTGACCTTTCTTTCACTTGATGCGTAACCCCGCTTTAGATGCGACTTCTAAGACTTCTTTCAAAACTGATAGTCCTGATTCCTCATCTGCTGTTGGTATGATAATGTCGTCCATGTAGGCGACGATTTTGTTGGACTGCATCAGGTCTCTTAGCACATCACCTACATAGCGGCAAAATACTGCGGGGGAGTTGCTTATACCAAATGGGACGTACGTGAACTCATATTGTCCGTTGTGCTGCGATGGACGTAAACTTTCTAGACTCAACTTCGATTGGCACGTGATAAATTCCGTTGGCTTAATCTACAGTGGTGAAAGCTTTGGAACCCTGCAAACGATCTGGAACGTCATCGCTTAACGCCATCGGAAACTTGTCCCTTTTTATTTTTAGATTGAGTCTCCTATAATCGCAACAGAAACGTTTCGATCTATCTTTCTTTGACACTTACACCACAGGTGATGCATACTCTGAGCAACATGGAATAACAATCCCCGCATCTAGCCATTCCTGAACTTGTTATTCGATTAGAACCCTATTCTCGTAGGATGCTCGCCTCGGATGTTGAAATATTGGTATACCATCTTCCAATATTATTTTCAAAGCGACTGGAGACATAATTGTCTGTTTCGGTTCGTATCCTGCTTTTTTTACCTCCGATTTCTACCTCCGATTTTCTGAGACTATCCCAATGACTCAAACCGATTCTGTCCACTACGCTTTGCTCCTCAATCATCTCTGTGACGCACATCGCCTTGAAAGTTTCAGCAAATTCTACTTCGGTAGTTTTTGCAATGAAATGAATTCCATTTGTGCTGAAGAAAATGTCGACTTTTTGAAGGATATTGTTCCAACAATAGCTGTATACTCCAACTCATCCCGTTTGACTACGTGGAAGGTTATTGTAAAGCTGATATTGTCAACGAAAACATCTTGGTCAAAACTTCCTATGGTAATCAATTTACCTTTCCCAATGCCTTTAAGATGTTTGATCTCTTTCGTAAGCTAAGATGTTCGAATTTTCTGATTAGATCTTCTCTCTTGAGGCTCAGATCGCTGCCAAAATCTATCATGGCTCTAAAATAAATATTCAGAGCGCTGAAGCTTTTGTAAATAAGACCTGCTCTTGGGGATATATCCTCAAGGACAATCGTTGCTTCTTTATTGCTTGAAGAGGACTGCTGAGTTTCACCGCACTGTTTAGAAATGTGCCCAGTTTTGTGGCATTTGTAGCAAATAGCTCCATCGTCGCATTTTTTTTGCAAAATGACCCTCCTTTCCGCACTTGAAGCATGTTGGAGTTTGCATGTTCAAATATACAAAAGTCACATGGATAATTGTGCAATTCATGTTTGCATGAATGTATGTGTACGAGAGGTAGACGCACATTCCGATGTCTTGGTTTCCTAGGAAACTGCTTAAGGAAACGGGACTATCGTGCTTCTTCTTCCTATCTTCTCGTTGTTCTTTTTCTCACTTGATATTCTCGTTCACTTCGATTCTGGCGTTGAGAGCGTGCGGTTCACACAATCTAAGTTTGCATTATTATTTGTTCATTGGGAGGTTGTCTGTTTAATACTTAATTGTATTACATCTATTCATTAACAAAACCATAGGTTATGGGCCCAGACACAATTGCAGTGAATAAATAATAGTGCTTTAATCGTTACAATTTGAAAGTGCATAAAAGTGAATTAATTATATGTGTGTGTGCATTCGAATATGCGCATCTACATATGTATGTACATATATGTACATACGTGCGGAGTGGTCCATGAAGAACAAAAAGCAATTCCTGAACAATAAAGAGGATTAAATTGGTTTTGTGTATAACGCTGCGACAAATTCGTGGCAAAACCTTTTTCTATTTCCAGGAAGAAGCGCATACATATCAACAATTCGCCGTGATCTTTCTAGAACACACTTACGAATTCTTTCCTGAACACACACATACAAACGCTTCGACAAATTTGCCGCGAATCTCCACGTTGCGACGGGACAGTGTTGCTAGACAGTGCTGATGCTGAAAGACATTGTTGCTGGACAGTGTTGAGCGACGTTAATGCTGTTGAAAGTTGCTGGCCGCTGTTGCTAAATATTGCTGTGAAGGGTTGCTGTTGGGTGTTGCTGAGGAGGTAGTTGTTGCGGTGCTGTTTTTTGATAGAGAACCATACTATGTATAAAGGGAAAAGAAATATCAAACCGTTTGACGGTGAAAAATATTCGATATGGAAGTTCAGAGTGAGAGCGCTGTTTGAAGAGCACGATCTTTTGAGGATCATAGATGAAACTCATGCAGAAGTGACTGATGAGATAAAAAAGGCAGAACGAAATGCAAAAAGTTTAATAATTGAATATTTAAGTGATACGTTCTTATCTTACGCTAACAGTGAAAGCACTGCTAAGCAGATTTTTGCAAACTTAGATGCAATTTATGGGAGAAGAAGCTTGGCATCGCAACTATCTCTGCGAAAGAAACTTTTAGCCATGAAATTAAAAGGTGACACTTCACTCCTTAATCATTTTAATTTCTTCGATGATCTCATTACTGAACTTATCGCGTCAGGAGCAAAGTTAGATGATATGGATAAGATTTCCCCATTTACTCCTAACTCTTCCACCCAGTTATGATAGAGTTATAACCGCAATAGAGACTCTATCTGAAAGTAACTTAACATTAGCTTTTGTAAAAACACGACTTCTTGACGAAGAGATTAAGCTTAGGAATATAAGCAAGGATACGAGTGTTAAAGTTTTGCAAGCAGTTAGTAAAAAGGAGTTAAAAGATATAAAATTTAAAAATAATCCAATGCAGAAGTTCAAGAAGATTCAGTTTAAGCCAAGTTTCAAACCGAAACCAAAATGTTTTCATTGCGGTAAGCCAGGTCATTTAAAGAAAGATTGTTTTCTTTTGAAAAGGCAGCCGAATCAGAACTTTAGTGAAAATAAAAGAAAAGATGGGCAGGCTCAGATGGCAACAGCAGCAACAGCCCAAGCAGAGCGTAGTTTCATGTTGAGAAATGCAACTTCCAATTCAAAGTCAAGCGATGCTGAGTTTATCCTAGACTCAGGAGCATCGGACCACCTTATAAATGACACAGCATTGTTCTCCGAATATGAGTGTTTGCAATCAAATGTGGCCATCGAGATTGCCAAACGCGGAGAGTTTATATACGCTACAGCCAAAGGAGTGGTCAATCTTAACAGCTGCGGAAACAAAATCACCTTGCAAAACGTTTTAAAAAGAAGATACAGGATGCAGGCATGACCATCGAATTTAACCCTGAAGGTGTAAAAGTATCTAAAAATGGTAAATTGGCCTTTAATGGAATATGTGAGTACAATGCACCTATTATAAAATTTCAATTGAACAGTAAAATATTTACGTCTAAAATTTCTAATAGTGCTGAGTATCGATTATGGCATGAAAGATTAGGCCACATAAGTGTAGGAAAATGTTTAAAAAAAAAACCAAATAGTCTGTTTGAAGATACTAATATATTAAACAATATTGATTTAAACCATGAATTATGCGAGGCTTGTATAAATGGCAAGCAAGATTAGATTAAAGTTTCAAAAATTTAAAAGTAAAGAAAATATTACACGACCATTGATAATAAGAACTACTATGTAGTCTTTATTGATCAGTATACACATTACTGTGTGACCTATTTAATAACTTATAAGTCGGATGTGTTTTTTGTTTTCAAAGACTTCGTAGCGAAGAGCGAGGCTCACTTCAATTTAAAAATTGTGAATTTATAAATCGATAATGGAAGGGAATATCTTTCTAACGAAATGCGTGATTTCTGTGTCGAAAAAGGCATCAGCTATCATTTAACGGTTCCTCATACTCCACAATTGAATGGTGTATCAGAACGGATGATTCGAACAATCACCGAAAAGGCTCGATCTATGATCAGTTGTGCTAAGCTCAATAAGCATTTTTGGGGTGAGGCTGTTTTAACAGCGACCTATTTAATTAACAGATCCCCAAGTAGAGCATTGCAAAAGATTAATAAAACACCATTTGAAATGTGGCATAACAAAAATCCAACGTTGAAATATCTTAAAATATTTGGTTCGACGGTATATGCTTTGAATAAAATACGAAAAAGAAAGTTTGACGAAAAGTCAATTAAAGCTATACTTGTTGGATATGAACCAAATGGTTATAAGTTGTGGTCTGAGGAATCGAGGAAATTTATGACAGCAAGAGATGTTGTGGTGGATGAAATATACATGTTAAAATCAAGAGTTTTACGTGGGGAAGATTGTGAGGTTCAAAGTAATACTGTTGAACAAAATAATGAATCTTTATGTAAAGGAAATGAAGAGTTGGTGTTTCCTTTGATAGAAAATAATGAATCTGTTGATTCTGAGTTAAGTGAACAACTCAATGAAAATTCCACAGCTGGTGATAAATTAAAAGAAAATAAAAGTAAAGAAGAAATCAGACGCAGTGAAAGAATTAAGAGTAGACCCAAATTATCATATCGATTTTTAGAAAGATGTCTCATGAATAGTCAAATATGCTTAAATGATATTCCTAATACCTTTGATGAAATTAAGTTTCGTGAGGACAGATCTGTCTGGGAGAAAGCTATACAAGATGAACTTAATTCTCATTTTCAAAATAATACTTGATCCCTAGTGCATAAGCCAGAAAATAAAAACATAGTTGATTGCAGATGGGTATTTAGTATAAAACAAGATGAATTTGGGAACTTAGTAAAGTACAAAGCAAGACTTGTAGCGCGGGGCTTCACTCAAGAATCATGCACCAGTTGCATGAATTTCCAGTTTTAGATTTTTGTTGGCACTTTCAAATCAATACGATTTAATGGTTCATCATATGGACGTAAAAACTGCCTTTTTAAACGGAACTCTAAAGGATGAAATCTACATGAGCGTTCCAAAAGGCCTGAATCACTCTTATGAAAATGAAGTATGTAAACTTAATGAAGCTATATATGGTCTTAAGCAAGCTGCTAGATGTTGGTTCGAAGTTTTTGAAAGTGTGTTGAAGGATGTTGGATTTAAAAACTTAGGAGTTGACCGGTGTATTTATATTTTGGATAAGGGAGATATTTCGAGAAATATATATGTCTTGTTAGATGTGGACGATGTAGTAATTGCTAAAAACAAATCTGATACAATGTCCAATTTTAAATCTTACCTTCATGACAAGTTTCAAATGACCGATTTACGTGAAATTAGACACTTTATTGGCATAAAAATTGATAGAACTGATGGAGAGATTTGTCTTAGTCAGTCAGCATATATTAAAAATGTATTGAGAAAATTTAATATGGAAGAGTGTAATTCAGTTCGTACTCCCCTCCCAAGTAAGTTAGACTATACAGCTCTGCAATCAGAAGATTTATGTGATGCACCGTGTAGAAATTTAATTGGTTGTGTGATGTACATAATGTTATGTACACGGCCCAACTTAAGTACTTCAATAAGTATTCTAAGCAGATATACAAACAACAACAATAAGGAACTATGGCAATGCCTTAAGAGAGTTCTTAGATATCTGAAGGGAACTGTTAATATCAAGCTAAGATTCAAGAAGGTAGCTAATTTTAATAATATTCTTACAGGCTATGTAGATTCCGATTGGGCTGGAAATGAAACTGACAGAAGAAGTACCACTGGGTACCTTTTTAAAATGTTTGAAAATTGTTTGGTTTCATGGAATACCATGAAGCAAAAGTCGGTTGCTGCTTCATCTACTGAAGCAGAATACATGGCCTTGTTTGAAGGTGTAAGAGAAGCTCTTTTGTTAAAATCGCTAATAAATGAGATTAATCTAGAACTAAGTGGTCCTATTGATATTTTTGAAGACAACCAAGGTTGTATAAGTATTGCAAATAATCCTACTTGCCATAAGAGAACAAAGCACATAGATATTAAATATCACTTTACAAGAGAGCAAATTGAAAAGAAACTAATTTGTGTAAAGTATATTCCCACAGATCTGCAACTAGCCGACATATTGACGAAGCCATTACCATCTGCCCGGTTTATTTCCCTGAGAAGCCAGCTGGGTCTTTTTGAATAATCCAACTACGAACCTTGTGAACTGTTGCTGAAAATCCATCGAAGCAAAACATGAAATGGATCCCATGAAGTCATTTATGATTATTTTTTTTACTTACTAAGACTTAAGTAATTGAATTTAATTCATATTCTTGTTTATTTTTTCAAATGGATCTCATGAAGTACTTGTAATTAATTTCAATTTTCATATTTACTGTTTATTCCTGTTTAATTTCATTTGTCAAAGCTTTAATTATGTTAATTTTTTGTATGGATCTAGTTGGGTTTTACTGGGTTTCCCCAACTCTTGCAGCAAATGCTGGATCTAATGTATCCCCAGAATTGAAAAAGAAAAGAAATGAAATGAAGAAACAAATTAAAACTAAAGCACAAACTCACGTCAGGAATTGAAGTGATCATCAATGTAACTTTTGAGGCGGCGTGTTGGAGTTTGCATGTTCAAATATACAAAAGTCACATGGATAATTGTGCAATTCATGTTTGCATGAATGTATGTTTACGAGAGGTAGACGCACTTTCCGATGTCTTGGTTTCCTAGGAAATCGCTTAAGGAAACGGGACTATCGTGCTTCTTCTTCCTATCTTCTCGTTGTTCTTTTTCTCTCTTGATATTCTCGTTCACTTCGATTCTGGCGTTGAGAGCGTGCGGTTCACACAATCTAAGTTTGCATTATTATTTGTTCATTGGGAGGTTGTCTGTTTAATACTTAATTGTATTACATCTATTCATTAACAAAACCATAAAGCACTTTCTTGACGAACTGTTCTGAACCTTCTTTGCTTGCTTGTTGATATTGTGCTGATATACTTTCTTTTCTTCCTTATGTATAGGTTAGGTTAGGTAGGTGTGGTTGGAGATTAGAAAACTAATCCCCCCACTTAGGTCACACTGGACCCCTTGTGAAATAGTTTGTTCTTTTTAGGAAACATAAGAGTTTTGGAATGCTTACCCCTGAATGGCCGCAAGGTTCGGAAGTGTGTAGCTCCCTAGGGTTTGAAAGCGCCTTAGGCTATGCGCTGGGCAGAAGCATAAAAGGTGTTCAATGCTCTCCTTTTCGTTTATCTGCTTGCAGCTGCGGCAGACGTCGTGGTTACTGAGTCCCAGCCTGTGCGCATGAGTCCCTAGAAGACAATGGCCCGTGAGGGCATTTAGGAGAGTGGAGATGTCTTCCCTATTACATTGTAGGAGAGTTTTAGATCTTTTCTAGTTGTAATTTGACCACGTGAGTCTAGAATTGTGGCATGTTGAGATTGTGTTCCATCGGTTGTTGGGAGGGTGTACAGTCTCTGCCTGAGGTGGAGCTTGCAAGTAGCCATGTGCATACCCACCGTGTCCGTATCACGAAGGATGTCGACGGTTGTCCCTTGTCTTGCTAGCTCGTCTGCTATGCAGCTGCCCTCAATATTTTGGTGTCCAGGCACCCAGATGAGGTTGATTCCCAGATATGTGGCCATCTCGTTCAGAGATTTGCGGCATTCAGTGGGTATCCAGGTGGGACATGGCTTCCTGAATTGAGATGACTTCCGCTTGGAAAACACTACAGTGGTCTGGTAGGTGAAATGAGACCTTTATGTCCAGTTCGGGAGAGAAAACTCCCCTAACTGTTTGGGAGTTAAGCTTGGAGCAGTCTGTGTATATGTTGACGGCGTTTTGGTAGTAGTAGTCTGAAATGAGTTAGATGTGACCCGTTAAGCCTGTTGTCCATGTCGCTGCTTCGAGGAGCGTTGTTGCAGATGACCAGCTTTTGGCATGTAGGTCCAGGAGTTGAAGGTCGAGGATTGTGTTTAGAGCTTCAGTGGCGATGGTGCGGAGCGCCCCACTAGTGCAGAGCTCTGCGCGTCTTTAGATCTTGTGAAGGATCCTGAGGTTACAATTCTTTTCTAGGGAAGGCCACCATACGATGTTTTCGTAGAGAAGAATGGGCCTGACTGTTGCAGTGTATAGCCAGTGAACTATTACGGGGGAGAAACCCCACTTCCTCCCTATGGCTTTTTTACAAGCGAAGAGTGCTATGGCCGTTTTGCGTGTGCGCTCTAGGTGGTTGTCTGTCCAGTGGAGCTTTTTGTCAAGCATGACATCTAAGTACTTTGCTTGGTTGCTGAGGGTTAGGCGCGTTTGGTGTAGTAATGGGAGAGTTAGATTATACTTCCTTGTAGAAGAACTAGTTTGGTATTTTTTGGGTTAACTCCCAGTCCACAATCAGCTGTCCACCTTGAGAGGGTGGATAGGGCTGTCTCCAGCAGATTGCAAAGAGCTTGCGGGAACTTACCTTGCAGTAGGATAACCACGTCATCCGCGTAGGCTACCACTTTAGTGCCCGCCTCTTCTCGAAGTGATAGTAGTTTGTTGACCCATAGAAGAGTTGAGAGTACCCCTTGTGGGGTTCCTCTGCTGACATTCCTGGTCGAGTGAGCTGATCCCATAGTGGAGTACACCAGTCTGCTGGTAAGCATGGGCCGCTCAATGCCCAGTTCAGTCAGAGCGCCAGTGATAGCAGTTGGGGTGACGTTGTTGAAGGCGCCTTCTTTGTCTAGAAACGCTGCCAGAGAGTATTCCTTATTGCGGAATCCATGCTCTACACTAAATACTAAAGAGTGGAGGGCGGGATCAGTTGATCTGCCTTTACGGTACGCGTGTTGTGCGTCGGAGAGTAGGTTTGGGTTGATGGTTAGCCTGATATGGATGTCAATTAGCCTTTCCAGGGTCTTCAACAAGAAGGAAGAGAGACTTATCGGGCGGAATTCCTTTGGGTTGGTGTTGGAGGGTTTTGCGGGCTTTCGGTATAACAATTACTTTAACGTCCAGCCACCTTGTTGAAATGTGGTTTAGGTGGTGGTAGGGATATATCTAGTGTCCGTTGTAGTTGGGCCGGGAAGAACCCGTCCGGGCCGGGGGATTTGAAGGGCTTAAAAGATAAGAAGATTAATTGCACACTTAATGCGGTCAGGGTTTGAGATGTTGTCTATAATCTGGTCGTCAAGGTTCTCCTCTTTGTAAAGGTCCTCCACTACTTGGGTGTTTTTAGGGAAATGGGTGACTAACAGGAGTTCAAGGGACGGTTTTCCGTCCAGCTGTCAGCATTAGTTTTTAGGTAGCCAATAATTGCTAGAGATTTTGCTAAAAGTCTTCTGAGTCTGGATGCCTCCGCAGTAGATTCTATGTTACTACAGAAATTAGCACATGCTCCTCGCTTTGATGTTCTTATTTCCTTTTTGTATAGGCTTAGCTTTGTATGGTATAAGTTCGGGGAAGATTCGTTGTTGTTGTATTTTGCTCTATTGAAGTAAGTTCCGCACTCTTTTTTAAGGATCGCCAGGGCTGTGTTCCACCATGACGGATTGTGCTTTACTTTGACTGTTCTGCTTGGGCAAGCCCTTTTAATGGCCTCACCGCAGATGTCAGTGATAGTATTTGTTACGTACGCCCTCCACATAGAAAGATTCGCAGAGATAAACACGACGAATCTTTAACCATGGGGAGGGGTGCATGTGACTAACGAGACTCATACTGGTAAAGGCAGAAGAAAATGCAATTCGGCAACTCTCGGGTGCCGCGTGGCCAGAACAACGGCCACGATCGACCTACTGGTAACCGTACTCCGGTAGCTGGCAAAGGGCAACAGGTGTGTCTCGGATCCCTCCGAACTTACTTTACGTGGCGTGTTCCACAATGAAGGGATTACAACCACGGCATTCTAATATACCCACAAGTGAGTATATAATGCACGGGTCTAGGTTAAGCGCCATACCAACGCCCCGGATTAGATGTTATAGCTATGTACATAGCAACCACCCCAGTAGCAATTCGAGTACTTACTTATCGGGCAAGCACTCCCCCTTGCGTAGGGGCGATATCTATCTACAATCTCTACTGTTCTGTGGGTCACAGCACCCGAGTTGTGTAACGCAACATCCACGTCGAGCCCGGAGACTCTACCCGCGATTTAGGTGTCAACCACAGCCACTACGATACTCCCACAAGGGGGCCAACCTCAATGAGCAGTCTTGGAGCTGCTCAACCCGTGGTACCGAAATTACAGGCTCGGTAGGCCTCACCCCTTCAGCTCCGACAAGCTCGGATGGGGCAACCATTGCCATATTAGTCGCCTCCTACGACAAGCTATGACACGCTGTGGCAGTATTCTTTGCCGCTACCACACGGCAGGCAAAGGGCAACAGCCGGCCGTTGAGTCCCAAGATAGCAGATATCAAGAAACAGTAATTCTAGCCACCTAGTTTATCCGATCCATACCGGCAGCCAAGTAAAAGCTCTAGTTTGGTATAAAAGACCTTCGACAAATAGAGAAAGGGAGAGAATCCATTTGGGAGTTTTTGGGAAGACGACTTTCCCTTTGGTAGTCGTCCACGGAGTCTTCTGCCAGGAGGACGCAAGTCGCAGAAGAATACATTAAGAATACGAGACCAATACATTTCAGTTAACATTTTTTATCTAGCGTGAAAATTGTGGGCGCCACAGTTTTGGGCGGTTTGTGGGCGTTAGAGTGGGCGTGGCATATTCGCGTAATAAGCTTGCGCAGCGTACAAGGGTACGGAATCTCAATCTAAGATCCCAATTCTCTATCTTTGATAGTTTCCGAGATATACACGTTCATACTTACGATTTTTTGAATTTTGTGGGCGGTTTGTGGGCGTTAAAGGCGGCGTGGCAAACTTTTTTTGGGTCAATCGATAGGTATTAACGAGAGCAATACATTTCAGCTAAAATATTTATTCTAGCATAAAAACTGTAGGAGCCACAGTTTTGGGCGGTTTGTGGGCGTTAGAGTGGGCGTGGCACTCTACTGAAACAAACTTGCGCTGCGTAAGAAGCTCAGGAATCTGCACGCCAAATCTCAATAGCCTAGCTCTCATAGTTTCCGAGATCTCAGCGTTCATCCGGATAGACGGACATGGCTAGATCGACTCGGCTAGTGATCCTGATCAAGAATTTATATACTTCATAGGGTCGGAAACGCTTCCTTCTGCCTGTTACATACTTTCCGACGAATCTAGTATACCCTTTTACTCTACGAGTAACGGGTATAAAAATTGGTTATTAGTTTGATATAAAAAAAATCAATCTTTTCTTTATTGAGTTGGATTAAGAACTGATTTTACTTAAGCTAAACAATTATTCATTATAACTACGCGTCGATCCATCGCGCGCCACCGTCTCTGCCGCTGCTGCTGTTTCTGCCAGCGTTTTTCATTGTCATTGGCTGCTGCTCTTCATCGCTGTCGCTGTTAATTAAAGTTAGTTGTCATTGGCCAATGCATTTAAGTTATTGTTATTTTTGTATGCACTTGGCTGGGTTCGATCAACTTTGGAAATTGTCTATTTTGCATTCCCACGATCGCAACGTAGTAGAGTATAGGTCCGGAATGTGGGGGCTTTTCTTGCGTTTCTGGAATGGAAGCCGATGTACTTTCCGTTGATTTCTGTCTTCGAAGGATTTCCGTGATCGATCCTATTATTAGTAGAAGTAGAATGATGGCGGACCCGTAACTAACGGAAGATTTATAGTTGTTTTGCTTCTTAGTTTTTCCAGCGCTTTTGTGTTGTTGATGTTGAGTTCCTTCCATTTGTAGTGATAGAACTTCCTCTATCTTCGTCTTTTCTCCCATTAGTTGGAATAACGGAGGTTCTGGATCGACCATGTTGATTTCCCCTGACTTGTAAGAAGTTTCGCCAATAGTTACGGTTGAATTACGGTATTGTATTATAAAGCAACCTTGCAGTTGTAGAAGTTTTTCGTCTAGCGACTGGCCCATTGAAGTCGTTAAGCAGTAGGATGCCTGGCAGTATTTCTTCGAAATCCGATATGTGTTGATTGTTGATCATCTTACATTGTGGTTCTCGAAGGTTCAGAGAGCGTTTACGCAAGTATCATTGCTTAAGTCTAACAAATTTTCTGAATTACAAATTGTCTTATCATTATGGGATTCACAAGCATTTTTAATTGCAAATAAATCTCTCTTACATTCTAACAAATTTTCGTATTTTATATCATTGATTACTTGGTCTTTTTTTTAACTTTAGCCAATTCCAATAATTCCTCTATGTTAAAAAATAAGTTGCTTTCTTTTTTAAAAATATCTTCTACTGCTGTGGTTTCTGTGCTTGTAAATATAAAATAATTTATTGTGTTCGATTTGGCCCATGTAATTGCGTATATAATGTTGGTTATTTCTTCTTTTATTAATTGAATTTTATTCTTTAAAATATTTGCTTTCTGATTTACAATTTCTTTCGAACTCTGGGTTACTTTCAATATTGCATTAGTGGCACTAGTAAGTTGGTTAATTTTTTGATTAATTAATCTGTTGATTACCACCTGTTTATTTTTGTTTTCTAATTGCTCATTTATCTTATTTTCTAAGATTTCATAGTCGTGGTGGTCTGGTGAGCCCGCCAGCCATTTCCATGCAGTACCTATTGCTTCAATTGCGCTTTTTTGTCTTTTTTGAGTTTGAAGTATGGGTAAATCAGTATGAATCTGTTTTAATTCGTAGGAAAGGTAGGGGTGTAATGGATGAGATGAGGTGAGTGAATGAAATGATTCTTCTAACTTCGCAAGAGTTTCTTCATAGCTGAGTAAGTTAACGATGTGGATGATTTTAAATGTTCCGTCTTGTTTAGCCGCTAATCCGGTTTCGAGTGAGATGATTTGTGAGTTGGAATAGTCGAGGACTGTGGTTATCCCCAAGCATGTTGGTAAAAACAGTCTGAAAAATTATGTTCTTATATCATTTTTATGTATGATTTTTCCGGTTTGTGTTTTAATAGTGGTCATTTTGTTTTTTGCTACTTCTTCAGCATTGTATCTAGGTGTAAGTTTACTTCCTAGCCTTCTATCTATTCTTACCTGGACTGTATCGCCTGGCTTTAAAAGTTTTGGTTGTCCTTGCCCTGATGATATTTTAGGTCGTCTGCTTGTTTTTTCTGGATTTTCTGTCTGATTTCTTCTCGCTTTTTTTCTATATCTTGTTACCGAATGGATCGATTTATTATATTCCTGAACTGCTTTAAATATGTTAAATATGTTTAAATGTCATGCTCCCGTTGTCTTGTTTGAGGCACCGCATGATTTCGGATAGAGTTGAATGAAACCTCTCTATTTGTCCGTTACTTGTCGATGCGTACGGAGCAGTCGTGTGCACTGATATTTTGAGTTCATCTTCTAACATAAACTTGATTGCTGCTGAGCCTAGTGAGCGTTCATTGTCCATTATTATCCATTTCGGCATACCGAAAGAAATTAACATTTCCCTCGACGGATTTTTAATATCTTCGGATGCTCCTGACTCAAAAATTTTTACTTGAGCATATTTTGAAAATTTGTCTTTTCCCGTTAAGATTTTATGTATATCTGTGATACAAATTTCAATGTAAACTATTTCTCCCGGGTAATTCGGAATGGGTGTCGGTTGGATTTCTCCTTTTGGGGGGTGTCTATCGTATTTTGATTCTTTACAAGTTTGACAGGCTTGAACTATTGTTTGAATTTTCTTTATTGCTTGTGGAAAAAAATAATTTTTTAAGATTTGTATTTTATTTTCTTTTGCATCTCTATGGCCTCTTTTATGTTCGAGTGTAATTATTTCGTTTTGTTGAGATTCTGAAGTTACATCGTCTATTTCGCTTTGGGTGAACCTTACTTTAAATGATTTAAAGCAGGTGGGGTAAATGTTTTGAATTTTTCTCATTACTTCTTCGGATGTAATGATTCCGTTTATAAGTCAAGGGTTAAGTCTGTTAGTTAAAATTTCTATAAGTTTTTCCTCTGTATACGATTTTTGTTTAATAATATGTCTGTGATATGTTGGAAATGGTATTTCGAAGCTATAGGAATCTGTGTCATCTATCAGTAAATATATCTGGTTTTTAAATACATTAATTGGAGCTTCTATCGAAAATATGAGATTGTGTGACGAGCTTTCGTCGCTATGGACTGATCCTGAGGAACTGAATTAATTTCAGCGGGGGCTCGGGATAACGCATCCGCAACTACGTTAGCTACTCCAGGCTTGTACCTGATCTCGTGGTTATATTCGCCAATGAAATCTCTCCAGCGTTTTAGCTTAGCGTTATTATTATTTACGCTATTTCGTATACCCGTAGGGGTAATGCCTTAGGCTTTGAAGGGCCCAAACTATAGCAAGCATCTCTCTTTCATTGGTTGCATAGTTCTCCTCGGTTTTTGACAGGGTGCGCGAAATAAACGTTATTGACCTATGATTTTGTTCCAATACCGCGCCTATTGCGTAGCTTGTAGCATAGGTAGTCAGCTGGAATTCTTTTCCAAAATCTCGATATGCAAGGGTAACGTCTCTGGAGACGAGGGTATTTTTAAGTTTATCGAATGCTGTAATCGCGTCTTTGCTCAGGTCTATAGCAGTTCTGCTCGACTTGGTCTTAGATATACGGCCTTCTTCGCCTCTTAGAAGGATGGTTAAAGGTTTTGCTATTTTTGAATAGTCTTTTATGAATCGCCTATAATAACCTGTCATGCCCAGAAAAGAACGGAGATCTTTAAATGTTTTCGGGACCGAAATTTTTTAATCGCTTTTATTTTATCTATGTTGGTTTTAACTCCATTTTCTGATATTGTATACCCCAAGAAATCTACTTCGTTTTTGAAGAAATGGCATTTCTCTATTTGGACTCGCATGTAGGGTTGAATATACCTTTCCGAGATTTTGACCGTGGTCTACTTCATTTTTGCTAAAGACTATGATATCGTTCACGTATACATAACAGATTTTCCCTATGTGTTCTCTCAGTATGTCGTCTCTTTGAAAAATGGACGGGGAATTTTTTAGACCGAACGAAAGTCTCGTAAATTCATATTTTCCACCGTTTACGGCGAATGCTGTTTTTTCTATGCCCGTGTCTTTCAGTGGTATTTGGTGAAAACCACTCTTGAGGTCTAGTACTGAAAAATACTTGTTGTCTCCGAGTTGCGCAATAATTTCGCCAATTTCGGGGATCGGGTACCGATATGAGATAGTAACTTCATTGAGTTTCCTACAATCGATTACTAGTCTGTACTTTTTTTCTTCTGACTGGCCGGATTTTTTCGAGACTACCCAGACTGGTGCATTATTTGGTGATCTTGAAGGTCTTATAATGCCATCTCTAGCATCTCGTTTATTTGTTTTTCTACTTCCTGTTTTAATAATATTGGATATGGGTAATGTTTTCTGTAAACTGGGGAACCGGACGAAGTTCTGATCTCGCCAACTTCGTATCGGGATCTGCGAAGAGGGTTTTGTGACTTTGTACGAGGAGATTTATGATTGATTTCTGAGACTCGGTCATATGGCCGACTTGCGGTCCAATTGTATTTAATGCTTGTGTTGCTTATTGGTGAATTTTAATTTTGTGCTTATTTCCAAGAATTAATGTATATAATGTATATATTTATACCCGTTACTCGTAGAGTAAAAGGGTATATTAGATTCGTCGGAAAGTATGTAACAGGCAGAAGGAAGCGTTTCCGACCCCATAAAGTATATATATTCTTGATCAGGATCACTAGCCGAGTCGAGTTAGCCATGTCCGTCTGTCCGTCTGTCCGTCTGTCCGTATGAACGCTGAGATCTCGGAAACTATAAGAGCTACAATACTGAGATTAATCATGCAGATTTCTGAGATTCCTGCGCAGCGCAAGTTTATTTCAGAAGAGTGCCACGCCCACTCTAACGCCCACAAACCGCCCAAAACTGGGGCTCCTACAGTTTTGATGCTAGAACAAATATTTTAACTGAAATGTATTGTTCTCATCACCACCTACCGATTGACCTAAAAAAAATTTTCCACGCCCACTTTAACGCCCACAAACCGCCCACAAACTTCAAAAAATCGTAAATATGAACGCGGATATCTCGGAAAATATCAAAGATAGAGAAACGGGATTTCAGATTTAGATTCCGTAGGCTTGAGCGCAGCGTAAGTTTGTTACGCGAATATGCCACGCCCACTCTAACGCCCACAAACCGCCCAAATCTGTGGCGCCCACAATTTTTATGCTAGATAAAAAATTTTAACTGAAATGTATTGGTCTCGTCAATTCCTATAGATTGATTTAAAAAAAAGTTTGCCACGCCCACTCTAACGCCCACAAACCGCCCAAGCCTGTGGCGCCCACAATTTTCGTGCTAGATAAAAAATTTTAACTGAAATGTATTGGTCTCGTCAATACCTATCGATTGATTTAAAAAAACTTTGCCACGCCCACTCCAACGCCCACAATGCTTAAATCTGTCTACCGCCGGTAGGTGGCGCATTTGCTGCTTGCATATCTCCACTTTCCTTTGGTCCCTTTAGCTGAGTAACGGGTATCTGATAGTCGAGGTACTCGACTATAGCGTTCTTCCTTGTTTCTCCTAGACTTTACATTGTGTAATTGCCCAGTATATCGTGGAAGGTTTTTATTGTCTATAATAAAAACAAGGAAGAACGCTATAGTCGAGTACCTTGACTATCAGATACCCGTTACTCAGCTAAAGGGACCAAAGGAAAATGGACCTACCGGCGGTAGACAGATTTAAGCGTTGTGGGCGTTAGAGTGGGCGTGGGAAAGTTTTTTTTAATCAATCGATAGGTATTGACGAGACCAATACATTTCAGTTAAAATTTTGTATCTAGCACGAAAATTGTGGGCGCCACAGGCTTGGGCGGTTTGTGGGCGTTAGAGTGGGCGTGGCAACCTTTTTTTTAGATCAATCGATAGGTATTCAAGAGAACAATACATTTCAGTTAAAATTTTTTATCTAGCATGAAAATTGTGGGCGCCACAGTTTTGGGCGGTTTGTGGGCGTTAGAGTGGGCGTGGCATATTCGCGTAACAAACTTGCGCTGCGCTCAAGCCTACGGAATCTAAATCTGAAATCCCGTTTATATCTTTGATATTTTCCGAGATATCCTCGTTCATATTTACGATTTATTGAAGTTTGTGGGCGGTTTGTGGGCGTTAAAGTGGGCGTGGCAAACTTTGTTTAGGTCAATCGGTAGGTATTGATTAGAAGAATACATTTCAGTTAAAATTTTTGTTCTAGCATCAAAACTGTAGGAGCCACAGTTTTGGGCGGTTTGTGGGCGTTAGAGTGGGCGTGGCACTCTTCTGAAACAAACTTGCGCTGCGCAGGAATCTCAGGAATCTGCATGCCTAATCCTAGTATTGTAGCTCTTATAGTTTCCGAGATCTCAGCGTTCATACGGACAGACGGACAGACGGACAGACGGACAGACGGACATGGCTAGATCGACTCGGCTAGTGATCCTGATCAAGAATATATATACTTTATGGGGTCGGAACGCTTCCTTCTGCCTGTTACATACTTTCCGACGAATTTAGTATACCCTTTTACTCTACGAGTAACGGGTAAAAAAATTTCAGGGGTGTATCTGAAATATTAGGGAGCTTAAGTATTGCATATTGTGTTATTTTAGTGTTACCTCCAACTGAGCTGACGGAAAATTGTTTCTCATTTTGTTTTGGTTTTGGTACTAATTGGTTTTGAATATAATTTTGATTTGAGCCTGTGTCTATTAAAAATTTTAGTATTTTTCCGTTCCCTGTGGTTACTTTAAATTAAGGTAATGAGGAACGATTTACTCTAAAAAATGAAGCTCTAACATATCTGTGTATTCCTGTTGTTCAATATCGTTTTGCCATACATACTCTTCCTGAAGCTCGTTTACATTATTACTCTATTATTATAATTATAATACTCTTCTTCTGGGCTTGATGTAACTTCTTCTGAATTTTGCTGTGCATTGCTTCCTGTCTCTGGATGGATATGGAATTGCCTTGGCATTTTATTAGTATTTGGAACGTTGGCAGTGATGAGAGGTCTTTTCCCTGCATAACCATTATTTGTTGGTCTGTTCATATAATTTATATGACGTGAGCGAATTGACTGATCGACATCCATAGGTACCGGTTTTGGTTGGGGTCGTGGGGGAGGTTTTGGTGTGTTGTAAGATGCTACTGCACTGGCCTGGTTTGTATAAGGTTGAATATAAGATCTGAATTGGTTAGTATGAGTAGCTGGGGTTGTTCCAGTTATGGGTACTAAATGTATTTGGCTTGGGTTATGAAAGAGTTGTGGATGGAAGTTTTGTTTGGCCATCCTATAAGGCTGTTGGGGTTTGGGTGGTAGCATAGGTGCCCTTCCTAGATAAGGAATTTTTGGTGTCTGACTATTCCTTGTATTTTGGTTCTCAAGTAGAGAGCACAGATGTAGGGCATGTCCTAAATCATGTGGCTCTTTAATGGCCAGTAATTGTGCCAAGTTTCCGTTAAGGCCTCTGACAAAGGTGTCCAAGGCTTTTTCTCTGTACATGGCTGTCAGAGACTGCACAGTTTCTTGTGAGGCATCTAAGTTGCCAATTTGGCTTAGAATTAGTGACAACTGTTGGTACACTGTCTGATAATAATCAACTATCGCTACTTTGATTAAGAGCATAGAGCTGATATTTCAAAGTTTTTAGGTCACGTTTGTCAGCTAAATGCGCTGTTAGGCATTTTGAAATAGCTGTCCAATCGAAGGGGGTATTATACGATTCTAACACTGCGTCCGCTTGTCCGGTAATTTTGTTTCGGATAGCTTAAAGAATTCCATAATATTTTGGGGAGCCAATTCTGAGTTCGTAAATTTTGAACACCCTTTCGACACTTTTCTTCCATGACGAATATTAACTTTTGTTTCCTGAAAAATCTCTAAGTGTCCGTACGATGTCTGGTAATTTATCTAAGTTACTAAGATTGTGCGCTAATTCTCTTTTAATTGTTTGGTCTGCATACTTAGAAAAATCTTTATTGTGATTAAGTATTTCTTTTACTAGGCTACTAAGGTTTGCCTCTAGTACTGTTATAATTTTTTCGTCGATGTCCCTCTCGGTCATGATTCGCGTGTTTGTTTGTATGTTGCTGCTAACTGACAAAGGTGTGGCAAGATTCGCGAGTCTGTCTGCTAAATCTTGTTCAGTCATTTGGGATAAATCAGCATTGAAATTCAGTTAAATTTTTAATTTTAATTATCCAGACTTCGGAATTTTGTTGCCTTAAAGAATTATAGTGCGGGTCTTTGCTTATGCAGTGAATTTTATGTCGTGTGTGGTTTTTTCTTAAAAACTATAGTATGGGTCTTATTCTTTATGTTTTTGTAATATTTTTATACCCGTTACTCGTAGAGTAAAAGGGTATACTAGATTCGTCGGAAAGTATGTAACAGGCAGAAGGAAGCGTTTCCGACCCCATAAAGTATATATATTCTTGATCAGGATCACTAGCCGAGTCGATCTAGCCATGTCCGTCTGTCCGTCTGTCCGTCTGTCCGTCTGTCTGTCCGTCCGGATGAACGCTGATCTCTTGGAAACTATAAGAGCTAGGCTATTGAGATTAGGCGTGCAGATTCCTGAGCTTCTTACGCAGCGCAAGTTTGTTTCAGCAGAGTGCCACGCCCACTCTAACGCCCACAAACCGCCCAAAACTGAGGCTCCTACAGTTTTCATGCTAGAATAAAAATTTTAACTGAAATGTATTGTTCTCATCAATACCTATCGATTGACCCAAAAAAAAGTTTGCCACGCCCACTTGAACGCCCACAAACCGCCCACAAACTTCAAAAAATCGTAAATATGAACGCAGATATCTCGGAAAATATCAAAGATAGAGAAATGGGAATTCAGATTTAGATTCCGTAGGCTTGAGCGCAGCGCAGGTTTGTCACGCGAATATGCCACGCCCACTCTAACGCCCACAAACCGCCCAAGCCTGTGGCGCCCACAATATTCATGCTAGATACAAAATTTTAACTGAAATGTATTGGTCTTGTCAATACCTATCTATTGATCCAAAAAAAACTTTGCCACGCCCACTCTAACGCCCACAACGCTTAAATCTGTCTACCGCCGGTAGGTGGCGCATTTCAACCTCGCTTTGCTGCATATCTCCATTTTCCTTTGGTCCTTTTAGCTAAGTAACGGGTATCTGATAGTCGAGGTACTCGACTATAGCGTTCTTCCTTGTTTTTTATAAAAAGTTTGTTTTTTCGATGTATTTCTTAAAATTATTCTTACAGTAATAGCATTTCTCGGCGTGCTCTCGTGTCGGCAGGCTCGGCGGATTCCGGTTTATCCCACGCTGCAGGGATCTCTCCTGAGTGCGGGCTTACTAGGGGCCTTCTCTGCACCTTTTTACACGTTCCCTCCGAACGGATACTATAGGGATCGCGGCGATTAATTTTTGGCCTTATTATCCCCGCTGGGCACAAGTCCAATTTTTAGGAGTGACAGTGTTGTTGTATTATTTGAACAGCACTTTGCACTCCGGGTCTCGGATTTTTTCTTCTCTTCTCGCGGATTAGGCGGAGGTTTGAACGAATCGTCGGAAAATTTTTTCGAACTTCACGAGGCGCGGTACTTCTTGTCCTTTCGCGGCTTTTAATCAGGTCCCTGTTCGGGCGCCAGTTAAAAGATTGATTATTGGTTTGATATAAAAAAAATCAATCTTTTCTTTATTGAGTTGGATTAAGAACTGATTTTACTTAAGCTAAACAATTATTCATTATAACTACGCGTCGATCCATCGCTGCCACCGTCTCTGCCGCTGCTGCTGTTTCTGCCAGCGTTCTTCATTGTCATTGGCTGCTGCTCTTCATCGCTGTCGCTGTTGACCAAAGTTAGTTGTTATTGGCCAATGCATTTTAGTTATTGTTATTGTTTTATGCACTTGGCTGGGTTCGATCAATTTTGGAAATTGGCTATTTTGCATACCCACGATCGCTAATCAAAAGGTGCACAGCCACAGCGCACGTGGCTTATTTTATTGGGGGCATTGGTTGTGCAATCAATACTTACTTCTACTTATGTCTGGATTTTTATAATATTTTGGGTGTTAACTTATATAAGGGTACACTTTCGGTTAACAAAATAAATTGCCTATACTGGCCTAGTGCATCAGTGTTAGTTTTGAAAACGGGGAAACGGGTAAGAATCGACATAAATGTACCCGCTGTACCCGGGTAAGGCTGACTTAGAACAGGCGGTAGCCACATGCCTGAGCTCACCGTTTGAGACTGAGATATTTGTTGACTCAGGCTCCCAGCCAGATTGACTCTCGGCACAGTATGAGTGACATGAGGTAGGGAAGAGGTAGGCTTAAACAAGCGCGACGTCGGTAATGCTACGGCGCAGATACCCGCTGACTGTCCGGGGCTACTTATTTACGCTTAATGTTGGGGGCTTGGCGGTAGCCGAGCCGTGTCTAATTTCCACGCTTATTCGTAGCTACCCTGGAAAGGGCGTTCGCTATCCGCAACCGTTCGGTAGCCTTCAGCTCGGCGCACTCCAAGCCATCCCGCTAGCTCTTTGGCCGAAAGGTCCTTATGTATAGCATTGTCTCTTTCTCATAGATTTCAATCTTAACCTTTAAGTCCTTTACAGTTTTGGCTCTATATAAGCTAGCTTTGTTTGATTTGCTGTCAGGGACTCCTTCAATAAAGTAAGATACCAAACTCTCTTCCTCAAGCTCAGTTCCATCAGACTGTACAAATACTCCAAGCATGTCTCTAATGCTTTCTTCTCTCTATGCCTTAACATTTTGTGAACATCGGCTGAACACAACTGCTTTCCAAACTCGTTTTGTAGCTCAGATCTTAGGATATTTCAACCACGCACTCCTGTCAAACTTCTATTAAAAGTTGTTTTGCGTAGATGTATTTTTGTAGATTATCCCAATCAACTATTTCAGCTACATCCTCAAATTAGATTAGCCAATGGTAAATGTCATGCTGATCTGATCCCGAACAACTTGAAATGCTTTCCTGAACGTCTTTTAAGGTAAACCTGGAACTCATGGAGTTGACAGCATCTTGGAACTCAGTACTCTGTGAACCAACCTCGCTTGCATTATCTCCGTCATCAACATCAACTGGATCTGGTACCTGCTTATATCTCTCTATCTTTGATGTTTTCCGCGTTCATATTTACGATTTTTTGAAGTTTGTGGGCGGTTTGTGGGCGTTAAAGTGGGCGTGGCAAACTTTTTTTAGGTCAATCGGTAGGTATTGATTAGAAGAATACATTTCAGTTAAAATTTTTGTTCTAGCATCAAAACTGTAGGAGCCACAGTTTTGGGCGGTTTGTGGGCGTTAGAGTGGGCGTGGCACTCTTCTGAAACAAACTTGCGCTGCGCAGGAATCTCAGGAATCTGCATGCCTAATCCTAGTATTGTAGCTCTTATAGTTTCCGAGATCTCAGCGTTCATACGGACAGACGGACAGACGGACAGACGGACAGACGGACATGGCTAGATCGACTCGGCTAGTGATCCTGATCAAGAATATATATACTTTATGGGGTCGGAACGCTTCCTTCTGCCTGTTACATACTTTCCGACGAATTTAGTATACCCTTTTACTCTACGAGTAACGGGTATAAAAATTTCAGGGGTGTATCTGAAATATTAGGGAGCTTAAGTATTGCATATTGTGTTATTTTAGTGTTACCTCCAACTGAGCTGACGGAAAATTGTTTCTCATTTTGTTTTGGTTTTGGTACTAATTGGTTTTGAATATAATTTTGATTTGAGCCTGTGTCTATTAAAAATTTTAGTATTTTTCCGTTCCCTGTGGTTACTTTAAATTAAGGTAATGAGGAACGATTTACTCTTAAAAATGAAGCTCTGACATATCTGTGTATTCCTGTTGTTCAATATCGTTTTGCCATACATACTCTTCCTAAAGCTCGTTTATATTATTACTCTATTATTATAATTATAATACTCTTCTTCTGGGCTTGATGTAACTTCTTCTGAATTTTGCTGTGCATTGCTTCCTGTCTCTGGATGGATATGGAATTGCCTTGGCATTTTATTAGTATTTGGAACGTTGGCAGTAATGAGAGGTCTTTTCCCTGCATAACCATTATTTGTTGGTCTGTTCATATAATTTATATGACGTGAGCGAATTGACTGATCGACATCCATAGGTACCGGTTGGGATATGTCTGGATTTTTATAATATTTTGGGTGTTAACTTATATAAGAGTACACTTTCGGTTAACAAAATAAATTGCCTATACTGGCCTAGTGCATCAGTGTTAGTTTTGAAAACGGGGAAACGGGTAAGAATCGACATAAAATAATAAAAATAAACATACTAACGGTGGTCTATGGTATCTGAAAAAAATTATAAAAATTAGCCAACCGCGCATTTAGTATTTTAAATATGATTTTAAGTTTTGTGTTTGATCTTAATAATAAAACTCAGAGAATAAGTTTTATTATTTGATTTTTATATAAAACTCAAAGAATAACTGTTTTCAATCGGAAAGTAAAACTCTGAAAATAAGTTTTATTTGTCAAGTTAATATAAAACTGACAGAATAGCGATTATTTCATGAGTTTAAAATAAAACTCTGAAAAATAAAAGTCATTGCGGTTATGTAAAATACAATGTTTAATAATGTCAGTGGTGTAGTTGGATTTTTTCCAGGACTTTTCCTTGTTAGTGATTTTTTTGTTTGAAAAAACAAAAACAGCGCTAAAAACACATTTAAACCAACCGAATCGATAGACAAAGGCGAATCATGATGAGCAATTAGAGATGGCGAGTCTCTCCACCAGCCGTTGAAAAAGTCGCATGCCTCTGGCATAATATATCTATATATTTTGTGTTTAAGTGAATTGGTATACTTAAGAACAGCCGTATTTTGGTGCACGTATATTTATATATATACCTCCAATATAATATTTTCCAAGGCCCGGAGCGTCGAGATCTCATCGCCCAAGATTTAACAAGGGGGTAAGTTTGTCGGAGCACGGGTTCTTTCTTATAAACATACATACATAAATATTCGTGCAGTATCCCACAGTTTTAAAGACTACTATAAACTTTTTCAGCGGCGAGTATCAGCCTTGTTGTTGTATGTACAATTGCAAGAGCTCTCTGAGCGACCTTTGCATTTGATGTGTGCTTCTTCACGGGTGATAAATTCGATACTCTCCACTAACAGAATAATTCTCAATTAAATTAATTCCATATGCATTAGCCTTTTATTACTCATTCACGGCGGACGCCGGTATATATTACCTAATAAATTTATAATGTGAAAAAGAATTCGAAACCATGGTGTGCTAGAACACTAACAAGGGGGGGTGTGCTGACGCGAGGATTGGAGTAGGTCAAGAGCAACGACATAACTTTCGACGGACAACCTTGACAATAGGGGATCGTATTTCGTGGCCGCGACGATCCATTGGCACACGAATGTGTGAAGGCGAGGGAATATGGCCAAAACAC
Source organism: Drosophila subpulchrella (assembly GCF_014743375.2). Lineage (NCBI taxonomy): Eukaryota > Metazoa > Arthropoda > Insecta > Diptera > Drosophilidae > Drosophila > Drosophila subpulchrella. The sequence continues at coordinate 293,668 of NW_023665465.1, read as the reverse complement.
AGTTCGATCGTATTGCGATCAAGCGACAGCTGAGCTTGTGGGGCAGTGTGGACTGACGACTGACGAACTTTATGAACTAATATTATTTTCCAGGCACTTTAAATATTTATTTTCGTTATGTTGTAGAGGAGAGAGGCTTACCAAGATCCCACGACCCGAATACGACGTAGCTCATGTTGGCAAAAGATGCCTGAACATCGGACGCCTCTCCCTCCTCCCAAGTCCCTGCCAGGACTCGGGCACTAATATGCCCACGTAACATATTAACTAGGTCTTCTTATTCTTGACCGTTGATTACGTGAGCCGGTGGAGCGTGTAAGTATCTATTGAGGAGATTTTTGTAGTATCCCCAGTTGGTTAATCCTAGATTGGTACTGTTCTCGGCGGAAGGACAGTCTAGAGTTATTGTAAATTCTATGTATCGGTGGTCTGAGAATGAGTGTTCGATCCCCACCTTTCACACTTCTAGCTGGTTAAGTAGGGGATCAGTTATAAGTGTTAAGTCTATGACGTCCCTCCTATTGCTAGTGATGAAAGTTTGGTCATTACCTTTGTTGCAGATGAATAGATTTCATTGAAGAGTAGAGTAACTTAACCCTTTCGTTTGTGTTTGTATTTCCCCATTGCGTGTTGTGTGAGTTGGGGTCCCCTCCCAGGATGAGTTCTATAGATGAGTGTGAATGTATGAGTTGTTGTGTTGCGATGTTTGGTAATGGCCCGTCATAGTCGTGAGCCAGATAGAATGATGCTATGGAGTGATGAGTATGTTCGTTTAGCGCCAGTCTGACCGTGGTGAGGTCGCCTTCGCTAAGCTGTTGAATAAAATAAGCGTTAATGTGTGTCTCTGTAAGAATGCAGGTTCTGGTTTTACCCTTACCCTTGGTGTGAAATAGCTTGTATAGGGGGGTTGATAAGCCACAGATGTTGTTAGCAACAATCCATGGCACTTGGATAAGGACTACGTCTATTTTGCCTGTTGCCAGGCGTATGAGGAGGGCTGCGGATGCTGCCTTGCTGTGGTACAGGTAAATCTGAAGAAACTTCACCATCTTTAGGACCATGATCGGGCTGGGTACCCTCCGCTTCCTCCGCTATGTCTTGAAGAACAGTGTGCACTGGTCGGGTCGCGTCCTGAGTGCACAGCTGCATCAGGCTTTCAGTTAGCTCTGTATGGGTGGCCCCCTCATGTTCCACTTCGTCGTCACTCGGGGGTTCATACGATGCGCAGGCAGGTTGTCTGGCGCTAGCTTGTCCGTGTCGTAGATGCGAAGCTGCACCTTGTCGAGCCCGTATTTCATCCGGTTCTGTTGCGCTGCAAGGGGTTCCAAGAAGGCCTGGTTCAGGAGGATTACCACGTTCATGTCACATGGAAGTCACATGGACTTGGGCTTTCGGAGCAGTGTTCTTGCTCGTCGCTGGTTGCGATTTCCGAATTTTTAAGAGTGTTGGGCTGTTGTTTGGTGTTGTTGTTGTTTGGTGTTGTTGTTTTTGTTGTTGTTAAATATCTTCATACTTAAAACCCACAAGCTGCGGAGAAGGGAGAGGTCCACCCGGGCATAGATCCGCTGTACCCGGGTAAGGCTGACTTAGAACAGGCGGTAGCCACATGCCTGAGCTCACCGTTTGAGACTGAGATATTTGTTGACTCAGGCTCCCAGCCAGATTGACTCTCGGCACAGTATGAGTGACATGAGGTAGGGAAGAGGTAGGCTTAAACAAGCGCGACGTCGGTAATGCTACGGCGCAGATACCCGCTGACTGTCCGGGGCTACTTATTTACGCTTAATGTTGGGGGCTTGGCGGTAGCCGAGCCGTGTCTAATTTCCACGCTTATTCGTAGCTACCCTGGAAAGGGCGTTCGCTATCCGCAACCGTTCGGTAGCCTTCAGCTCGGCGCACTCCAAGCCATCCCGCTAGCTCTTTGGCCGAAAGGTCCTTATGTATAGCATTGTCTCTTTCTCATAGATTTCAATCTTAACCTTTAAGTCCTTTACAGTTTTGGCTCTATATAAGCTAGCTTTGTTTGATTTGCTGTCAGGGACTCCTTCAATAAAGTAAGATACCAAACTCTCTTCCTCAAGCTCAGTTCCATCAGACTGTACAAATACTCCAAGCATGTCTCTAATGCTTTCTTCTCTCTATGCCTTAACATTTTGTGAACATCGGCTGAACACAACTGCTTTCCAAACTCGTTTTGTAGCTCAGATCTTAGGATATTTCAACCACGCACTCCTGTCAAACTTCTATTAAAAGTTGTTTTGCGTAGATGTATTTTTGTAGATTATCCCAATCAACTATTTCAGCTACATCCTCAAATTAGATTAGCCAATGGTAAATGTCATGCTGATCTGATCCCGAACAACTTGAAATGCTTTCCTGAACGTCTTTTAAGGTAAACCTGGAACTCATGGAGTTGACAGCATCTTGGAACTCAGTACTCTGTGAACCAACCTCGCTTGCATTATCTCCGTCATCAACATCAACTGGATCTGGTACCTGCTTATATCTCTCTATCTTTGATGTTTTCCGCGTTCATATTTACGATTTTTTGAAGTTTGTGGGCGGTTTGTGGGCGTTAAAGTGGGCGTGGCAAACTTTTTTTAGGTCAATCGGTAGGTATTGATTAGAAGAATACATTTCAGTTAAAATTTTTGTTCTAGCATCAAAACTGTAGGAGCCACAGTTTTGGGCGGTTTGTGGGCGTTAGAGTGGGCGTGGCACTCTTCTGAAACAAACTTGCGCTGCGCAGGAATCTCAGGAATCTGCATGCCTAATCCTAGTATTGTAGCTCTTATAGTTTCCGAGATCTCAGCGTTCATACGGACAGACGGACAGACGGACAGACGGACAGACGGACATGGCTAGATCGACTCGGCTAGTGATCCTGATCAAGAATATATATACTTTATGGGGTCGGAACGCTTCCTTCTGCCTGTTACATACTTTCCGACGAATTTAGTATACCCTTTTACTCTACGAGTAACGGGTATAAAAATTTCAGGGGTGTATCTGAAATATTAGGGAGCTTAAGTATTGCATATTGTGTTATTTTAGTGTTACCTCCAACTGAGCTGACGGAAAATTGTTTCTCATTTTGTTTTGGTTTTGGTACTAATTGGTTTTGAATATAATTTTGATTTGAGCCTGTGTCTATTAAAAATTTTAGTATTTTTCCGTTCCCTGTGGTTACTTTAAATTAAGGTAATGAGGAACGATTTACTCTTAAAAATGAAGCTCTGACATATCTGTGTATTCCTGTTGTTCAATATCGTTTTGCCATACATACTCTTCCTAAAGCTCGTTTATATTATTACTCTATTATTATAATTATAATACTCTTCTTCTGGGCTTGATGTAACTTCTTCTGAATTTTGCTGTGCATTGCTTCCTGTCTCTGGATGGATATGGAATTGCCTTGGCATTTTATTAGTATTTGGAACGTTGGCAGTAATGAGAGGTCTTTTCCCTGCATAACCATTATTTGTTGGTCTGTTCATATAATTTATATGACGTGAGCGAATTGACTGATCGACATCCATAGGTACCGGTTGGGATATGTCTGGATTTTTATAATATTTTGGGTGTTAACTTATATAAGAGTACACTTTCGGTTAACAAAATAAATTGCCTATACTGGCCTAGTGCATCAGTGTTAGTTTTGAAAACGGGGAAACGGGTAAGAATCGACATAAAATAATAAAAATAAACATACTAACGGTGGTCTATGGTATCTGAAAAAAATTATAAAAATTAGCCAACCGCGCATTTAGTATTTTAAATATGATTTTAAGTTTTGTGTTTGATCTTAATAATAAAACTCAGAGAATAAGTTTTATTATTTGATTTTTATATAAAACTCAAAGAATAACTGTTTTCAATCGGAAAGTAAAACTCTGAAAATAAGTTTTATTTGTCAAGTTAATATAAAACTGACAGAATAGCGATTATTTCATGAGTTTAAAATAAAACTCTGAAAAATAAAAGTCATTGCGGTTATGTAAAATACAATGTTTAATAATGTCAGTGGTGTAGTTGGATTTTTTCCAGGACTTTTCCTTGTTAGTGATTTTTTTGTTTGAAAAAACAAAAACAGCGCTAAAAACACATTTAAACCAACCGAATCGATAGACAAAGGCGAATCATGATGAGCAATTAGAGATGGCGAGTCTCTCCACCAGCCGTTGAAAAAGTCGCATGCCTCTGGCATAATATATCTATATATTTTGTGTTTAAGTGAATTGGTATACTTAAGAACAGCCGTATTTTGGTGCACGTATATTTATATATATACCTCCAATATAATATTTTCCAAGGCCCGGAGCGTCGAGATCTCATCGCCCAAGATTTAACAAGGGGGTAAGTTTGTCGGAGCACGGGTTCTTTCTTATAAACATACATACATAAATATTCGTGCAGTATCCCACAGTTTTAAAGACTACTATAAACTTTTTCAGCGGCGAGTATCAGCCTTGTTGTTGTATGTACAATTGCAAGAGCTCTCTGAGCGACCTTTGCATTTGATGTGTGCTTCTTCACGGGTGATAAATTCGATACTCTCCACTAACAGAATAATTCTCAATTAAATTAATTCCATATGCATTAGCCTTTTATTACTCATTCACGGCGGACGCCGGTATATATTACCTAATAAATTTATAATGTGAAAAAGAATTCGAAACCATGGTGTGCTAGAACTCTAACAAGGGGAAGGCGTGCTGACGCGAGAAGTGGAGTAGGTCAAGAACAATGACATAACTTTCGACGAACAGCCTTGACAATAGAGAATCGTAATGCGCGGCCCGCGACGACCCATTGGCGCACGAAAGTGTGAAGGGGAGGGAATATGGCCAAAACACAGCTCGATCGTATTGCGATCAAGCGACAGCTAAGCTTGTGGGGCAGTGTGGTCAGACGACTGACGAACTTTATGGACTAATATTATTTCCAGGCACTTTAAATATTTATTTTCGTTATGTTGTAGAGGAGAGAGGCTTACCAAGATCCCACGACCCGAATACGACGTAGCTCATGTCGGCAAAAGATGCCTGAACATCGGACGCCTCTCCCTCCTCCGAAGTCCCTGCCAGGACTCAGGCACTAATATGCCCACGTAACATATTAGCTAGGTCTTCTTATTCTTGACCGTTGATTACGTGAGCCGGTGGAGCGTGTAAGTATCTATTGAGGAGATTTTTGTAGTATCCCCAGTTGGTTAATCCTAGATTGGTACTGTTCTCGGCGGAAGGACAGTATAGAGTTATTGTAAATTCTATGTATCGGTGGTCTGAGAATGAGTGTTCGATCCCCACCTTTCACACTTCTAGCTGGTTAAGTAGGGGATCAGTTATAAGTGTAAATTCTATGACGTCCCTCCTATTGCTAGTGATGAAAGTTTGGTCATTACCTTTGTTGCAGATGAATAGATTTCATTGAAGAGTAGAGTAACTTAACCCTTTCTTTTGTGTTTGTATTTCCCCATTGCGTGTTGTGTGAGTTGGGGTCCCCTCCCAGGATGAGTTCCATAGATGAGTGTGAATGTATGAGTTGTTGTGTTGCGATGTTTGGTAATGGCCCGTCATAGTCGTGAGCCAAATAGAATGATGCTATGGAGTGATAAGTATATTCGTTTAGCGCCAGTCTGACCGTGGTGAGGTCGCCTTCGCTAAACTGTGGAATAAAATAAGCGTTAATGTGTGTCTCTGTAAGAATGCAGGTTCTGGTTTTACCCTTACCCTTGGTGTGAAATAGCTTGTATAGGGGGGTTGATAAGCCACAGATGTTGTTAGCAACAATCCATGGCACTTGGATAAGGACTACGTCTATTTTGCCTGTTGCCAGGCGTATGAGGAGGGCTGCGGATGCTGCCTTGCTGTGGTACAGGTAAATCTGAAGAAACTTCACCATCTTTAGGACCATGATCGGGCTGGGTACCCTCCGCTTCCTCCGCTATGTCTTGAAGAACAGTGTGCACTGGTCGGGTCGCGTCCTGAGTGCACAGCTGCATCAGGCTTTCAGTTAGCTCTGTATGGGTGGCCCCCTCGTGTTCCACTTCGTCGTCACTCGACGATGCGCAGGCAGCCAGGTTGTCTGGCGCTAGCTTGTCCGAGTCGTAGATGCGAAGCTGCATCTTGTCGAGCCCGTATTTCATCCGGTTCTGTTGCGCTGCAAGGGGTTCCAAGAAGGCCTGGTTGAGGAGGATTACCACGTTCATGTCACATGGAAGTCACATGGACTTGGGCTTTCGGAGCAGTGTTCTTGCTCGTCGCTGGTTGCGATTTCCGAATTTTTAAGAGTGTTGGGCTGTTGTTTGGTGTTGTTGTTGTTTGGTGTTGTTGTTTTTGTTGTTGTTAAATTTCTTCATACTTAAAACCCACAAGCTGCGGAGAAGGGAGAGGTCCACCCGGGCATAGATCCGCTGTACCCGGGTAAGGCTGACTTAGAACAGGCGGTAGCCACATGCCTGAGCTCACCGTTTGAGACTGAGATATTTGTTGACTCAGGCTCCCAGCCAGATTGACTCTCGGCACAGTATGAGTGACATGAGGTAGGGAAGAGGTAGGCTTAAACAAGCGCGACGTCGGTAATGCTACGGCGCAGATACCCGCTGACTGTCCGGGGCTACTTATTTACGCTTAATGTTGGGGGCTTGGCGGTAGCCGAGCAGTGTCTAATTTCCACGCTTATTCGTAGCTACCCTGGAAAGGGCGTTCGCTATCCGCAACCGTTCGGTAGCCTTCAGCTCGGCGCACTCCAAGCCATCCCGCTAGCTCTTTGGCCGAAAGGTCCTTATGTATAGCATTGTCTCTTTCTCATAGATTTCAATCTTAACCTTTAAGTCCTTTACAGTTTTGGCTCTATATAAGCTAGCTTTGTTTGATTTACTGTCAGGGACTCCTTCAATAAAGTAAGATACCAAACTCTCTTCCTCAAGCTCAGTTCCATCAGACTGTACAAATACTCCAAGCATGTCTCTAATGCTTTCTTCTCTCTATGCCTTAACATTTTGTGAACATCGGCTGAACACAACTGCTTTCCAAACTCGTTTTGTAGCTCAGATCTTAGGATATTTCAACCACGCACTCCTGTCAAACTTCTATTAAAAATCTTAGCTGCTCCGCTTAAAAGTTGTTTTGCGTAGATGTATTTTTGTAGATTATCCCAATCAACTGTTTCAGCTACATCCTCAAATTAGATTAGCCAATGGTAAATGTCCTGCTGATCTGATCCCGAACAACTTGAAATGCTTTCCTGAACGTCTTTTAAGGTAAACCTGGAACTCATGGAGTTGACAGCATCTTGGAACTCAGTACTCTGTGAACCAACCTCGCTTGCATTATCTCCGTCATCAACATCAACTGGATCTGGTACCTGCTTAAGCCCAACTCAGTCAGCTTTTCTTTTAGCAAAGGTACTGTCAGCGATAAAATAGATCTTACGTCTATGGTTACGATAAGATGTCGTTCACAGTGTTATACTTATTCTTTACACAATCAACTTACATATACGAATTTTTGTCGAAATGTGAACAAAATAAAATTAATGGAAAATAAGTACTCAAGTTTTCGTTGCAGCACTGGGTCTTAGTCAGCTGTTTCAACTTCAGCAAGTTGGCACTTCATCTTGATAGAACTTTTGCTTCCCTGCGCCCTCGTCGGCACAGCTCTTGGAATCACATCCTCTTGCAGATCTTCTTCCAGCTCTTTCGGGCAATGCTTCTCTGGTTCAGTACAATTTCTCTTGGCACGACTGCATCTGTTGGAGTCTTTCTGTTAGACCCGATTGGAGTCGCTTCTTTGGTAGCCCTTTTCGAATAGGACTGCAGGACTTCGTCTGGTTGGTTTTCTCTGATAGCTCTTTTCGTATAGGAATGCAGGACTTCATCTGGTGAAGCTCACTCGGCAGTGCTTCTGGTGTAGTCCGTCTCTTAGCAGGAGTAGCACGTTGCAAAATTTTGACTTCTCTGGTAGCGCATCTCTGATAGCCTTTGGACTGGCCCAACAGCACCTCTACTAGCCAAATTCCTCTGGTAGCACCTCTACTAGTCGCTTCTCTCTGGTGGCGCAACTTTGCTCGTCTTGTTGAAATTTTTGTGGCTGTCGCTTTACTTTTTGATTGTGGGTAATGGTCGTCTCTTTCTCTCAAGTGTTCATCTCGCATTGCGAATTTATCGTCCAATATTACACGCAAAGCTTTATCGTCCGCCAGTTTTCCGACGAGTGCGACTTCTCTTTTTTTATATCAAGTTTCATTGTGTGTTAGCGCATACAGGGTACATTCACTTTTCTGAAAACATTTCCCGGATGAGCCCCCATTAAATTTGTGGGATAATACAAATGTAGTTTATTTTGGGAATAGTTATATAAGTATATATCTTTAAAACCGACTTCTTTGTGGAACCACGCACTGGACGACTCCTTCACTTTTCGACTTGCTGAACTCTTCCTCAATCGTGTCGCTTTTTTATACTCGATGCTCTTTAAAGAAAGACTCTATATTTATACCCGTTACTCGTAGAGTAAAAGGGTATACTAGATTCGTCGGAAAGTATTTAACAGGCAGAAGGAAGCATTTCCGACCCCATAAAGTATATATATTCTTGATCAGGATCACTAGACGAGTCGATCTTGCCATGTCCGTCTGTCCGTCTGCCCGTCTGTCCGTCTGTCCGGATGAACGCTGAGATCTCGGAAATTATGAGAACTAGGCTATTAAGATTTGGCGTGCAGATTCCTGAGCTTCTTACGCAGCGCAAGTTTGTTTCAGCAGAGTGCCACGCCCACTCTAACGCCCACAAACCTCCCAAAACTGTGGCTCCTACAGTTTTTATGCTAGAATACAAATTTTAATTGATATGTATTGTTCTTATCAATACCTATCGATTGACTCAAAAAAAAGCTTGCCACGCCCACTTTAACGCCCACAAACCGCCCACAAGCCTCCAAAAATCGTACATTTGAAAGCGGATATCTCGGAAACTATCAAAGATAGAGAATTGGGATCTCAAATTTAGATTGCGTAGCCTTGTACGCAGCGCAAGCTTGTTACGCGAATATGCCACGCCTACTCTAACGCCTACAAGCCGCCCAAGCCTGTGGCGCCCACAATTTTCATGCTAAATAAAAAATTTTAACTCAAATGTATTAGTCTTGTCAATACCTATCGAATGATCAAAAAAAAATATTGCCAGGCCCACTCTAACGCCCACAAACCGACCAAACCTGTGGCGCCCACAATTTTCATGATAGATACAAAATTTTAACTGAAATGTATTGGTCTCGTCAATCCAATAAAAGATCCGAAAAAAGTTTGCAACGCCCACTTTAACGCGCATAACGCTTAAATCTGTCTACCGCCCATATAACCATATATTGAGATCACGGGTAAGTGGCGCATTTCAATCTCGCCTTGCTGCTTTCATATCTCCATTTCCCTTTGGTCTCATTAGCTGAGTAACGGGTATCTGATAGTCGAGGTACTCGACTATAGCGTTCTTCCTTGTTTTTAATGTACCTGATATTCTTTAATGTACTCGATATTCTTTAAAATATTCGATTAATAGTATTGGATAACAAAATAATAATAACGGACTGCAGGAGAGCAATTCAAATTCTAAATAAGGTACTGGGCCTAAACCGTTGATGTCGCTGTTACTCTTACGCTGCAAGGGTGATACACTAATACTAAATTCTCCAATCCTACGTTATGCAATTCGCAAACATTTTAAATATTTTTTTAACGTTATAGCGTGCGTGTAAATTAATCCCTTAAACGCTAATTGTATAACAAAAGCATCTATAAATATTATTAAATAACTAATTAAATAAATAAGCCGTGTTGGAACAGGTTGAACTTTTAGGAGTCGAAGCAGCAGGTTTTTCATCATCCTAAAGGAGAGAAAACGAATTAATATATTTTATCAGTGCATTATTACAATTCACTTCCCGATACTTACAGTATCTTCTTTCAATTTTTGAGCTTTTACTAGATTCGTTGGAAAGTATGTAACAGTCAGAAGGAAGCGTTTCCGACCCCATAGAGTATATGTAGGAGATGTAGGGTCAGGTTCATCGGCCATTATTAATTAGGGTTTTTCTGAGTGCACAGCGCAGCGAGTCACAATTATTTCACTTAACACACATGTTCGTCTGTTCACTATGAATGGTTAACTCGAACTGTTATTCCTGCTATTCTTTGCTCATTATCCCTTACTCATCATTGCGCTACGCTCAGCAGGGATTTCGCTCTTCTTCCCCACCGCGCCCTCCCACAAAAGCCTTCTCTATGCAATCTCTTTTGGTCTTCATTTATTTCGCATAACTCATACACTGAGAAACTTAAAAATAATAATTTAATCTAATATTTCAAAACAAGGAAGAACGCTATAGTCGAGTACCTCGACTATCAGATACCCGTTACTCAGCTAAAGGGACCAAAGGAAAGTGGAGATATGCAAGCAGCAAATGCGCCACCTACCGCCGGTAGACAGATTTAAGCATTGTGGGCGTTGGAGTGGGCGTGGCAAAGTTTTTTTAAATCAATCGATAGGTACAATACATTTCAGTTAAAATTTTTTGTCTAGCACGAAAATTGTGGGCGCCACAGGCTTGGGCGGTTTGTGGGCGTTAGAGTGGGCGTGGCAAACTTTTTTTAAATCAATCTATAGGAATTGACGAGACCAATACATTTCAGTTAAAATTTTTTATCTAGCATAAAAATTGTGGGCGCCACAGATTTGGGCGGTTTGTGGGCGTTAGAGTGGGCGTGGCATATTCGCGTAACAAACTTACGCTGCGCTCAAGCCTACGGAATCTAAATCTGAAATCCCGTTTCTCTATCTTTGATATTTTCCGAGATATCCGCGTTCATATTTACGATTTTTTGAAGTTTGTGGGCGGTTTGTGGGCGTTAAAGTGGGCGTGGAAAATTTTTTTGTAGGTCAATCGGTAGGTATTGATGAGAACAATACATTTCAGTTAAAATTTTTGTTCTAGCATCTAAACTGTAGGAGCCACAGTTTTGGGCGGTTTGTGGGCGTTAGAGTGGGCGTGGCACTCTTCTGAAACAAACTTGCGCTACGCAGGAATCTCAGGAATCTGCATGCCTAATCTCAGTATTGTAGCTCTTATAGTTTCCGAGATCTCAGCGTTCATACGGACAGACGGACAGACGGACAGACGGACAGACGGACATGGCAAAATCGACTCGGCTAGTGATCCTGATCAAGAATATATATACTTTATGGGGTCGGAAACGCTTCCTTCTGCCTGTTACATACTTTCCGACGAATCTAATATACCCTTTTACTCTACGAGTAACGGGTATAAAAACACCGAAGCTATAATTTGTTTCATATTATTTTCCCACCAATTTTCCGATCGTTCCTATGGCAGCTATTTGATATAGTCGTCCGATTTTGATAAAATTAAATTCAAAATACAAAACTAATTAACAAATGTTATTTCCAAGCGTAGGAGGTTTCATGTTGAAAAACACCGAAGCTATAATTTGTTTCATATTATCTTTCCAGAAATTTTCCTATCGTTCCTATGGCAGCTATATGATATAGTCGTCCGATTTCGATAAAATTTAATTCGAAATTCCAAAATAATTAAAAAATGTTATTTCCAAGCTTAGGAGGTTATATGCTAAAAAACACCAAAGATATAATTTTTTTCAATTTTTTTTTTCGATTATTCCTATGGGAGCTATAAGATATAGTTGTCCGATCCGGCTGGTTCCCACTTATGTATATTCTACCTGCAAAAGATATAAGACTTTTGGGAAAGTTTTAGCCCGATAGCTTTAAAACTGAGAGACTAGTTTGCGTAGAAACGGACGGACAGACGGACATGGCTAGATCGACTCGTCTAGTCATGCTGATCAAGAATATGTATTCTTTATGGGGTCGGAAACGTCTCCTTCACTTTGTTGGAAACTTCTGACTTAAATCAATATACCCTCTGCAAGGGTATACAAATGTTCATTCATATATATATATTTTCTTTTTATTTTTAAATCTTTTAATTTTTCTTATGACACGTATACTCGCAAGCTGTATTTTCGAAAGGCCCTTTACAATCTGCAGGGCACTTTGGTTTTCTAGCCTCCTTCATATCATTTTTTATTTTTGTAGGCATCTAGTTCCCTTTCGGCCAAAGAGCTAGTGGGATGGCTCTGAGGGCGCCGAGCTGAAGGCTACCGAACGGGTCGCAGGTTGCGGATAGCGAGCGCCCTGGTTCTCCAGGGTAGCTACGAATAAGCGTGGAAGTTTTACACGGCCCGGCTACCGCCAAGCCCCCAACACGAAGCGCAAATAAGTAGCCCCAGCGGGTATCTGCGCCGTAGCAGTACCGACGTCGCGCTTGTGCTGCCGCCTCCGACAAATAGCTCACACACACCCCTTCCCACACTCTTTGAACCTACCTCTTCCCTACCCACACAACTCATCTCACCCCGGGCTGGACTAAGGTGTCACTCGTACCGTGCCGAGAGTCAATCTGGCTGGGAGCCCGAGTCATCAAATAACTCAGTCTCAAACGGTGAGCTCAGGCAAGTGGCGACCGCCTGTTCTAAGTCAGCCTTACCCGGGTACGGCGGATCTCTGCCCGGGTGGACCTGTCCTTTCTCCGCAGCTCGTGGGATTTAACATGGAGAACTCAACTAACACTAAACAAAAAGACTGCACAAAACGAGAGCCCGACACTCTTATAAAGTCGGAAGTCGTAACCAACGACGAAAGAAAGAGCAAGATCACGGCTCTGACTACCCCAGTCCACGTGACGTCTACCCCTGCCAAGGCCAGCGAACAACGCAGCCGGCTAAGCCCAATTCGCCATAGCGACAAGCCCAAGCCTCCCACCAGCGTAGGTGTGGCTAACCAGCCACTCCAACCTGAGGGGAGCGCCAAAGCCGGTCTCGTGGTGAGTACCAGGGCAAAGGAGTTCAAGAGGGTTCCACCTAACCAGGCTGGACCTCTTGAAAGAAAGAAGGCTTCTAGGATCCTCAAACGGCTGGCCACCAATCCGATACGTGAGGATCAGACTTCGAAATTGGATTACCAGAAAATCCAAGAGGACATAGCCTGGGCGAAGGCAGTTATCCCAGATTTCGACATCGCTATGACTACCAGCAACAAGCGTGAGAGGTCGATGGAGTCAGCTCAACCAGCGAGCAAGAAGGCCAAAGTAACCAACCGCGGCACATGGTCGAGATCCTTTGCGGAAGTGGTAAAGGATCGGAAGATCATTGGAGTCATCGACCAGAGCGATGAAGGCGGAAGGATCCCAAGAAACCATTGGGGTCTGGTTAGACGGGCCCTTGCGACAGTGGCCTTGAAAGTGCTGGACGAAAAACCAGGACCGCCACCCGATTGCACAGATGCAGGGTGGTACCAGGGCAACGTAAAGTTGATCGCCTGCGAAGACGAGAGATCGGCAGCACTCTACAAGGCTGCAATTGACAAAGTCGGCGAGGTCTACCCCGGGGCCAAGCTGGCAGTTTGTGAGGCTGCAGACATCCCGTCTCGACCGAGAGCGAGGGTGTGGCTGCCGTCGGAACCATCGGAACCAGAGGCTATACTCAGCCTGCTGACCAGGTTCAACCCAAAACTTCCAACAGACGGTTGGAAGGTGGTCAAGGTGGAGAAGACCGAGCGAGTCACCATGAGCGTGGTCATCCTCCTAAACCAGGCATGCTTGGAACCCCTCGCAGCCCAGCAGCACAGAGTGAACTACGGGTTCGATAAGGTGCAGCTTCGTATTTATGACACAGACAAGATAGCGGCAGACAACCTGGCTGCCTGTGCGTCGTACGAACCCCCGAGCGACGACGAACCAGATCACGAGGAGGCCACCCTCACCGGCTACGTGTCAACCGACTCGGAGCTGACGGAGAGCCTGAAACAGCTGTGCACCCAGGACACAGCCCGACCAGGGCGCTCTGTCCTCCAGGACATAGCGGAGGAAGCGGAGGGAACCCAGCCCGACCCCAGTCCCAAAGATGGTGCAGTTTCTGCAAATTAATCTGCACCACAGCAAGGCAGCATCCGCTGCCCTCCTCACCCGCCTGGCAACAGGCAACATAGACGTAGTCCTCATTCAAGAGCCATGGATTGTTGGTAACAACATCTGTGGCTTATCAACCCCCTATACAAGCTTTTTTACACCAAGGACATGGGTAAAACCAGAACCTGCATTCTTACAAAAACACACTTTAACACATTTCTTATTCCACAACACCACTACACAACAACTCATACACACTCACTCATCTAAGGAACTCATCCTGGGTGGGGACGCTAACTCTCACCACACACAATGGGGAAGTACAAACACCAACGAAAGGGGTGAGTTACTCTACGATTATCTCCTTCAATCAAATCTATTCATCTGCAACAAAGGTAATGACCCAACTTTCATCACTAGAAATAGGAGGGAAGTACTAGACATTACTCTAATATCTGATCCCCTACTTAACCAACTTGAAACGTGGAAGGTGGGGATCGAACACTCATTCTCAGACCACCGGTACATAGAATTTACAATAAGTCTAGACCATCCTCCAGCCGAGAACATCACTAATCTAAGATTAACCAACTGGGGATACTACAAAAATCTCCTCAGCAGGAACCTACTCGCTCCCCCGACACGCATACACAACCGTCAAGAATTAGATAACCTAGTTAACACTTTTACCGATATCTGCGGGGAGGCCTTAAAAAGGGCTTGCCCAAGTAGAACAGGCAAAACAAAGCACAAACCCCCATGGTGGAACCCAACCCTGGCGAACCTTAAAAGAGAGTGTAGAACTTACTTCAACAAAGCTAAATATAACAATAGCGAATCCTCCTGGAATCTATATCATTCAAAACTAAGCCTATACAAAAAGGAAATAAGAATATCAAAACGAAGAGCCTGGGCTAATTTCTGCAGTAGCATAGAATCTACTGCGGAGGCATCCAGACTCAGAAGAATTCTAGCTAAAGCTCCAGCTACCATTGGCTATCTTAAAACCAATGATGATGGCTGGACGGAAAACAGTCAGGAAACCCTTGAACTGCTGTTAGACACACACTTCCCTAACAATACCCAGGTAGTGGAGGACCTCCACATAGAGGGGAATCTAGACGACCAGAGTATTGCCAACATTTCAAACCCTGACCGCATTCAGTGGGCTGTTAACTCTTTTAAGCCCTTCAAATCACCTGGCCCAGATGAGTTCTTCCCGGCCCAGCTACAACGGACATTAGATATGTCCCTTCCCTGGCTGACAGCCATCTTCCACGGCTGCCTTGCTCTAAACCATATTCCAACAAGGTGGCTGGACGTTAAGGTAATTTTTATACCGAAAGCCGGCAAGCCCTCCCACACCAACCCAAAGGACTTCCGCCCGATCAGTCTCTCTTCCTTCTTGTTGAAGACCCTGGAAAGGCTAATTGACACCCATATCAGACTAACCATCGACCATAGCCTACTCTCTGACGCACAGCATGCGTACCGTAAGGGTAGATCAACCGATACCGCCCTCCACTCTCTAGTGTACAGTATAGAACGAGGCTTCCACAATAAGGAATACTCTCTTGCAGCGTTTCTAGACATAGAAGGCGCCTTCAACAACGTCACCCCAACGGCGATCACTGGTGCTGTGACTGAACTGGGCATTGAGCGGCCCATAGTGGGACTCATACACACCATGCTAACCAGCAGGGTAGTGCACTCCACTATGGGATCGGCCCTCTCGACCAGGAATGTCAGTAGAGGAACCCCACAAGGGGTAGTACTCTCACCTCTTCTATGGGTTTTGGTGGTCAACAAACTGCTATCACTTCTAGAAGAGGCGGGCACAAAAGTGGTAGCCTACGCGGATGACGTGGTTATCCTACTGCAGGGCAAATTCCCGCAAACCCTTTGTAATCTGATGGAGACAGCCCTATCCACCCTTTCCCGGTGGACGGCTGGCTGTGGACTGGGAGTTAACCCGGAAAAGACCGAACTAGTTCTCTTTACAAGGAAGTACAAGATACCAATTCTAGTTCCCCCAAAACTACACCAAACGCGCCTAACCTTCAGCAACCAAGCAAAGTACCTAGGTGTCATTCTTGACAAAAAGCTCCTCTGGACTGACAACATCCTAGATCGCACACGCAAAGCGGCCATAGCCCTCTTCGCTTGTAAAAAAGCCATAGGGAGGAAGTGGGGTTTCTCCCCCATGATAGTTCACTGGCTATATACTGCAATGGTCAGGCCCACTCTCCTCTACGGAAACATCGTTTGGTGGCCTTCTCTAGATAAGAACTGCAACCTCCGGATCCTTCACAAGATCCAAAGGAGCGCAGAGCTCTGCATCAGTGGGGCGCTGCGCACTACCGCCACTGAGGCTCTAAACACAATTCTCGATCTCCAACCCCTGGACCTACTTGCCAAAAGCTGGGCATCTGCAACAGCGCTGAGGCTCCGTGAAGCAGCGGCATGGACAACGGGCTCCACGGGTCACTCCATTATCCTATCAAAACATTCACCCCTACCACGTTATACAGACTACGTCCCACCCATAGTCAACTTCGAAAGAAGATACAAAATTCATATACCCACCCGTTCAGACTGGGACAACCTCCCACATCAATTCGTAAACGCCGTCAACATATACACGGACGGCTCCAAGTTTAACTCCCAAACAGGTGGGGGAGTCTTCTCCCCCGAATTAGACATAAAAGTCTCATTCCGCCTACCAGACCACTGTAGTGTTTTCCAAGCGGAAGTGATGGCAATTCAGGAAGCCACTACCCACCTGAACACGTCTGTACATAAGGACAGTGATATCTTCATATTCTCGGATAGTCAAGCTGCCCTCAGGGCCCTCGACTCCTACACAACGAGCTCAAAAACAATCTCTGAATGCCGCAAATCTCTTAACGAGATGGCCACTCATATGAGAATCAACCTCATCTGGGTGCCTGGGCACCGCAACATTGAGGGCAACTGCATAGCAGACGAGCTGGCAAGACAGGGGACAACCGCCGATATCCTTCGTGATAAGGACACGGTAGGGATGCCCATGGCTACCTGCAAGCTCCATCTCAGGCAGAGATTGTATACTCTTTCCAACAACCGTTGGAACTCAATCTCAACATGCCATAATTCTAGACTCACATGGCCAAACTATAACACGAAAAGAACAAAAACTCTCCTACAATGTAGTAGGGAGGACATCTCCACTCTCCTAAATGCCCTCACGGGCCACTGTCTTATAGGGACTCATGCGATAAGGCTGGGTTTAAGTAACCACGACTTCTGCCGCAGCTGCAAGGAGATAGACGAAGAGGAGAGCATCGAACACCTCCTATGCTTCTGCCCAGCGCATAACCTAAAGCGCTTTCAAACCCTAGGTAGCTACACACTTCCGAACCTTGCGGCCATTCAGGACGTAAGCATTCAAAAATTACTATGCTTCTTAAGAAGAACAGAATACTTCGAGAAGGCAGAAAACCCATGAGCTAGGGAAACGGATCTTTCAGAGATCATGTGGTATCACAAGGGGCCCATTGTGGCCTAAGTGAGGGGACTAATATTTAGTCTCCAACCACTCCTACCTAACCTAACCTAACCTAGTTCCCTATACGTGTTCTCTAATTCAGCAAATAGCAGCCTATTTAATTCTTTTACTTTTAAATTCAGGAAGTTCTTCTGACCTCCTCTCTTTTTTCTCGTATTATTTTTTTTTCTTAGGCATTTATGTGTTAATTAATTAATTAATTAATTTTTTTTTAAATTTTCTGATATATATGTATAAAATTTTACATGTATCCTTACCTAGGTAAAAAAAAAATTAAGACCAGCAGCTAGAGACTGCCTGGTCTCTACAATTATTGTTTATTATAATGTTTTGCATCGCAGATGCATATAAAAATAATAAAAACAAGGAAGAACGCTATAGTCGAGTACCTCGACTATCAGATACCCGTTACTCAGCTAAAGGGACCAAAGGAAAGTGGAGATATGCAAGCAGCAAATGCGCCACCTACCGGCGGTAGACAGATTTAAGCATTGTGGGCGTTGGAGTGGGCGTGGCAAAGTTTTTTTAAATCAATCGATAGGTATTGACGAGACCAATACATTTCAGTTAAAATTTTTTATCTAGCACGAAAATTGTGGGCGCCACAGGCTTGGGCGGTTTGTGGGCGTTAGAGTGGGCGTGGCAAACTTTTTTTTAAATCAATCTATAGGAATTGACGAGACCAATACATTTCAGTTAAAATTTTTTATCTAGCATAAAAATTGTGGGCGCCACAGATTTGGGCGGTTTGTGGGCGTTAGAGTGGGCGTGGCATATTCGCGTAACAAACTTACGCTGCGCTCAAGCCTACGGAATCTAAATCTGAAATCCTGTTTCTCTATCTTTAATATTTTCCGAGATATCCGCGTTCATACTTACGATTTTTTGAAGTTTGTGGGCGGTTTGTGGGCGTTAAAGTGGGCGTGGAAAAATTTTTTTTAGGTCAATCGGTAGGTATTGATGAGAACAATACATTTCAGTTAAAATTTTTGTTCTAGCATCAAAATTGTAGGAGCCACAGTTTTGGGCGGTTTGTGGGCGTTAGAGTGGGCGTTGCACTCTTCTGAAACAAACTTGCGCTGCGCAGGAATCTCAGGAATCTGCATGCCTAATCTCAGAATTGTAGCTCTAATAGTTTCCGAGATCTCAGCGTTCATACGGACAGACGGACAGACGGACAGACGGACATGGCTAACTCGACTCGGCTAGTGATCCTGATCAAGAATATATATACTTTATGGGGTCGGAAACGCTTCCTTCTGCCTGTTACATACTTTCCGACGAATCTAATATACCCTTTTACTCTACGAGTAACGGGTATAAAAACACCGAAGCTATAATTTGTTTCATATTATTTTCCCACCAATTTTCCGATCGTTCCTATGGCAGCTATTTGATATAGTCGTCCGATTTTGATAAAATTAAATTCAAAATACAAAACTAATTAACAAATGTTATTTCCAAGCGTAGGAGGTTTCATGTTGAAAAACACCGAAGCTATAATTTGTTTCATATTATCTTTCCAGAAATTTTCCTATCGTTCCTATGGCAGCTATATGATATAGTCGTCCGATTTCGATAAAATTTAATTCGAAATTCCAAAATAATTAAAAAATGTTATTTCCAAGCTTAGGAGGTTATATGCTAAAAAACACCAAAGATATAATTTTTTTCAATTTTTTTTTTCGATTATTCCTATGGGAGCTATAAGATATAGTTGTCCGATCCGGCTGGTTCCCACTTATGTATATTCTACCTGCAAAAGATATAAGACTTTTGGGAAAGTTTTAGCCCGATAGCTTTAAAACTAAGAGACTAGTTTGCGTAGAAACGGACGGACAGACGGACATGGCTAGATCGACTCGTCTAGTCATGCTGATCAAGAATATATATTCTTTATGGGGTCGGAAACGTCTCCTTCACTTTGTTGGAAACTTCTGACTTAAATCAATATACCCTCTGCAAGGGTATACAAATGTTCATTCATATATATATATTTTCTTTTTATTTTTAAATCTTTTAATTTTTCTTATGACATGTATACTCGCAAGCTGTATTTTCGAAAGGCCCTTTACAATCTGCAGGGCACTTTGGTTTTCTAGCCTCCTTCATATCATTTTTATTTTTGTAGGCATCTAGTTCCCTATACGTGTTCCCTAATTCTTTCTTAGTTTCTACATTTTCATCCCAGGATACTGGGGTAGATTTTTCAGCAAATAGCAGCCTATTTAATTCTTTTACTTTTAAATTCAGGAAGTTCTTCTGACCTCCTCTCTTTTTTCTCGTATTATTTTTTTTTCTTAGGCATTTATGTGTTAATTAATTAATTAATTAATTTTTTTTTTTAAATTTTCTGATATATATGTATAAAATTTTACATGTATCCTTACCTAGGTAAAAAAAAAATTAAGACCAGCAGCTAGAGACTGCCTGGTCTCTACAATTATTGTTTATTATAATGTTTTGCATCGCAGATGCATATAAAAATAATAAAAACAAGGAAGAACGCTATAGTCGAGTACCTCGACTATCAGATACCCGTTACTCAGCTAAAGGGACCAAAGGAAAGTGGAGATATGCAAGCAGCAAATGCGCCACCTACCGGCGGTAGACAGATTTAAGCATTGTGGGCGTTGGAGTGGGCGTGGCAAAGTTTTTTTAAATCAATCGATAGGTATTGACGAGACCAATACATTTCAGTTAAAATTTTTTATCTAGCACGAAAATTGTGGGCGCCACAGGCTTGGGCGGTTTGTGGGCGTTAGAGTGGGCGTGGCAAACTTTTTTTTAAATCAATCTATAGGAATTGACGAGACCAATACATTTCAGTTAAAATTTTTTATCTAGCATAAAAATTGTGGGCGCCACAGATTTGGGCGGTTTGTGGGCGTTAGAGTGGGCGTGGCATATTCGCGTAACAAACTTACGCTGCGCTCAAGCCTACGGAATCTAAATCTGAAATCCTGTTTCTCTATCTTTAATATTTTCCGAGATATCCGCGTTCATACTTACGATTTTTTGAAGTTTGTGGGCGGTTTGTGGGCGTTAAAGTGGGCGTGGAAAAATTTTTTTTAGGTCAATCGGTAGGTATTGATGAGAACAATACATTTCAGTTAAAATTTTTGTTCTAGCATCAAAATTGTAGGAGCCACAGTTTTGGGCGGTTTGTGGGCGTTAGAGTGGGCGTTGCACTCTTCTGAAACAAACTTGCGCTGCGCAGGAATCTCAGGAATCTGCATGCCTAATCTCAGTATTGTAGCTCTAATAGTTTCCGAGATCTCAGCGTTCATACGGACAGACGGACAGACGGACAGACGGACATGGCTAACTCGACTCGGCTAGTGATCCTGATCAAGAATATATATACTTTATGGGGTCGGAAACGCTTCCTTCTGCCTGTTACATACTTTCCGACGAATCTAATATACCCTTTTACTCTACGAGTAACGGGTATAACAAGGAAGAACGCTATAGTCGAGTACCTCGACTATCAGATACCCGTTACTCAGCTAAAGGGACCAAAGGAAAGTAGAGATATGCAAGCAGCAAATGCGCCACCTACCGGCGGTAGACAGATTTAAGCATTGTGGGCGTTGGAGTGGGCGTGGCAAAGTTTTTTTAAATCAATCGATAGGTATTGACGAGACCAATACATTTCAGTTAAAATTTTTTATCTAGCACGAAAATTGTGGGCGCCACAGGCTTGGGCGGTTTGTGGGCGTTAGAGTGGGCGTGGCAAACTTTTTTTTAAATCAATCTATAGGAATTGACGAGACCAATACATTTCAGTTAAAATTTTTTATCTAGCATAAAAATTGTGGGCGCCACAGATTTGGGCGGTTTGTGGGCGTTAGAGTGGGCGTGGCATATTCGCGTAACAAACTTACGCTGCGCTCAAGCCTACGGAATCTAAATCTGAAATCCTGTTTCTCTATCTTTAATATTTTCCGAGATATCCGCGTTCATACTTACGATTTTTTGAAGTTTGTGGGCGGTTTGTGGGCGTTAAAGTGGGCGCGGAAAATTTTTTTTAGGTCAATCGGTAGGTATTGATGAGAACAATACATTTCAGTTAAAATTTTTGTTCTAGCATCAAAACTGTAGGAGCCACAGTTTTGGGCGGTTTGTGGGCGTTAGAGTGGGCGGGGCACTCTTCTGAAACAAACTTGCGCTGCGCAGGAATCTCAGGAATCTGCATACCTAATCTCAGTATTGTAGCTCTTATAGTTTCCGAGATCTCAGCGTTCATACGGACAGACGGACAGACGGACAGACGGACAGACGGACATGGCTAACTCGACTCGGCTAGTGATCCTGATCAAGAATATATATGCTTTATGGGGTCGGAAACGCTTCCTTCTGCCTGTTACATACTTTCCGACGAATCTAATATACCCTTTTACTCTACGAGTAACGGGTATAATAATCTCCGACACGGCCTTCCTGACTATATCACGACCTCGTATTAGTCAATACAACGTTAAAATGGCATTCATTGCCCATAACCTTTCAGTTCAACTCTTGACCTCTTTACTTATGCTCGTTAACACAATATTCCAGAACAAATTTGCTTACATTTCTATAATTTTCAGATGTTAGTTTCACGGGGTAATCATTCAAAGTTTCTGTTTACTAGAGTACAAGCTCTCTTCCGCTCAAACACATCAATTTGGATATCAGCTAAACATTTTATCAGACGTTAACTAGGCAGGATAACCCTATAACATAACATTATAGAGTACAAGATCTCTTCTGCCCAAGCTCAATCGTCTGGATATCCAAGGTTAGTTTAACAGGCTGTACACATACAAATTGGAGTACAACGCTCCCTTCTCCATAAACTCAACCATTTGGATACCACTTCTTTCATACCACAGTATCGGTCTCTTGCCGCACATTTGCGAGGCTACGCACCACTGTGCCACTTAACCTACGTCACACGATTACAATGTATAAACTCAGTCCCTGTGTATAGCTTCACCTGCACCTTTCTTAGGTCGCCGATCTCTTTCTTCTACGTACGCCTCTTTCGACGTCGTCAAGCTCTTCCATCAACTCACATCATCTCGCTCATCAGGTAGACTGCGAGCACTAGCATGTGGTTACTATACATTCGGGTAGTAGTGTATGACTTTAACATATAGCGATCACCATCAAGCAGTTCAACAATAACAAATGGTCCTTTGAATTTAGGGTCTAATT
Organism: Drosophila subpulchrella; assembly: GCF_014743375.2. NCBI lineage: Eukaryota > Metazoa > Arthropoda > Insecta > Diptera > Drosophilidae > Drosophila > Drosophila subpulchrella. Next base: position 270,916 of record NW_023665465.1, on the reverse strand, counting down.
TCGTTAGGTGTCGTTCCTCGCTTTTCAATAACTCTTGATCGCCTATTTTACATTTAAGGATTGGGCATGCTTTTTAACAAATCTTGCCATATATCAATTTATCACAAAATTATAGTTGCCAAGTCAACTCGTACTTTCTCACAGGATTTGTTGACAAGCAATCAACATGAGCCAATTGGCTCCCCTTACAATATTCTACCTGGAATTCGAAAGGCTGCATGAATGACCACCATCGATGCACTCGAGGAGACTCGCCTTGATAGAATTACAATCTGTGTATACGGTAAACTTTCTTCAACTCAAATAATGAATGAAGTGTTTAATGGCGTTAAGCACAGTCAATGTTTCGAGCTCATACGAGTTGTATTTGGATTCCGCTAACGTGGTGCATTTGCTGTAATATTCAACTACCCTACGTTTGCCTTATATCTTATGTATCAGCATAGCGCCATAACCATTGGCGCTTGCATCCGTATGTAACTCAATTGAAAATTGGGAACAAAAATATTTAGTTCAGGGACACTTGCAAGCACTTTGATGATATTTTGACGAACTACCTCATGTTGTTCCTTCCACTCGAATTCATTTGATTTCATTTAATTTGAAAAGCGGATTTATTTCTTCCGAAAATCGAGGGACAAATTGCCTGATATAGGACGCTAGGCCTATAAACAGTCTAACCTGTGTGACTGAAGCTGGTTTAGGAAGTTGAGATAGTGCTAGGATTTTTCGGGGGTTGGGCTTCAGTTCACCATCCTTTATGACAAAACCCAAGTATTTTATCTCTGCGTATAAGAATTTACATTTTTTTACATTGAAAGAAAACCCTGACTTTGACAACACACTTAATACCACTTTCGTATGCTCCCTCTATAGAATTTGCAACAATCAGGACATCATCTATGTAGAGCACTGCATAGGAATTGACTAAATCTCCTAAGGCTTGGACTATGGCACGTTGAAAAACTTATGACGCGTTCTTCAACGCGAACGGCATTGCTAAGAATTCAAAAGAATTACAAAATCAGTTCTTTCAACGGAATCGAGGTAAATAGGAACTTGGTAACTTGGGAACTGGCCATGTCTAGGCTGGAAAAAAATTTTCCGCCTCGCAGGCGATCAATTTGGTCTGAGATTAATGGTAGGGGGTACCTATCTGACACTGTATTTGCATTTAATTCCCGATAATATATACAGAGCCTGTCACTGTCGACTTTCTTTTTGACTAGTAATAGCGAATGGAGAACTACTAGGTCTTATTACATTTGCTTCTAGCATTTGCTGAATTTTATCCCTTACTATCTGCTTCTCATTCTCGCTAGGACGATATGGTCGCCTTTGAACAGTTTCGTTTACATCTAGCAAGCAGATTTCCAGTGAACCCGTAGTTACCCGCCGACTAGGGATGCCATCAATGAAGAACATGGAATTTGGCCAATATGGCGTTTAACTTTGCTTTATCACCATCAATTAAATCTATTTTATTTAATATGTTATCATCAATTACCACTAATACAGTTTGAGTTCTATAAATAGCGAATCTGTTACATTCTAACATTACTCCAAAACCAAGTTGAAAAACGTCTTGTCCGAGTATCATGTCATATTTGAGGCATTTGTTATCTACTACGTGAAACAGTAATTCAAAGTTGAACTCAGAAAATTGTACAGTTGACAGAATTGCAAATTGCTTTTAACAATATTGTCGCCTATTCCTCTTAAAACTACCGGCTAGCTTCTCGCTGATTGTTTCCTTTACCAAGGAACGCTCACCAAATTGTGTTGCAGTCCCGTTTGGCTAAAAAAACGCACACATGTCACCTCTTCTCTCGTTGCTTCTATTCGTTGTTGCTGCTCCCTTTTCGGCTTTTCTCTTTCGGTACTCTATTGCCCTGTGTCCGAGTTTTCCGCAACTATGACATCTTATCGGCGTTTGCATTTTGAACCTTTTATTTTCGGGGGCTTGTTCAATTCAAGTGAATTCTGATTTTCTGAAGAACGTGTGAGCTTTGAGTTGTTGTTGTAGCTCCGCTTGTGTCTCAATGTTTGTTGTGAACACTAAACGCTGCAGTCTTCAGTCAATTTGAGATGTATGTGCCAGGACCAATGATACAGCAATTTCTACGAAAGTTATTGCTCTCCACTTGGTCAATAAGGATGTTACCAATCGGCTGGAGTATACAGAAAGGCTTTTATGGGAATTCAGGCGTCCCTTCAGCATGTTTAGCAACACTGCACCCGCCGCGACGTCTTGTTGCCTTCGTAGCGCTGTATGAATAATTCCTTGAATTGCGCCCAGCTCATTCCAGGAAAACAAATTTGAGATAGCCACTGCGAAGCGCTTCCGAGAAGCGATTATTAGCGTCATTACCAAGGATGCACCTTCTTGCGGATGTTCACACAGGATCATGTTAACAGTTTTGCACCATGCTGCTGCGTCGGCGTTAGCAGCTTCGGGATCAAACGTTGGTAGCACTGCGGAATCTGTACGCGTGCCAGGCGCCGGCGTGGACTGTGCCACTTTCAAGAGTTCTGCAATCACTCTATTTTGCGTTTCTAGAAGCGTGCGCCAGCAATTCTTCGAATTGTCTTGCAGGGGTGGTGATCCCACTTCTGATGTAAGAGATGTAGGGTCAAGTTTGTCGGCCAATATTAATTAGGGTTCTTCTGAGTGCACAGCGCAGCGAGTCGCAATGATTTCATTCAACACACATGTTCGTCGGTTCACTAAGAATGGTTTACTCGAACTGTCGTGCTCTGCTTTGCTCCTTTTCCTTTACACATAACTGCGCCACGCTCAGCAGGGATTTCGCTCATCTTCCCCACCGCGCTCTCCCACAAAAGTCCTCTCTTCGCCATCTCTTTTGGCCTTCATTTATTTCGCATAACTCATACACTGAGAGACTTACAAATAATAATTTAATCTAATATTTAAAAATAATCTCCGACATATATATATTCTTGATCAGGATCACTAACCGAGTCGATATAGCAATGTCAGTCTGTCCGTCTGCCCGTCAGTCCGTATGAACGCTGAGATCTCGGAAACTATAAGAGCTAGGCTATTAGGATTTGACATGCAGATTCCTGATTCACGCCCACTTCAATGCTCACAAACCATTCAAAACTGTGGTTCCTACAGTTTTAATGCTGGAAAAAAGTTTTAACTGAAATTTATTAGTGTCGTCAATACCTATCGATTGACCAAAAAAATGTTTGCCACGCTCACTCTTACGCCCATAACGCATAAATCTCTCTGCCGCCCACATAACCATTTATTGAGATCGCGTGCAGGTGGCGTATTACAATCTCCCTTTGCTGCTTACATAAGCTGAGTAACGGGTATCTGATAGTCGAGGTACTCGACAATAGCGTTCTCTACACATACACACGATTACAACTGTAGCGTTTTTCCTTGTTACTTATGTGTACTTATTTATTAATATTTCTTAATTCTGACAATCTATTGATTTGGGTTTCAATACAAGGGAACTGGCAGGCCCTCGAAATGTTCTTTATTTTCAATTTTAAATGATCCCACCTTGGCACCCTCATCATAAGCAAAAATTTAAAACCTCAATAAATTAGTAGTTACATAAATTTTGTTTACAAGAATTTCACCAATATGCATAATATTATGCAATTCGCAAACACTTTGTCTATTTTTTTGTAACTTAATAGCCGGGCTTATAAATTAAACCCTTAAACTCTAATTGTATAACAAAGCATCAATAAATAGTTAATTGGCGCAATTACTTCGAATTAAATAATTAAGTCGTATTGGAACAGGCACAACTTTTGGGAGTCGAAGATGGAGGTTTTTCACCATCCAAAAGGAGAGAAAATGAATTTAAATATTTTATTAGTGCTTTATTAAAATTCACTTTCCGATACTAACAGTATCCTCCTTCCATTTTTGGCTTTTACTAGATTCATCGGAAAGTATGTAACAGGCAGAAGGAAGCGTTTTCGGCCCCATAAAGTACATACAGTTTGTCAAATAATTCTTTGCAAAAGGAAAAATGTCATTAAAATTCATTTTAAAGTTATATTTTTACTAACAAAAATAGGATTTATTTAATTTTTTTCTTTACATTATGGTTAAGGTGCTTAATATCTACAACTATGAATAAAAAACAAAACATATTTCAGCATGAAACTTAGAAAAAAACAAGGAAGAACGCTATAGTCGAGTGCCTCGACTATCAGATACCCGTTACTCAGCTAAAGGGACCAAAGGGAAATGGAAATAAGCAAGCAGCAAAGCAAGACTGAAATGCGCCACCTACCGGCGGTAGACAGATTTAAGCGTTATGGGCGTTAGGGTTTGCGTGGAAAATTTTTTTTTTGTTCAATCGATAGGTATTGACGAGACCGATACAGTTCAGTTAAAATTTTGTATCTAGCATGAAAATTGTGGGCGCCACAGGCTTGGGCGGTTTGTGGGCGTTAGAGTGGGCGTGGCATATTCGCGTATCAAAATTGCGCTGCGTACAAAGCTTCGAAATCTAAATCTGAAATCCTGATTCTATATCTTTGATAGTTTCCGAGATATCCACGTTCATATTTACGATTTTTTGAAGTTTGGGGGCGGTTTGTGGGCGATAAAGTGGGCGTGGCAAACTTATTTTAAGTCAATCGATAGGTATTGATGAGAACAATACATTTCAGTTAAAATTTTTATTCTAGCATCAAAACTGTAGGAGCAACAGTTTTGGGCGGTTTGTGGGCGTAAAAGTGGGCGTGGCACTCTACTGAAACAAACTTGCGCTGCGTAAGAAGCTCAGGAATCTGCACGCCAAATCTCAATAGCCTAGCTCTCATAGTTTCCAAGATCTCAGCGTTCATCCGGACAGACAGACGGACAGACGGACAGACGGACAGACGGACAGACGGACAGACGGACAGACGGACAGACGGACAGACGGACAGACGGACAGACGGACAGACGGACATGGCTAGATCGACTCGGCTAGTGATCCTGATCAAGAATATATATACTTTATGGGGTCGGAAACGCTTCCTTCTGCCTGTTACATACTTTCCGACGAATCTAGTATACCCTTTTACTCTACGAGTAACGGGTATAACAAGGAAGAACGCTATAGTCGAGTACCTCGACTATCAGATACCCGTTACTCAGCTAAAGGGACCAAAGGAAAGTGGAGATATGCAAGCAGCAAATGCGCCACCTACCGGCGGTAGACAGATTTAAGCATTGTGGGCGTTGGAGTGGGCGTGTCAAAGTTTTTTTTAAATCAATCGATAGGTATTGACGAGACCAATACATTTCAGTTAAAATTTTTTGTCTAGCACGAAAATTGTGGGCGCCACAGGCTTGGGCGGTTTGTGGGCGTTAGAGTGGGCGTGGCAAACTTTTTTTTAAATCAATCTATAGGAATTGACGAGACCAATACATTTCAGTTAAAATTTTTTATCTAGCATAAAAATTGTGGGCGCCACAGATTTGGGCGGTTTGTGGGCGTTAGAGTGGGCGTGGCATATTCGCGTAACAAACTTACGCTGCGCTCAAGCCTACGGAATCTAAATCTGAAATCCCGTTTCTCTATCTTTGATATTTTCCGAGATATTCGCGTTCATATTTACGATTTTTTGAAGTTTGTGGGCGGTTTGTGGGCGTTAAAGTGGGCGTGGATTTTTTTGTAGGTCAATCGGTAGGTATTGATGAGAACAATACATTTCAGTTAAAATTTTTGTTCTAGCATCAAAACTGTAGGAGCCACAGTTTTGGGCGGTTTGTGGGCGTTAGAGTGGGCGTGGCACTCTTCTGAAACAAACTTGCGCTACGCAGGAATCTCAGGAATCTGCATGCCTAATCTCAGTATTGTAGCTCATATAGTTTCCGAGATCTCAGCGTTCATACGGACAGACGGACAGACGGACAGACGGACATCGACTCGGCTAGTGATCCTGATCAAGAATATATATATTTTATGGGGTCGGAAACGCTTCCTTCTGCCTGTTACATACTTTCCGACGAATCTAATATACCCTTTTACTCTACGAGTAACGGGTATAAAAACACCGAAGCTATAATTTGTTTCATATTATTTTCCCACCAATTTTCCGATCGTTCCTATGGCAGCTATTTGATATAGTCGTCCGATTTTGATAAAATTAAATTCAAAATACAAAACTAATTAACAAATGTTATTTCCAAGCGTAGGAGGTTTCATGTTGAAAAACACCGAAGCTATAATTTGTTTCATATTATCTTTCCAGAAATTTTCCTATCGTTCCTATGGCAGCTATATGATATAGTCGTCCGATTTCGATAAAATTTAATTCGAAATTCCAAAATAATTAAAAAATGTTATTTCCAAGCTTAGGAGGTTATATGCTAAAAAACACCAAAGATATAATTTTTTTCAATTTTTTTTTTCGATTATTCCTATGGGAGCTATAAGATATAGTTGTCCGATCCGGCTGGTTCCCACTTATGTATATTCTACCTGCAAAAGATATAAGACTTTTGGGAAAGTTTTAGCCCGATAGCTTTAAAACTAAGAGACTAGTTTGCGTAGAAACGGACGGACAGACGGACATGGCTAGATCGACTCGTCTAGTCATGCTGATCAAGAATATATATTCTTTATGGGGTCGGAAACGTCTCCTTCACTTTGTTGGAAACTTCTGACTTAAATCAATATACCCTCTGCAAGGGTATACAAATGTTCATTCATATATATATATTTTCTTTTTATTTTTAAATCTTTTAATTTTTCTTATGACATGTATACTCGCAAGCTGTATTTTCGAAAGGCCCTTTACAATCTGCAGGGCACTTTGGTTTTCTAGCCTCCTTCATATCATTTTTATACCCGTTACTCGTAGAGTAAAAGGGTATACTAGATTCGTCGGAAAGTATGTAACAGGCAGAAGGAAGCGTTTCCGACCCCATAAAGTATATATATTCTTGATCAGGATCACTAGCCGAGTCGATCTAGCCATGTCCGTCTGTCCGTCTGTCCGTCTGTCCGTCTGTCCGTCTGTCCGTCTGTCCGTCTGTCCGTCTGTCTGTCCGGATGAACGCTGAGATCTTGGAAACTATGAGAGCTAGGCTATTGAGATTTGGCGTGCAGATTCCTGAGCTTCTTACGCAGCGCAAGTTTGTTTCAGTAGAGTGCCACGCCCACTTTTACGCCCACAAACCGCCCAAAACTGTTGCTCCTACAGTTTTGATGCTAGAATAAAAATTTTAACTGAAATGTATTGTTCTCATCAATACCTATCGATTGACTTAAAATAAGTTTGCCACGCCCACTTTATCGCCCACAAACCGCCCCCAAACTTCAAAAAATCGTAAATATGAACGTGGATATCTCGGAAACTATCAAAGATATAGAATCAGGATTTCAGATTTAGATTTCGAAGCTTTGTACGCAGCGCAATTTTGATACGCGAATATGCCACGCCCACTCTAACGCCCACAAACCGCCCAAGCCTGTGGCGCCCACAATTTTCATGCTAGATACAAAATTTTAACTGAACTGTATCGGTCTCGTCAATACCTATCGATTGAACAAAAAAAAAATTTTCCACGCAAACCCTAACGCCCATAACGCTTAAATCTGTCTACCGCCGGTAGGTGGCGCATTTCAGTCTTGCTTTGCTGCTTGCTTATTTCCATTTCCCTTTGGTCCCTTTAGCTGAGTAACGGGTATCTGATAGTCGAGGCACTCGACTATAGCGTTCTTCCTTGTTTTTATTATTTTTGTAGGCATCTAGTTCCCTATACGTGTTCCCTAATTCTTTCTTAGTTTCTACATTTTCATCCCAGGATACTGGGGTAGATTTTTCAGCAAATAGCAGCCTATTTAATTCTTTTACTTTTAAATTCAGGAAGTTCTTCTGACCTCCTCTCTTTTTTCTCGTATTATTTTTTTTTCTTAGGCATTTATGTGTTAATTAATTAATTAATTAATTTTTTTTTTTAAATTTTCTGATATATATGTATAAAATTTTACATGTATCCTTACCTAGGTAAAAAAAAAATTAAGACCAGCAGCTAGAGACTGCCTGGTCTCTACAATTATTGTTTATTATAATGTTTTGCATCGCAGATGCATATAAAAATAATAAAAACAAGGAAGAACGCTATAGTCGAGTACCTCGACTATCAGATACCCGTTACTCAGCTAAAGGGACCAAAGGAAAGTGGAGATATGCAAGCAGCAAATGCGCCACCTACCGGCGGTAGACAGATTTAAGCATTGTGGGCGTTGGAGTGGGCGTGGCAAAGTTTTTTTAAATCAATCGATAGGTATTGACGAGACCAATACATTTCAGTTAAAATTTTTTATCTAGCATAAAAATTGTGGGCGCCACAGATTTGGGCGGTTTGTGGGCGTTAGAGTGGGCGTGGCATATTCGCGTAACAAACTTACGCTGCGCTCAAGCCTACGGAATCTAAATCTGAAATCCCGTTTCTCTATCTTTGATATTTTCCGAGATATCCGCGTTCATATTTACGATTTTTTGAAGTTTGTGGGCGGTTTGTGGGCGTTAAAGTGGGCGTGGAAAATTTTTTTTTAGGTCAATCGGTAGGTATTGATGAGAACAATACATTTCAGTTAAAATTTTTGTTCTAGCATCAAAACTGTAGGAGCCACAGTTTTGGGCGGTTTGTGGGCGTTAGAGTGGGCGTGGCACTCTTCTGAAACAAACTTGCGCTGCGCAGGAATCTCAGGAATCTGCATGCCTAATCTCAGTATTGTAGCTCTTATAGTTTCCGAGATCTCAGCGTTCATACGGACAGACGGACAGACGGACATGGCTAACTCGACTCGGCTAGTGATCCTGATCAAGAATATATATACTTTATGGGGTCGGAAACGCTTCCTTCTGCCTGTTACATACTTTCCGACGAATCTAATATACCCTTTTACTCTACGAGTAACGGGTATAACAACAAAAACAAAAAGTGGAAAAAAATTCAGTTGTCAATTAATTCATTGCAAAATGTAAACCTTGGTTAAGTTCGAAACGAAAACATATAAAATATAACGGTTATTTGGTGTGGTGTCCTTTGGCATCTAAGACAGCATTCAGGCGACGAGGCATAGATTGAATAAGTTGATTTAAGTCATAATACTCAGGTATTTTCTTCCATTCCTCTTGGATCGCTTTTATCAATGCATTTTTATTGGTGGGTCCGCGTTTAGCCACCTTCTTCTTTAATAAAGCCCACAAATTTTCGATGGGGTTCAAGTCAGGACTCTGGGCAGGAGTATCAATTACTTTGCTGCAGTTATACAGCAGCCAGTTCCTTCAAATCCACGATTTGTGCTTGGGGTCGTTGTCTTGATAAAGCTTGTACTGAGGCTTATTTGGGTTTTAAGGGTTAATGAAGCCAAAATCAATGACGCTTTTGGTCAATTCTTTTTTCAAAATGTCCAAATAAAATTCTTTGGTCATAATGTCGTTAAAAATGCTGAGTTCTCCGACGCCCTTGGATGAAATACATCCCCAAACCATTACGGATAGCTTTCCAAACTTCACTGTTGGTATGATATTCTTCTGTTTAAAGGCTGTGTTGGGCTTTCTCCAAACCTTGCTGGGTCCATCATGATAGTATAACATTATTTTGGTCTCATCACAAAAAATCACGTCATTCGATGTTAATAGCAGAAAGCATAGGTTTTTTTCTGGCTACGTGGGAAGAGTATTTGTGTGTGTTGAGAACTTTTCTGATGGTCTCGTAGCTTACTGTTTTATTGCAATCATTTTTTAAGTCCAGAGCCAACTGCCTAAGTGTAGTTTGCGGATTATTGTTAATATTTTTCAAAATTTTCGAATGGTCACGTCTGGTAAGCTTTGGTGGCCTGCCTGGAGAATTGTTTAAATGCAGACGGTTTTGTTTTTCCGCTCGATTAATTATGTTGTAAATTGTCCTTAATTTAATATCAAACATAGTTGACAATTCCTTTGCCGTTTTATTATTGTAATAGTTGTAATATACTAATTGAATAAGGTTTTCATCAACTCTTTTGCCAGGCAATGTTTTAACAGCGGATTAGGATCACTTGTGCACTTGTTAATAGTTAAATCGCATTGATCATGGGAGATAAGAACATAACAAAAACGAACGTGTTCATTTTTCTCGGAATTAATTTACCGTTTCTTTGTTTTGTGTCTCTCTTTAGCTTCTGTTTACATTTTGCAAAGAATTAATTGACAACTGAATATTTTCCCACTTTTTGTTTTTGTTGTTTTTTCCTAAGTTTCATGCTGAAATATGTTTTTTTTTAAATTATATTTGTAGATATTAAGCACCTTAACCATAATGTAAAGGAAAAAATTAAATAAATCCTATTTTTGTTAATAAAAAATTTATTTAAAAATGAATTGTAATGAGATTTTTCCTTTTGCAAAGAATTATTTGACAAACTGTATATTCTTGATCAGGATTACTAGCCGAGTCGATTTAGCCATGTCCGTCTGTCTGTCCGTCTGTATCAACGCTGAGATCCCGAAAACTATAAGAGTTAGGCTATTGGAATTTAGCATGCAGATTGTTGGGCTTCCTGCGCAGCGCACTTTTTTTTCTGCAGGGTTCCACTCCCACCCTTACGCCTACAAGCCGCCTAAACCTGTGGCTCCTACAGTTCTAGTGCCACAATAAAAATTTTAACTGAAATGTGCTGTTTGCCACGCCCAATCTAACGCCCACAAGCCGCTCAAACCTGTTCATGGGTCCTACTGCTTTTCGATTCTGTTTAATGCCCTATTTATAAGAACATCATCAGCGGTCGGCTTTTTTCCCGGCTACCCATTTATTTTCTGAACCAGATGTCATAAATCTCAGTTTCGACTTAAGAAAAACAGTTCATCGCTAGCTGCTTTAGATTCTGCTGCCTCTTTCGCGTACTGTGTTCTCTGGACTGGCGCTCTCTGTTCATCTTTCTGCGCTCTTGCATTCGCAGTATGCCTTTCGCGATATGCTCGCCGCACTCTGCCTACACTTTCTCTCTCTTCGCTTCCTGCTGTTTCGTCGCATGCTCTTACATTGGGATGGAATGCGCTCATCGAAAATATATTCTACATATTCGCCGCTTTACATATTCCCAGTTCGACTGCACTATTATTCCTTGGAAAGATGATCTTAGCCTGCCTATAAAAAAACGTACGGATACTTTGCGCAAGATACGTAACACTATTTATGATCATGCAAGGCCGACATCTAATTTGGATGTTGAGAATTCCTCTTCAACAATATGCGCTGACTGGCAACCTGCTAGGGGCTTGTCTGCAGTAAATTCAACACGCCATCATTCAGGAAATAATGGCCTGAAAATATACTTTCAAAATATATCCGGCATGCAATCTGTCGTTATGAATACTTCCAACCGTGATTATGACATTATTATGCTGGTTCAAACTTGGCTAAATTCTCGCTTTAGTTCGAATGAATTCTTCGATCCTAAATTATTTTAAGTTTTTCGTAAAGATAGAGACTTTGGCAGAATGCAGTGCGAGAGGAGGTGGTGTCATCGTGGCTGTTACCCGTAAATTCTGTTGCACTGCAATTCGACTCCTTATTGATGACTCGCTTCTGGACCAGTTGGCGGTGACGGTGTTAGGCTCATCAGGGAAGATATCGAATGTGGCTTCCTATGTTCTACCTGGCAGTGATTCTGGGCTTTAACAGGCTCACCTAGGCAACGTTTCTAACACCCATGCGAGCTTGGAGGACTCTGATGGCATATGTGTGGCAGGAGACTTTAACTTACTTTCTCCTATGGTGCCCGGAAATGTGCATCATTTACAAGAAATAATTGTCATTGATGACTGTTTTAGTATGAGCCTCACCCAAATTAATAATATTTTCAATGATTTTCATAAGCTTCTTGATTGAATCTTCATTTATTCTCTTGTTCATTCTGGCGTAACTCTTGCTAAACTTACCATTTCAAATTCTGTTGTGCATCACAAACCCTTATGCTTAGTCATTGAATTTTAGAGCTTTCTGCCATTTAATGTTCTTAATCCTAAATACATATTTGATCCCTCTAGTATGAGTTCCCTAAGGGATTGCCTGCTATCCTTGAATTGGGGTGCCCTGCTATCGATCTCTTGCATTGAAACTAATTATAAAACCTTTTTTTAACGATTAGAAATACTCTTGACAGCATAGTCCGTTCCAAAAAAAGGGGTTCCTACAGGCTTCCTGGTATACTAAAGGACTGCAAAAATATAAAAACCATAGGAACAAATACTACAAAAAGTATTATAAAACACATAGCCCAGCCGATGGTGAAAGATATAGGCAGCAATAAATTTCTATATAACCAATACATTTGTGAAGTTGAGTATAGTTTGAAGGCCAACCCAAAGGCGTTTTGGCGCCTTGTTAACTCTAAAAAATCACATTGCCTTCAACAATGTCGTACGGTGATGTTGTTGCTTCCACCGAGGCTGATATCGCCAATTTGTTTGCTGCCTGATTTTCCTCGAACATGGAACCTTCCGATGATTGGTATGACCGGGAAACTTTAAGTTCAATTTCAGAAACTTGCAACATTAGAAGCCTGGAAATATCGTATGATGACATTTCTGAAGCAATTAGTTATTTTGATGATTCCCCAAGGCTGGACTTTGATGGAATTTTTCATTCTTCCTTAAGAATTGTATTGCCAGTCCTTACCTACTCCGGCAAATCATGTTCTCTTCTTCATTGTCTAAAGAAAGAATCCCGACTAGATGGGAAATTTCTAGAGTCATGCCGGTCCATAAAAGAGGAAGTAAATTTGATATTTTTTAATTACAGGCCAATTGCTGAAATCAGCAACTTAGCTAAATTGTTTGAAAGAATAATTGTCAAAAAATTATCTTTCTTAATAAGGTCATATATCGAACGTAATCAATATGGCTTCATGCCTTGTCGATCTACGACGACCAAGTAGGCTATTTTTACAAACCACTGTGTACATTCATTTGAGGATCATTCGCAGATGGAGATGACTTACACAGATTTTGCCAAAGCTTTTGACAAGGTTTGTCACTCTGCCCTAATGGCTGAACTTTCCAACCTTGGTTTTCACTACTCTTTTCTTAATTGGATAGCATCGTATTTGGAAAACCGACCTTATCATACTGAAGTAGGTGGTGCATTACCACATCCTTATAAAGCGACATCTGGACTTCCTCATTATTATTATTTTATTATTTTTATAAATGACGTTTGTGCCTGTATAGATTTTTTGAACTTGTTACGTACGCCCTCCACATAGAAAGATTCACATAGAGAAAAAACGTCGAATCTTGAGTAGGGGGAGGGGTGTATTTGACTATTCAGACTCATACTGGAAAAGGCAGAAGAAAATGCAATTCGGCAATTCTCGGGTGTCGCGTGGCCAGAACAACGGCCACGATTGACCTACTGGTAACCATACTTCGGTAGCTGGCAATGTGCATGAGCCGGCCGTTGACTCAAGATAGCAGATATCAAGAAACAGTAATCCTAGGTGGGAACACCTAGTTAATCCGATCCATACCGGTAGCTAAGAAAAAGCTCTAGTCTGGTGTTAAAGACTTTAGACAATAAGAGAAAGGGGGAGAGTTCAATTTGGTGTCTTGCTGACGGAAGCCGGTAGCTCCGAGGGAAGGAGACTTTCCCTGGGGTAGTCGTCTACGGAGTCTTCTGCCACCAGGACCAGCGCCCATATCCAACAGTCCTTGAGGGGGACACAAATCGCAGCTCTAAAGAATCTTATGTGTCGGACCATCGCCGCCATTGTCATCAAAGAACGTGGAGAGGATCAACAATAAGGACGACATCTAACATACTGTGATGTTTGTAGCCGCAGTACCTGTGATCCCAATGCTCCTGAAAATTGTTTAGCTGGAGGAGCCATCCGTACAAAATCGTAGTGACCAATAACATACTTTGGAGAAAGTAGTGATGCAATATAAATGTGTTAATAGAGCCAATCAAGGCTAAAGTGAACCTATGCGTACCCAAGGACCAATATCTTTAAGTAATACAATTGGAGAGCAAGTGAAAGTCAAAAAACATTAGAAGCATTCAAAAATGCGATAAAAATGCATTTAAACCAACCGAATCGATAGACAAAGTGCGAAGCATGATGAACAATTAGAGAAGGCGAGTCTCTCCACCAGCCGTTGAAGAAAGCGCATGCCTCTGGCATAATATATCTATATATTTTGTGCTTAAGAGAATTGGTATACTTAAGAACAGCAGTATTTTGGTGTACGTATATTTATATATATATATCCAATAAGTTTATCGGAACACCGTTATTTTCTTATAAACATACATATATAAATATTCGTGCAGTATCCTACAGTTTTATAGACTACTAACGGCGAATATCAGCCTTGTTGTTGTATGTACAATTGCAAGAGACCTGTGAGTGTGTGAGCATTTTGCTGATGTGATATTTTGATTCTCTCCGCTAACAAAATATTTGTCAATTAAATTAATTCCATATGCATTAGCCTATTATTACTCATCAACGGCGGACGCCGATATATATTACCTAATAAATTTATAATGTGAAAAAGTATTCGAAACCATGGTGTGCTAGAACTCTAACAAGGGGAAGGCGTGCTGACGCGAGAAGTGGAGTAGGTCAAGAACAATGACATAACTTTCGACGAACAGCCTTGACAATAGAGAATCGTAATGCGCGGCCCGCGACGACCCATTGGCGCACGAAAGTGTGAAGGGGATGGAATATGGCCAAAACACAGCCGATCGTATTGCGATCAAGCGACAGCTAAGCTTGTGGGGCAGTGTGGTCAGACGACTGACGAACTTTATGGACTAATATTATTTTCCAGGCACTTTAAATATTTATTCTCGTTAAGTTGGAGAGGAGAGAGGCTTACCAAGATCCCACAACCCAAATACGACGTAGCTTATGCCAGCAAATGGTGACTGAACAGCGGACGCCTCTCCCTCGGCCCAAGTCCCTGTCAGGACTCGGTCACTAACATGCCCACGCAACAAACTTCGTTCCTTATGCAATGATGTAAAGATTTATAGGCCTTTCACTACCGTAAATGATTCGATATTGCTTCAATCTGACCTAGATAGTACCGGTAGGTGCTGTTCCATGAATAATTTGCCTTAAAACCTTAACAAACACGTCGTTATTCGAAACGTCGTGTAACCATTCCATCCACTTATCACATCAATAACCACCCTCTCTCTTTTGAATGAAATAGTTGATCTGGGGTATTATTTGATGACAAATTTCTGTTTAACGAACACCGTAATTTTATGTTACCAAAGGCATATGCAATGTTCGGCTTTGTTAAGCGAAACACTTTCTTGTTCAAGGATCCGTATTCCAAATTGTCTGTATATTCTCCGCTTGTCCGTTCGAGGGTTAAGTATGCTTCCTTTGGAATCCCTCGGGAAGTGTCCAGATCAATAGGATTGAGAGCTTGCATTTTACTAAACTGGCTACGCGCTGTGCTAGTCAGTGTCACCCTGCTTCACACTTGTTCCTTGAAGGATCGCCGTGCAATTGCTGGCCTTCTCTTTCTTAATGATCGGCTGGTAGGAAATATTGATTGTCCTTGTCTGGTGGGATGCAGTAATTTTAATGTTCCTGCCAGGAATCTCCGTACCATGGTTCCATTCCTGGACCGTGCTGTTAGAATAGAATTGCACGCAATAGGCCATTACTAAGGGCTCTAAGAATGTTTAATTCCCTGCCCTCAAGCATTAGATTCAGCTGGGGGGCCAAGAAAGATAGGTTAAGGCAAACCCCTAGGGAATATTTTGTAATTAACTTTCAATAATAGACTTAAGTTAATCAATTGTAGCCAGATAAGGATATATCCATTGGCGATATAAATAAACAAATAAGATAATTAAGATTCTAGAGATTCCTGCGCAGCGCAAGTTTTTTTCGTCAGTGTGCCACGCGCACTCTAACGCCCACAAACCGGCCAAAGCTGTGGCTCCTACAGTTTTAATTCCAAGATACAAATTTTAACTGAAATGTATTGTTCACATCAATACCTACGGATTGACCCAAAAAGAATGTTTGCCACGCCTACTAATCGCCCACAAACTTAAAAAAATCGTAAGTATGAACGCGAATATATCGGAAACTATCAAATATAGCGAAACTTTGTCACTCGAATATGCCACGCCCACTCTAACGCCCACATATCGCACAAGCCTGTTAATCCAACAATTTTCATGCTAAAAATGACCCAAAAGTTTGCCACGCCCACTCTAACGCCCATAACGCTTAAATCTGTCTGCCGCCCACATAACCATGTATTGAGATCGCGGGTAGGTGAAGCATTACAATCTCCCTTTACTGCTTGCATATTTTCTTCTCCCTTTGGTTCCTTTAGCTGATTAACGGGTATCTGATAGTCGAGTATACCCCACTAGATTCGTTGGAAAGTATGTAAGAGGTAGAAGGAAGCGTATCCGACCCCATAAAGTATATATTTACATGAGTCGTTCTTCGCCCGAATAAAAAATCAGGAGATTTTTTATATTTGTTGGTTATTCTTTATTAGACCGTTGGAAGAAGTCTAATTGTATGTTACAGAATTGGTTAGAATGAAACCTCGGTTTGCGTCTTAGAATTTACTGTTAGTGCATTAGGTGACGCAATCGCAAGTGGATGATGCGATCGCCACTTCTTTGTTTACAAATTATAACTACAATTATTTTGTAAATCTGGTTTTCTTTATTTTGTTCAAAAAATATTTCTTTTGCTTGTATGTATGATATTGGGTGTAATTTGGTGACATTATTTTTTGTGTATATGCTTAGCTTTTTCGATGTTTAATTCATTAAACATTATTTTAATCTTGACTTTCTTAAAATAATGTTCACTTTCTTCACCTTCTGTATTGCTTCGAATCATTTCTACCTGTCTTGCGAAATGAATGATTGGTTTTTCAGTAATTGTTATTAAATTTTCATTATCTTCTTCAGCGCTATGTGCTGTTGCTTTGTTACTGCCAAAGTATACTTCGTAAATTTTGATTCTTGACAATGCATCGGCTACGTGATTTTGCTTTCCTTCTAAATATTTTACTTCGAAGTCATATTCGCCTAACCTTATCTTCCATCTTTGCAGTTTCATGTTAGGTTCTTTGATATTGCTTAGCCAGACTAACGGCTTATGGTCACTTAATATCTCAAATCTTCTTCCAAATAAATAGGGTCTTAAGGTTTTTGTTGCCCATACCATAGCTAATAATTCTTTTTTAATTGTACTACAGTTTTCTTCATGTGCATTTAGTGTCCTACTAATGTAACTTATTGGTTTGTTATCCTGAGAAAGAACTCCTCCTAATGCAAAATTGCTAGCATCAGTAGTTAATTGAAACCTTTTTTCCAAATCTGGACAAATCAGTATGGGATCGTTTATGATAAGTTGTTTTAATTTATTGAATGCTGCAATAAATGTATCATCTTTGAATGTCACTTTAGAACCAGCTTTTAAACATTTAGTTAAAGGTTTTGAAATGTCTGCGAAGTTTGGAATGAATTTTCTGTAATAACCGCAAAGACCAAGAAATGATTTTATTTCTTTTTGAGTTTTGGGAATTGGAAATTTATCCAAAAATGTACATTTGTCTAGTTGTAATTTTAGATTAGCGTTTTTAAGTTTTTCAAAAAAAATTTTTAATGAAGTAAGGTGTTCGTCAAGGGACGTAGAGAAAACAATTATATCGTCCAAGTATACAAGGCAATGCTTGTTTATTAATTCACGAAGGACATTGTTCATGCATCGCTGAAAAGTTGCAGGTGCATTTTTTAATCCAAATGGCATTCGCGTGTACTCGTAGTGTCCGTACTTTGTGGAAAACGCTGTTTTGTTTATGGAATTTTGGTCCATTTCGATCTGGTGGAAACCTTTAGGCAAATCAATAGTGGTAAAATATTGACACCGTCCTAGCTTGCCTAGTATTTCGTCCATATTGGGAATGGAAAATTTATCACTAATAGTGATCTCATTTAAGCCCCAATAATCTACTACAAGTCTAAATTTTTGTTTACCTGAAGCATCTTTCTTTTTGGTACTATCCACAATGGACTGCAATAAGGTGATTGGCTGTGCCTAATTATTCCTTGCTTTAACATATCCTGTATTTGAGACTCAACTTCTTTTTCAAATGAAAAAGGATACCCATACGGTTTTTTATAAATTGGATTTTCATGATGAGTTTTTATTTCATGCTTAACAACATTCGAAAAGGTCAAATTTTCACCATCACGATATTGAACGCATTTATATTGGTTAATTAATTTTAATATTTTAACTTTTTCTTCTTAATTTAAGTGTTCTAAACGATCATTTTTTCCCTCTGCTAATTCATTTTGAACAGCATAATTTATTTCATCAGTATAATTTTTAAATTTTAGCAATGCATCAAAATCATTTATTTGTGTTGGATTTTTCAAACTAATGTTTTTGTGTATAAAAATGTGCCCACTTATAGTAGTGCGATTATTTAAATAATCAATATTTGCCTGGTTTGCCTCTAGTAACTTTCGTCCTAGTAGTATGTCATAATTGGAAGAAAAGTCGTGAATATAAAATATTTGTTCTTTAGTAAATAAACTATTAGGTGCAACTTTTACAAATTCATTTAGTTCATAATGACCTGTCATAGTGCGTATGATTGTCGGATCTTTATGTATGCTCCCGTTAAGAAAATTCTTTTCCATTAAGTTAATTGATGAACCGGTATCGACGAGGCAACGATAATTATGATTATTTATAGTTATTTCTATGTATGTAATTGGTCCGAGGCTTGCATGGAAAAATTTTCATTTTCATCATAAACGTCTTCTTCTTTGCACCACCTACTTCAGTATGATAAGGTCGGTTTTCCAAATACGATGCTATCCAATTAAGAAAAGAGTAGTGAAAACCAAGGTTGGAAAGTTCAGCCATTAGGGCAGAGTGACAAACCTTGTCAAAAGCTTTGGCAAAATCTGTGTAAGTCATCTCCATCTGCGAATGATCCTCAAATGAATGTACACAGTGATTTGTAAAAATAGCCTACTTGGTCGTCGTAGATCGACCAGGCATGAAGCCATATTGATTAGGTTCGATATATGACCTTATTAAGAAAGATAATTTTTTGACAATTATTCTTTCAAACAATTTAGCTAAGTTGCTGATTTCAGCAATTGGCCTGTAAATAAAAAATATCAAATTTACTTCCTCTTTTATGGACCGGCATGACTCTAGAAATTTCCCATCTAATCGGTATTCTTCCTTTAGACAATGAAGAAGAGAACATGATTTGCAGGAGTAGGTAAGGACTGGCAATACAATTCTTAAGGAAGAATGAAAAATTCCATCAAAGTCCAGCCTTGGGGAATCATCAAAATAACTAATTGCTTCAGAAATGTCATCATACGATATTTCCAGGCTTCCAATGTTGCAAGTTTCTGAAATTGAACTTAAAGTTTCCCGGTCATACCAATCATCGGAAGGTTCCATGTTCGAGGAAAATCAGGCAGCAAACAAATTGGCGATATCAGCCTCGGTGGAAGCAACAACATCACCGTACGACATTGTTGAAGGCAATGTGATTTTTTAGAGTTAACAAGGCGCCAAAACGCCTTAGGGTTGGCCTTCAAACTATACTCAACTTCACAAATGTATTGGTTATATAGAAATTTATTGCTGCCTATATCTTTCACCATCGGCTGGGCTATGTGTTTTATAATACTTTTTGTAGTATTTGTTCCTATGGTTTTTATATTTTTGCAGTCCTTTAGTATACCAGGAAGCCTGTAGGAACCCCTTTCCTTGAAACGGACTATGCTGTCAAGAGTATTTCTAATCGTTAAAAAAAGGTTTTATAATAAGTTTCAATGCAAGAGATCGATAGCAGGGCACCCCAATTCAAGGATAGCAGGCAATCCCTTAGGGAACTCATACTAGAGGGATCAAATATGTATTTAGGATTAAGAACATTAAATGGCAGAAAGCTCTAAAATTCAATGACTAAGCATAAGGGTTTGTGATGCACAACAGAATTTTAAATGGTAAATTCAGCAAGAGTTACGCCAGAATGAACAAGAGAATAAATGAAGATTCAATAAGAAGCTTATGAAAATCATTGAAAATATTATTAATTTGGGTGAGGCTCATACTAAAACAGTCATCAATGACAATTATTTCTTGAAAATGATGCACATTTCCGGGCACCATAGGAGAAAGTAAGGTAAAGTCTCCTGCCACACATATGCCATCAGAGTCCTCCAAGCTCGCATGGGTGTTAGAAACGTTGCCTAGGTGAGCCTGTTAAAGCCCAGAATCACTGCCAGGTAGAACATAGGAAGCCACATTCGATATCTTCCCTGATGAGCCTAACACCGTCACCGCCAACTGGTCCAGAAGCGAGTCATCAATAAGGAGTCGAATTGCAGTGCAACAGAATTTACGGGTAACAGCCACGATGACACCACCTCCTCTCGCACTGCATTCTGCCAAAGTCTCTATCTTTACGAAAAACTTAAAATAATTTAGGATCGAAGAATTCATTCGAACTAAAGCGAGAATTTAGCCAAGTTTGAACCAGCATAATAATGTCATAATCACGGTTGGAAGTATTGATAACGACAGATTGCATTCCGGATATATTTTGAAAGTATATTTTCAGGCCATTGTTTCCTGAATGATGGCGTGTTGAATTTACTGCAGACAAGCCCCTAGCAGGTTGCCAGTCAGCGCATATTGTTGAAGAGGAATTCTCAACATCCAAATTAGATGTCGGCCTTGCATGATCATAAGTAGTGTTACGTATCTTGCGCAAAGTATCCGTACGTTTTTTTATAGGCAGGCTAAGATCATCTTTCCAAGGAATAATAGTGCAGTCGAACTGGGAATATGTAAAGCGGCGAATATGTAGAATATATTTTCGATGAGCGCATTCCATCCTAATGTAAGAGCATGCGACGAAACAGCAGGAAGCGAAGAGAGAGAAAGTGTAGGCAGAGTGCGGCGAGCATATCGCGAAAGGCACACTGCGAATGCAAGAGCGCAGAAAGATGAACATAGAGCGCCAGTCCAGAGAACACAGTACGCGAAAGAGACAGCAGAATCTAAAGCAGCTAGCGATGAACTGTTTTTCTTAAGTCGAAACTGAGATTTATGACATCTGGTTCAGAAAATAAATGGGTAGCCGGGAAAAAAGCCGACCGCTGATGATGTTCTTATAAATAGGGCATTAAACAGAATCGAAAAGCAGTAGGACCCATGAACAGGTTTGAGCGGCTTGTGGGCGTTAGATTGGGCGTGGCAAACAGCACATTTCAGTTAAAATTTTTATTGTGGCACTAGAACTGTAGGAGCCACAGGTTTAGGCGGCTTGTAGGCGTAAGGGTGGGAGTGGAACCCTGCAGAAAAAAAAGTGCGCTGCGCAGGAAGCCCAACAATCTGCATGCTAAATTCCAATAGCCTAACTCTTATAGTTTTCGAGATCTCAGCGTTGATACGGACGGACAGACAGACGGACATGGCTAAATCGACTCGGCTAGTAATCCTGATCAAGAATATACAGTTTGTCAAATAATTCTTTGCAAAAGGAAAAATCTTATTACAATTCATTTTTAAGTTAAATTTTTATTAACAAAAATAGGATTTATTTAATTTTTTCCTTTACATTATGGTTAAGATGCTTAATATCTACAAATATAATTAAAATAAAACATATTTCAGCATGAAACTTAGGAAAAAACAACAAAAACAAAAAGTGGGAAAATATTCAGTTGTCAATTAATTCTTTGCAAAATGTAAACAGAAGCTAAAGAGAGACACAAAACAAAGAAACGGTAAATTAATTCCGAGAAATCATCCACTCCGATACCGCAGGTACCGAGATTGTGGACCCTAGTAAAGTTCCTTAAGGAATATGAAAAATCCTAGCATCGGGCGCCAATTTTGTTACGTGGGCATATTGGTGCCCGAGTCCTGACAGGGACTTGGGCCGAGTAAGAGGCGTCCGATGTTCAGGCACCATTTGCCGGCATAAAGTACGTCGTATTTCGTAATAGTTCGTAAATTTCGTCAGTCGTCAGTCCACACTGCTCCACAAGCTTAGCTGTCGCTTGATCGCAATACGATCGAGCTGTGTTTCGGCCATATTCCCACCCCTTTACACATTCGTGTGCCAAATAAATCGTCGCGTGCCGTGCAATACGATCCCCTATTGTCAAGGTTGTCCGTCGAAAGTTATGTCATTGTTCTTGACCTACTCCACTTCTCGCGTCACCACACCGCCTTGTTAAAGATCTAGCACTTCATGGTTTTGATTTCTTTTTCACATTATAAATTTATTGAGTAATATATATCGGCGTGCGCCGTGGGTGAGTAATATAAAATTGGCTAATGCATTTGGAATTAATTAATTGACAATTATTTTTGTTAGCGGAAAGTATCGAATTTACCACATGTTAAGGTGCACACATCAGCAAGACGCTGACTATTCACGACTACAAATGGAGGGCGTACGTAACAGGCAATACAATTTATTTTTGACATTATAATACCAACTTAACGATAATATCAATTCGTTATTCTTAATACCCAATCTATAACAAAGTAAATTTTATTGTATTATAACAACTTCACAATAATATCAGTTCAACATTTTAATATCAAATTTACACCAAAAACATTTAAAACAAGAAAGGAAGTTAACTACGGCAATCCGAAGTTTTTATACCCTTGCAGTTATAATTATTAAATTTAAAAATAAAAAAAATGATATTCCCAATAGCGTAAGCTATAATTTGTTTAACTAAAAATTGTTATTTCCAAGCGTAGGAAGTTATATGTTAAAAAACCCCGAAGCTATAATTTGATTCACATTATTTTATCACCAATTTTTCGATTGTTCCTATGGTAGCTATATGATATAGTCGTTCGATTTCGATTAAAAAAAATTCGAAATTCAGAACAAATTAAAAAATGTTATTTCCAAGCGTAGGAAGTTATAGGTTAAAAAACGCCAATGAAATTATTTTTTTTTTATTATTCCTTTGGGAGCTAGAAGACATTGTTGTTCGATCCGGCCGGTTCCGACTTATATACTACCTTCAAAAGAAATACGACTTTTGGGAAAGTTTCAGCCCGATTGCTTTAAAGCAGAGAGACTAGTTTGCATAGAAACGGACGGACAGACGGACATGGCTAGATCGACTCGGCTAGTGATCCTGATCAAGAATATATATACTTTATGGGGTGGGAAACTCTTCCTTCTGCCTGTTACATACTTTCCGACGAATCAAGTATACCGTTTTACTCTACGAGTAACGGATATAAAAACGAAGAACGCTATAGTCGAGTACCTCGACTATCAGATACCCGTTACTCAGCTTAAGGACCCAAAGGGAAATGGAGATATGCAAGCAGCAAAGCGAGATTAAAATGCGCCATCTACCCGTGATCTCAATATATGGTTATGTGGGCGGTAGGCAGATTAAAGCGTTATGGGCGTTAGAGAGGGCGTGTCCAACTTTTTTTTAGGTCAATCGATAGGTATAAATAAGAATAATACATTTCAGCAAACATTTTAATTCTAGCATCAAAACTGTAGGAGCCACCGTTTTGGGCGGTTTGTGGGCGTTCGAGTGGGCACCCCGCTGAAACAAACTTTCGCTGCGTAAGAATCTCAGGAATCTGAATGTCAAATTCCAATAGCCGAGCTCTTATAGTTTCCGAGATCTCAGCGTTCATCGGTCGGACAGACAGACGGAAAGAAGGATAAGCGGACATGGCTAGATCGACTCGGCTAGTGATTCTGATCAAGAATATGTATAGTGACGTCTCTGCACTGCGATTTCTCAATGGCCACCAGTTCAAAGAACGAAACCGTTCACAAATAAACAGAATCGCCAATTTCGGCTTTGATTAAAAACGATACAGAAGCTTGAGATCCCGCAATGCAAACGAACAAAGAAAATTGATTAGGTCCGAACGTCAACAATGACGTAATTCCATAAACGTGAAATTCCAATAAGATCGCAAAATCTAATAAGACCGAATTATGTAAACATAAACAAAGAAGTGGCGATCGCATCATCCACTTGCGATTGCGTCACCTAATGTACTAACAGTAAATTCTAAGACGCAAACCGAGGTTTCATTTTAACCAATTCTGTAACATACAATCAGTCTTTTTCCAACGTTCTAATAAAGAATAACCAACAAATATAAAAAATCTCCTGATTTTTTATTCGGGCGAAGAACGACTCATGTAAATGGCGCAGTCGGTAGGATCTCTTTAAAAAATATCCATGCGAAAAAACAAAGTCGAAAGCTTACTGATCAATTAAAAGGATATTTCTAAACTACTAGGATATCCAGATCAGCGCGTGGAATTGCCCACAAGTAAGCAATTTTTTCGACTAGCTCGGAAGTGCAACTAAGAGATCCGCAAAAAAACCTAAGTGCAAATTAAAGGCACTGAACAAATGTTATAATAAACTAAATTTCAATCGACTACTGAATAAATCCAATTCGGTCAGTTATAAAGTTGAGTGGAATTTAATTAAACACAACAAAATGGACCAACAACCACCAGCTCAAGGGCAACCACAAATTGGTGTGGCACCCAACCCATTGACGGAGCAAAACTTAAATCCACTTTTGTCCCAGATCCGGAATATTCCAACGTTTGAAGGAGATCCATCTACCCTAGGAACCTTTGTCAGAAGAGTTAACTACCTTTTGCGTCTGTATCATACAACCCATGATCGACAGACAAGCGTTATATTTGGAGCAATTGAACTTCAAATCACCGGTGATGCCCAGAGGATTCTGCAAGTTCTACAAGTCAACAACTGGCCAGATCTTAGAGCAGCCCTAATCGACGAGTACAAAATGCAAACGAGGAACTATTATGGCGATTATACAATACTAATTTTTAAGGTAATCTAAGAAAATTTTGTAATGAGATCGAGCCTAAGCAGTTAGTTATAAGCAACAAATTAGAACTTGAGGGAAATCCAAATGAATTAATATTGTACACAGAGGCAATGTTTAGGACTACAAAAAACCTAATACAACGAAAATTACCGGACAGAATTTTTATGACATTAGCAAGAAGCTATATTTCAACAGTACATAAACTGAAACAAGCGGTTCAGCAAGAAGGGCTATACGAAGAAAATGAAAATTTAAAACATTATAACATCCATGTTAATAAAATTCAAAATCAACAACAAACAAATTATACACGTGACCCCTACCCTTACACTAATTTGTACAACACCCAACAATTTAATCCTGGCTCAGCTCTTTTAATTCAACCACACCCCAATCAACCCCAAAGAATGGTTCCACAAAATTTTAGGTTCCAATCGAATAAAAGAAATAATTGTTTTGACCAAAATAGGGAAAGTTACCAAGAGCTTCGAAGAAATTTAATTTAGGGACAGCAAAATAATACAATGAAGTAGGTGGTGCATTATCACATCCTTATAAAGCGACATCTGGACTTCCTCATTATTATTATTTTATTATTTTTATAAATGACGTTTGTGCCTGTATAGATTTTTTGAACTTGTTACGTACGCCCTCCACATAGAAATATTCACATAGAGAAAAAACGACGAATCTTGAGTAGGGGGAGGGGTGTATTTGACTATTCAGACTCATACTGGAAAAGGCAGAAGAAAATGCAATTCGGCAATTCTCGGGTGTCACGTGGCCAGAACAACGGCCACGATTGACCTACTGGTAACCATACTTCGGTAGCTGGCAAAGTGCATGAGCCGGCCGTTGACTCAAGATAGCAGATATCAAGAAACAGTAATCCTAGGTGGGAACACCTAGTTAATCCGATCCATACCGGTAGCTAAGAAAAAGCTCTAGTCTGGTGTTAAAGACTTTAGACAATAAGAGAAAGGGGGAGAGTTCAATTTGGTGTCTTGCTGACGGAAGCCGGTAGCTCCGAGGGAAGGAGACTTTCCCTGGGGTAGTCGTCTGAGGAGTCTTCTGCCACCAGGACCAGCGCCCATATCCAACAGTCCTTGAGGGGGACACAAATCGCAGCTCTAAAGAATCTTATGTGTCGGACCATCGCCGCCATTGTCATCAAAGAACGTGGAGAGGATCAACAATAAGGACGACATCTAACATACTGTGATGTTTGTAGCCGCAGTACCTGTGATCCCAATGCTCCTGAAAATTGTTTAGCTGGAGGAGCCATCCGTACAAAATCGTAGTGACCAATAACATACTTTGGAGAAAGTAGTGATGCAATATAAATGTGTTAATAGAGCCAATCAAGGCTAAAGTGAACCTATGCGTACCCAAGGACCAATATCTTTAAGTAATACAATTGGAGAGCAAGTGAAAGTCAAAAAACATTAGAAGCATTCAAAAATGCGATAAAAATGCATTTAAACCAACCGAATCGATAGACAAAGTGCGAAGCATGATGAACAATTAGAGAAGGCGAGTCTCTCCACCAGCCGTTGAAGAAAGCGCATGCCTCTGGCATAATATATCTATATATTTTGTGCTTAAGAGAATTGGTATACTTAAGAACAGCAGTATTTTGGTGTACGTATATTTATATATATATATCCAATAAGTTTATCGGAACACCGTTATTTTCTTATAAACATACATATATAAATATTCGTGCAGTATCCTACAGTTTTATAGACTACTAACGGCGAATATCAGCCTTGTTGTTGTATGTACAATTGCAAGAGACCTGTGAGTGTGTGAGCATTTTGCTGATGTGATATTTTGATTCTCTCCGCTAACAAAATATTTGTCAATTAAATTAATTCCATATGCATTAGCCTATTATTACTCATCAACGGCGGACGCCGATATATATTACCTAATAAATTTATAATGTGAAAAAGTATTCGAAACCATGGTGTGCTAGAACTCTAACAAGGGGAAGGCGTGCTGACGCGAGAAGTGGAGTAGGTCAAGAACAATGACATAACTTTCGACGAACAGCCTTGACAATAGAGAATCGTAATGCGCGGCCCGCGACGACCCATTGGCGCACGAAAGTGAGAAGGGGATGGAATATGGCCAAAACACAGCCCGATCGTATTGCGATCAAGCGACAGCTAAGCTTGTGGGGCAGTGTGGTCAGACGACTGACGAACTTTATGGACTAATATTATTTTCCAGGCACTTTAAATATTTATTCTCGTTAAGTTGGAGAGGAGAGAGGCTTACCAAGATCCCACAACCCAAATACGACGTAGCTTATGCCAGCAAATGGTGACTGAACAGCGGACGCCTCTCCCTCGGCCCAAGTCCCTGTCAGGACTCGGTCACTAACATGCCCACGCAACAAACTTCGTTCCTTATGCAATGATGTAAAGATTTATAGGCCTTTCACTACCGTAAATGATTCGATATTGCTTCAATCTGACCTAGATAGTACCGGTAGGTGCTGTTCCATGAATAATTTGCCTTAAAACCTTAACAAACACGTCGTTATTCGAAACGTCGTGTAACCATTCCATCCACTTGTCACATCAATAACCACCCTCTCTCTTTTGAATGAAATAGTTGATCTGGGGTATTATTTGATGACAAATTTCTGTTTAACGAACACCGTAATTTTATATTATAAAAAGGCATATGCAATGTTCGGCTTTGTTAAGCGAAACACTTTCTTATTCAAGGATCCGTATTCCAAATTGTCTGTATATTCTCCGCTTGTCCGTTCGAGGGTTAAGTATACTTCCTTTGGAATCCCTCGGGAAGTGTCCAGATCAATAGGATTGAGAGCTTGCATTTTACTAAACTGGCTACGCGCTGTGCTAGTCAGTGTCACCCTGCTTCACACTTGTTCCTTGAAGGATCGCCGTGCAATTGCTGGCCTTCTCTTTCTTAATGATCGGCTGGTAGGAAATATTGATTGTCCTTGTCTGGTGGGATGCAGTAATTTTAATGTTCCTGCCAGGAATCTCCGTACCATGGTTCCATTCCTGGACCGTGCTGTTAGAATAGAATTGCACGCAATAGGCCATTACTAAGGGCTCTAAGAATGTTTAATTCCCTGCCCTCAAGCATTAGATTCAGCTGGGGGGCCAAGAAAGATAGGTTAAGGCAAACCCCTAGGGAATATTTTGTAATTAACTTTCAATAATAGACTTAAGTTTATCAATTGTAGCCAGATAAGGCTATATCCATTGGCGATATAAATAAACAAATAAGATAATTAAGATTCTAGAGATTCCTGCGCAGCGCAAGTTTTTTTCGTCAGTGTGCCACGCGCACTCTAACGCCCATAAACCGGCCAAAGCTGTGGCTCCTACAGTTTTAATTCCAAGATAAAAATTTTAACTGAAATGTATTGTTCACATCAATACCTACGGATTGACCCAAAAAGAATGTTTGCCACGCCTACTAATCGCCCACAAACTTAAAAAAATCGTAAGTATGAACGCGAATATATCGGAAACTATCAAATATAGCGAAACTTTGTCACTCGAATATGCCACGCCCACTCTAACGCCCACATATCGCACAAGCCTGTTAATCCAACAATTTTCATGCTAAAAATGACCCAAAAGTTTGCCACGCCCACTCTAACGCCCATAACGCTTAAATCTGTCTGCCGCCCACATAACCATGTATTGAGATCGCGGGTAGGTGAAGCATTACAATCTCCCTTTACTGCTTGCATATTTTCTTCTCCCTTTGGTTCCTTTAGCTGATTAACGGGTATCTGATAGTCGAGTATACCCCACTAGATTCGTTGGAAGGTATGTAAGAGGTAGAAGGAAGCGGTTCCGACCCCATAAAGTATATATTTACATGAGTCGTTCTTCGCCCGAATAAAAAATCAGGAGACTTTTTATATTTGTTGGTTATACTTTATTAGACCGTTGGAAGAAGTCTAATTGTATGTTACAGAATTGGTTAGAATGAAACCTCGGTTTGCGTCTTAGAATTTACTGTTAGTGCATTAGGTGACGCAATCGCAAGTGGATGATGCGATCGCCACTTCTTTGTTTACAAATTATAACTACAATTATTTTGTAAATCTGGTTTTCTTTATTTTGTTCAAAAAATATTTCTTTTGCTTGTATGTATGATATTGGGTGTAATTTGGTGACATTATTTTTTGTGTATATGCTTAGCTTTTTCGATGTTTAATTCATTAAACATTATTTTAATCTTGACTTTCTTAAAATAATGTTCACTTTCTTCACCTTCTGTATTGCTTCGAATCATTTCTACCTGTCTTGCGAAATGAATGATTGGTTTTTCAGTAATTGTTATTAAATTTTCAATATCTTCTTCAGCGCTATGTGCTGTTGCTTTGTTACTGCCAAAGTATACTTCGTAAATTTTGATTCTTGACAATGCATCGGCTACGTGATTTTGCTTTCCTTCTAAATATTTTACTTCGAAGTCATATTCGCCTAACCTTATCTTCCATCTTTGCAGTTTCATGTTAGGTTCTTTGATATTGCTTAGCCAGACTAACGGCTTATGGTCACTTAATATCTCAAATCTTCTTCCAAATAAATAGGGTCTTAAGGTTTTTGTTGCCCATACCATAGCTAATAATTCTTTTTTAATTGTACTACAGTTTTCTTCATGTGCATTTAGTGTCCTACTAATGTAACTTATTGGTTTGTTATCCTGAGAAAGATCTCCTCCTAATGCAAAATTGCTAGCATCAGTAGTTAATTGAAACCTTTTTTCCAAATCTGAACAAATCAGTATGGGATCGTTTATGATGTTGTTTTAATTTATTGAATGCTGCAATAAATGTATCATCTTTGAATGTCACTTTAGAACCAGCTTTTAAACATTTAGTAAAAGGTTTTGAAATGTCTGCGAAGTTTGGAATGAATTTTCTGTAACAACCGCCAAGACCAAGAAATGATTTTATTTCTTTTTGAGTTTTGGGAATTGGAAATTTATCCAAAAATGTACATTTGTCTAGTTGTAATTTTAGATTAGCGTTTTTAAGTTTTTCAAAAAAAATTTTTAATGAAGTAAGGTGTTCGTCAAGGGACGTAGAGAAAACAATTATATCGTCCAAGTATACAAGGCAATGCTTGTTTATTAATTCACGAAGGACATTGTTCATGCATCGCTGAAAAGTTGCAGGTGCATTTTTGGCAAATGGCATTCGCGTGTACTCGTAGTGTCCGTACTTTGTGGAAAACGCTGTTTTGTTTATGGAATTTTGGTCCATTTCGATCTGGTGGAAACCTTTAGGCAAATCAATAGTGGTAAAATATTGACACCGTCCTAGCTTGCCTAGCATTTCGTCCATATTGGGAATGGGAATTTATCACTAATAGTGATCTCATTTAAGCCCCAATAATCTACTACAAGTCTAAATTTATGTTTACCTGAAGCATCTTTCTTTTTGGTACTATCCACAATGGACTGCAATAAGGTGATTGGCTGTGCCTAATTATTCCTTGCTTTAACATATCCTGTATTTGAGACTCAACTTCTTTTTCAAATGAAAAAGGATACCCATACGGTTTTTTATAAATTGGATTTTCATGATGAGTTTTTATTTCATGCTTAACAACATTCGAAAAGGTCAAATTTTCACCATCACGATATTGAACGCATTTATATTGGTTAATTAATTTTAATATTTTAACTTTTTCTTCTTAATTTAAGTGTTCTAAACGATCATTTTTTCCCTCTGCTAATTCATTTTGAACAGCATAATTTATTTCATCAGTATAATTTTTAAATTTTAGCAATGCATCAAAATCATTTATTTGTGTTGGATTTTTCAAACTAAAGTTTTTGTGTATAAAAATGTGCCCACTTATAGTAGTGCGATTATTTAAATAATCAATATTTGCCTGGTTTGCCTCTAGTAACTTTCGTCCTAGTAGTATGTCATAATTGGAAGAAAAGTCGTGAATATAAAATATTTGTTCTTTAGTAAATAAACTATTAGGTGCAACTTTTACAAATTCATTTAGTTCATAATGACCTGTCATAGTGCGTATGATTGTCGGATCTTTATATATGCTCCCGTTAAGAAAATTCTTTTTCATTAAGTTAATTGATGAACCGGTATCGACGAGGCAACGATAATTATGATTATTTATAGTTATTTCTATTCTTGATTGTCCACTATAACTTTCTCTGACTCTCTTTTGTGATTGGTTGGGTACTGAGCCCGATCGTCCACTTGGCTGTTGGCTTTGATTCATTGTATTATTTTGCTGTCCCTAGCTCTTGGTAACTTTCCCTATTTTGGTCAAAACAATTATTTCTTTTATTCGATTGGAACCTAAAATTTTGTGGAACCATTCTTTGGGGTTGATTGGGGTGTGGTTGATTAAAAGAGCTGAGCCAGGATTAAATTGTTGGGTGTTGTACAAATTAGTGTAAGGGTAGGGGTCACGTGTATAATTTGTTTGTTGTTGATTTTGAATTTTATTAACATGGATGTTATAATGTTTTAAATTTTCATTTTCTTCGTATAGCCCTTCTTGCTGAACCGCTTGTTTCAGTTTATGTACTGTTGAAATATAGCTTCTTGCTAATGTCATAAAAATTCTGTCCGGTAATTTTCGTTGTATTAGGTTTTTTGTAGTCCTAAACATTGCCTCTGTGTACAATATTAATTCATTTGGATTTCCCTCAAGTTCTAATTTGTTGCTTATAACTAATTGCTTAGGCTCGATCTCATTACAAAATTTTCTTAGATTACCTTAAAAATTAGTATTGTATAATCGCCATAATAGTTCCTCGTTTGCATTTTGTACTCGTCGATTAGGGCTGCTCTAAGATCTGGCCAGTTGTTGACTTGTAGAACTTGCAGAATCCTCTGGGCATCACCGGTGATTTGAAGTTCAATTGCTCCAAATATAACGCTTGTCTGTCGATCATGGGTTGTATGATACAGACGCAAAAGGTAGTTAACTCTTCTGACAAAGGTTCCTAGGGTAGATGGATCTCCTTCAAACGTTGGAATATTCCGGATCTGGGACAAAAGTTGATTTAAGTTTTGCTCCGTCAATGGGTTGGGTGCCACACCAATTTGTGGTTGCCCTTGAGCTGGTGGTTGTTGGTCCATTTTGTTGTGTTTAATTAAATTCCACTCAACTTTATTACTGACCGAATTGGATTTATTCAGTAGTCGATTGAAATTTAGTTTATTATAACATTTGTTCAGTGCCTTTAATTTGCACTTAGGTTTTTTTGCGGATCTCTTAGTTGCACTTCCGAGCTAGTCGAAAAAATTGCTTACTTGTGGGCAATTCCACGCGCTGATCTGGATATCCTAGTAGTTTAGAAATATCCTTTTAATTGATCAGTAAGCTTTCGACTTTGTTTTTTCGCATGGATATTTTTTAAAGAGATCCTACCGACTGCGCCATTTACATGAGTCGTCCTTCGCCCGAATAAAAAATCAGGAGATTTTTTATATTTGTTGGTTATTCTTTATTAGAACGTTGGAAAAAGACTGATTGTATGTTACAGAATTGGCTAAAATGAAACCTCGGTTTGCGTCTTAGAATTTACTGTTAGTACATTAGGTGACGCAATCGCAAGTGGATGATGCGATCGCCACTTCTTTGTTTATGTTTACATAATTCGGTCTTATTAGATTTTGCGATCTTATTGGAATTTCACGTTTATGGAATTACGTCATTGTTGACGTTCGGACCTAATCAATTTTCTTTGTTCGTTTGCATTGCGGGATCTCAAGCTTCTGTATCGTTTTTAATCAAAGCCGAAATTGGCGATTCTGTTTATTTGTGAACGGTTTCGTTCTTTGAACTGGTGGCCATTGAGAAATCGCAGTGCAGAGACGTCACTATACATATTCTTGATCAGAATCACTAGCCGAGTCGATCTAGCCATGTCCGCTTATCCTTCTTTTCGTCTGTCTGTCCGACCGGATGAACGCTGAGATCTCGGAAACTATAAGAGCTCGGCTATTGGAATTTGACATTCAGATTCCTGAGATTCTTACGCAGCGAAAGTTTGTTTCAGCGGGGTGCCCACTCGAACGCCCTCAAACCGCCCAAACCGGTGGCTCCTACAGTTTTGATGCTAGAACTAAAATGTTTGCTGAAATGTATTATTCTTATTTATACCTATCGATTGACCTAAAAAAAAGTTGGACACGCCCTCTCTAACGCCCATAACGCTTTAATCTGCCTACCGCCCACATAACCATATATTGAGATCACGGGTATATGGCGCATTTTAATCTCGCTTTGCTGCTTGCATATCTCCATTTCCCTTTGGGTCCTTAAGCTGAGTAACGGGTATCTGATAGTCGAGGTACTCGACTATAGCGTTCTTCGTTTTTATATCCGTTACTCGTAGAGTAAAACGGTATACTTGATTCGTCGGAAAGTATGTAACAGGCAGAAGGAAGAGTTTCCCACCCCATAAAGTATATTTATTCTTGATCAGGATCACTAGCCGAGTCGATCTAGCCATGTCCGTCTGTCCGTCCGTTTCTATGCAAACTAGTCTCTCTGCTTTAAATCAATCGGGCTGAAACTTTCCCAAAAGTCGTATTTCTTTTGAAGGTAGTATATAAGTCGGAACCAGCCGGATCGAACAACAATGTCTTCTAGCTCCCAAAGGAATAATAAAAAAAAATAATTTCATTGGCGTTTTTTAACCTATAACTTCCTACGCTTGGAAATAACATTTTTTAATTTGTTCTGAATTTCGAATTTTTTTTAATCGAAATCGAACGACTATATCATATAGCTGCCATAGGAACGATCGAAAAATTGGTGATATAATAATGTGAATCAAATTATAGCTTCGGTGTTTTTTAACATATAACTTCCTACGCTTGGAAATAACAATTTTTAATTAAACAAATTATAGCTTACGCTATTGGGAATATCATTTTTTTTTATTTTTAAATTTAATAATTATAACTGCAAGGGTATAAAAACTTCGGCTTGCCGTAGTTAACTTCCTTTCTTGTTTTAAATGTTTTTGGTGTAAATTTGATATTGAAATGTTGAACTGATATTATTGTGAAGTTGTTATAATACAATAAAATTTACTTTGTTATAGATTGGGTATTAAGAATAACGAATTGATATTATCGTTAATTTGGTATTATAATGTCAAACATAAATTGTATTGCCTGTTACGTACGCCCTCCATTTGTAGTTGTCAATAGTCAGCGTCTTGCTGATGTGTGCACCTTAACATGTGGTAAATTCGATACTTTCCGCTTACAAAAATAATTGTCAATTAATTAATTCCAAATGCATTAGCCAATTTTATATTACTCACCCACGGCGCACGCCGATATATATTACTCAATAAATTTATAATGTGAAAAAGAAATCAAAACCATGAAGTGCTAGATCTTTAACAAGGCGGTGTGGTGACGCGAGAAGTGACATAATGACATAACTTTCGACGGACAACCTTGACAATAGGGGATCGTATTGCACGGCACGCGACGATTTATTTGGCACACGAATGTGTAAAGGGGTGGGAATATGGCCGAAACACAGCTCGATCGTATTGCGATCAAGCGACAGCTAAGCTTGTGGAGCAGTGTGGACTGACGACTGACGAAATTTTCGAACTAATACGAAATACGACGTACCTTATGCGGGCAAATGGTGCCTGAACATCGGACACCTCTTACTCGGCCCAAGTCCCTGTCAGGACTCGGGCACTAATATGCCCGCGTAACAAAATTGGCGCCCGATGCTAGGATTTTTCATATTCCTTAAGGAACTTTACTAGGGTCCACAATCTCGGTACCTGCGGTATCGGAGTGGATGTACTTAAGTGTAATAATAACAGCATTTTGAGAACTATCACGTTGACCTTGTTATACTAAGCCTACAAAGGTGAAAAAAATGCGTGCCAGAATTAATCACCACAAAGTGACAACTATTGAAGAAAGCGGAGGCCTACAAAGAGGGCCTAACTACATAAATGATGGGAGCCAAGAAAAAGGCCTTATTCCAACCCAGCACCGGAAGAGTGACCCGAGCAACAGCGAGGCTACGATATTCACCTTAAAGAGAGCCGTAGGAGCTAGCACAAAATCAGCCATGACAGGTAGATACCCTGTCCGTGGAAAACCATCTGGACCAATTAAACGAATTGAAAGATGCCGCCGGTGGGAAGAATCTACACTTAGGACCGCCAAAAGGAAGATCAAGTAAGCTTCCTCAATATCAGAGGCACGAGTAAGACAACTTGGAGGCTGCCGGGCGGCGTAAACAGAGGTTGATGGAGCTCCCAAGGCAGAGTAATGAAATGCAGCGAGGCATGAGCGCCCAGATAGAATCTCTGAAGGCGCAAGTGGCAGAATTGCAGTCTACATCAACTTGGAGGCCAGTACAAAAGGGACTGCCCCCATCACTCCGATCCATTCTGAATCCCACCGACAGTTTAATGAGGTATCAAGAGACGCCAGCCTTAGAGCCGGTAACACAAGATGCACCGGTTGAGAACACCCAGGCAGATAGACACCCCGTCCCACAGACAGTCCCGAACTAACGAGATGGCGGCGAGCCACTAGCTTCACCCGAAGATAGATCGGAACACATCGGTTCATGGACCGAGGCCAAAAGAAGTAATGCTGCACAATTGCAACCTAAAGTTCGATGAAAGCGGTCGCGGCATGACAGTTAAAAGTTTCCTGTTCCGCGTCAACCGATTGCAAGAGTTGTATGGCCTAAACCGCCAACAAGTCTTTCGGGAATTCCATATGCTACTAGCAGGTGCGGCCACTAAATGGTATTGGCAGCTAATGGGGGACAAGGCAGAAGACTACGATTTTGACTACTACTCGTTGACACAGGAGATGAAACGAGCGTTTTCCACTACCGGAAGTGACCTTATGAAAGGCAAGGAATTAATGGAAAGCAAGCAAGGATAGCACGAAACCTTCAGCGATTATGTCTCCGATATGCACAACTTGCATTTGAAACTGAAGCATAAAATATCTGAAGAAAAATTTGTCGAGCTTTTGAAAGACAACATGAACTCCCAGATGGGCGGCTTACTGCTAACATCAAAAGGGAGGGTCTCTAAGTGGACTGCTGGCTAAAAAAAGACTGCGAAAAACATGCGCAGCACTACAAAGCTTTAAATAGTACAAAAGATCTTACACCTTGTTCTACCAGGAAATTTTTATTGCAACACTGTAAAGCATACGAAAACTAGGAATAAATCAAACATTTCTAATAAATATGATTTAACCGATCGTCAGTTAGATCAAAAGATTAAACATCAAAGACCAGATTCTAAGCGCCAAGTTTAAGAAAAAACACTAGAGTACCGAATATACCTTTAACATGAAGCAACAAGACTCATGATCACAGGAATGGGTCGAAGCCACACGTGAATGGGAAGAGAAAAAAAAACACGGAACAGACAACGATGGTCGTAAGCAGATTCCTTTTTCGAAGTCGTTCCATGCGGTACGCATTGATCACTACGCCCTGCACATAAAAAGATTCACATATAGGAACAATGACGAATCTTGAGTCGGGGGGAGGGGTGCATTTGACTTACCAGACTCAGACTGGTAAAGGCAGAACAAAATGCAATTCGGCAATTTACGGGTTTCGCGTGGCCAGAACAACGGCCACGATCGTCCTACTGGTAACCATACTCCGGTAGCTGGCAAAGTGCAACAGCCGCCCGTTGACTCCCAATATGTCAGGGAGTCAAGAAACAGTAATCCTGGGTGCGAACACCTAGTTAATCCGATCCATACCGGAAGCCAAGTATAAGCTCTAGTCTGGTATAAAATACCTTTGACAAATGGAGAAGCGGGGGAGAGTCTACGGAGTATTCTGCCACCAAGATCAGCCACCCTATCCAACAGTCCTTGAGGAGCACAAAAATAATAGCTTGAAAGATTCTTATGTGTCGGACCTCCGCCGCCATTGTCATCAAAGAACGTGGAGAGGATCAACAATAAGGACGACATCCGACATACTGTGATACTTGTGGCCGCAGTACCCGTGATCCCCATGCTCCTGGAAATTGTTCAGCTTTAGGAGCCATCCGTTCAGAGGCGTAGTGACCAATAGCATACTTTGAAGGAAGTAGTGATGCAATATAAATGTGTTAATAGAGCCAATCAAAGCTAAAGTGAACCTGTGCGTAACCAACGACCAATATCCTCAAATAACACTATTGGAGAACAAATGAAAATCAAAATAACATTGGAAGCATTCAAATATATTTAAACCAACCGAATCGATAGACAAAGTGCGAATTCTGATTAACAATTGGAGAAGACGAGTTTATCAACCAGCCGTTGAAGAAGTCACATGCTATATATTTTCTGTTTAAGTAAAGTGGTATACATAAGAACAGCCGTATTTTGGTGCACGTATATTTATATATATATATCCAATATAATATTTTCCAAAGCCCAGGATCTTCAGCTTGCCGTAGTTAACTTCCTTTCATGTTTTAAATGTTTTTGGTGTAAATTTGATATTAAAATGTTGAACTGATATTATTGTGAAGTTGTTATTATACAATAAAATTTACTTTGTTATAGATTGGATATTAAGAATAACGAATTGATATTATCGTTAATTTGGTAGTATAATGTCAAACATAAATTGTATTGCCTGTTACGTACGCCCTCCATTTGTAGTCGTGAATAGTCAGCGTCTTGCTGATGTGTGCACCTTAACATGTGGTAAATTCGATACTTTCCGCTAACAAAAATAATTGTCAATTAATTAATTCCAAATGCATTAGCCAATTTTATATTACTCACCCACGGCGCACGCCGATATATATTACTCAATAAATTTATAATGTGAAAAAGAAATCAAAACCATGAAGTGCTAGATCTTTAACAAGGCGGTGTGGTGACGCGAGAAGTGACATAATGACATAACTTTCGACGGACAACCTTGACAATAGGGGATCGTATTGCACGGCACGCGACGATTTATTTGGCACACGAATGTGTAAAGGGGTGGGAATATGGCCGAAACACAGCTCGATCGTATTGCGATCAAGCGACAGCTAAGCTTGTGGAGCAGTGTGGACTGACGACTGACGAAATTTACGAACTAATACGAAATACGACGTACCTTATGCCGGCGAATGGTGCCTGAACATCGGACGCCTCTTACTCGGCCCAAGTCCCTGTCAGGACTCGGGCACTAATATGCCCACGTAACAAAATTGGCGCCCGATGCTAGGATTTTTCATATTCCTTAAGGAACTTTACTAGGGTCCACAATCTCGGTACCTGCGGTATCGGAGTGGATGTACTTAAGTGTAATAATGACAGCATTTTGAGAACTATCACGTTGACCTTGTTATACTAAGCCTACAAAGGTGAAAAAAATGCGTGCCAGAATTAATCACCACAAAGTGACAACTATTGAAGAAAGCGGAGGCCTACAAAGAGGGCCTAACTACATAAATGATGGGAGCCAAGAAAAAGGCCTTATTCCAACCCAGCACCGGAAGAGTGACCCGAGCAACAGCGCGCGGAGAAACTCACCAGCCCCGGAGTGCGAGCGCCCCAAGGCTAGGATATTCACCTTAAAGAGAGCCGTGGGAGCTAGCACAAAATTAGCCATGACAGGTAGATACCCTGTCCGTAAAAAACAGTCTGGACCAATTAAACGAATTGAAAGATGCCGCCGGTGGGAAGAATCTACCCTTAGGACCGCCAAAAGGAAGATCAAGTATGCTTCCTCAATATCAGAGGCACGAGTAAGACAACTTGGAGGCTGCCGGGCGACGTAAACAGAGGTTGATGGAGCTCCCAAGGCAGAGTAATGAAATGCAGCGAGGCATGAGCGCCCAGATAGAATCTCTGAAGGCGCAAGTGGCAGAATTGCAGTCTACATCAACTTGGAGGCCAGGACAAAAGGGACTGCCCCCATCACTCCGATCCATTCTGAATCCCACCGACAGTTTAATGAGGTATCAAGAGACGCCAGCCCTAGAGCCGGTAACACAAGATGCACCGGTTGAGAACACCCAGGCAGATAGACTGTCCCACAGACAGTCCCGAACTAACGAGATGGCGGCGAGCCACTAGCTTCACCCGAAGATAGATCGGAACACATCAGTTCATGGACCGAGGCCAAAAGAAGTAATGCTGCACAATTGGAACCTAAAGTTCGATGAAAGCGGTCGCGGTATGACAGTTAAAAGTTTCCTGTTCCGCGTCAACCGATTGCAAGAGTTGTATGGCCTAAACCGCCAACAAGTCTTTCGGGAATTCCATATGCTACTGGCAGGTGCGTCCACTAAATGGTATTGGCAGCTAATGGGGGACAAGGCAGAAGACTACGATTTTGACTACTACTCGTTGACAAAGGAGATGGAACGAGCGTTTTCCACTACCGGAAGTGACCTTATGAAAGTCAAGGAATTAATGGAACGCAAGCAAGGACAGCACGAAACCTTCAGCGATTATGTCTCCGATATGGACAACTGGCAATTGAAACTGAAGCATAGAATAGCTGAAGATGAAATTGTCGAGCTTTTGAAAGACAACATGAACTCCCAGATAGGCGGCTTGCTGCTAACATCACCATTAACTTCGTTGGAGGAACTCAAAAGGGACGATCTCTGAGTGAACCGCTGGTTAAAAGAATACTGCAAAAAACATGCGCAGACCTACAAAGCTTTAAGTATTACAAATTTTCATTGCAACTCTGTAAAGCGTACGAAAACAAGGAATAAATCAAACATTTCTAATAAATATGATTTAATCGATTGTCAGTTAGATCAAAAGATGAAACATCAAAGACCAGATTCCAAGCGCCAAGTTTAAGAAAAAACACTAGAGTACCGAATATACCTTTAACATGAAGCAACAAGACTCATGATCACAGGAATGGGTCGAAGCCACACGTGAATGGGAAGAGAAAAAAAAACACGGAACAGACAACGATGGTCGTAAGCAGATTCCTTTTTCGAAGTCGTTCCATGCGGTACGCATTGATCACTACGCCCTGCACATAAAAAGATTCAAGAACAATGACGAATCTTGAGTCGGGGGGAGTGGTGCATTTGACTTACCAGACTGGTTAAGGCAGAACAAAATGCAATTCGGCAATTTACGGGTGTCGCGTGGCCAGAACAACGGCCACGATCGTCCTACTGGTAACCATACTCCGGTAGCTGGCAAAGTGCAAAAGCCGCTCGTTGACTCCCAATATGTCAGGGAGTCAAGAAACAGTAATCCTGGGTGCGAACACCTAGTTAATCCGATCCATACCGGAAGCCAAGTAT
Source organism: Drosophila subpulchrella (assembly GCF_014743375.2). Lineage (NCBI taxonomy): Eukaryota > Metazoa > Arthropoda > Insecta > Diptera > Drosophilidae > Drosophila > Drosophila subpulchrella. Next base: position 230,696 of record NW_023665465.1, on the reverse strand, counting down.
AAGCTCTAGTCTAGTATAAAATACCTTAGACAAATGGAGAAGCGGGGGAGAGTCTACGGAGTATTCTGCCACCAAGATCAGCCACCCTATCCAACAGTCCTTGGGGAGCACAAGAATAACAGCTCGAAAGATTCTTGTGTCGGACCTCCGCCGCCATTGTCATCAAAGAACGTGGAGAGGATCAACAATAAGGACGACATCCGACATACTGTGATACTTGTGGCCGCAGTACCCGTGATCCCCATGCTCCTGGAAATTGTTCAGCTTTAGGAGCCATCCGTTCAGAGGCGTAGTGACCAATAGCATACTTTGAAGGAAGTAGTGATGCAATATAAATGTGTTAATAGAGCCAATCAAAACTAAAGTGAACCTATGCGGAACCAACGACCAATATCCTCAAATAACACTATTGGAGAACAAATGAAAATCAAAATAACATTGGAAGCATTCAAATATATTTAAACCAACCGAATCGATAGACAAAGGGCGAATTCTGATTAACAATTGGAGAAGACGAGTTTATCAACCAGCCGTTGAAGAAGTCGCATGCTTTTGGCATAATATAACTATATATATTTTCTGTTTAAGCAAAGTGGAATACATAAGAACAGCCGTATTTTGGTGCACGTATATTTATATATATATATCCAATATAATATTTTTCAAAGCCCAGGATCCGGAGCGTCGAGTTCTCATTGTCCAGGATTTAAAGAGGGGGTAAGTTTGTCGGAATTTTAGAGACTACCATAAACTTTTCAGCAGCAAGTATTAACCTTGTAATTGTATGTACAATTGCAAAAGCCCTCCGAGCGACGTTTTTAGTCGTGAATAGTCAGCGTTTTGCTGATGTGTGCACCATAACAGGTGGTAAATTCGGTACTTTCCACTAACAAAAATAACTGTCAGTTAATAAGTAAATTTATAATGTGAGAAAGAAATCAAAGCTATGAAGTGCTGGAACTTTAACAGTGGGTGTGCTGACGAGAGAAGTGGAGTAGGTCAAAAACAAGAACATAACTTTCGATGGAAAACCTTGACAATAGGGGATCGTATTGCACGGCCCGCAACGATCCATTTGGCACACGAATGTGTGAAGGAAAGATAATATAGCCGAATCGCAACCCGATCGTATTGCGATCAACCGGCAGCTAAGCTTGTGGGGCAGTGTGGACTGACGAACTTTATGAAATAATAATATTTTTTCACGCACTTAAAAGAGGAGAGAGGCTTACCAAGATCCCACAACCGAAGTATGACGTAGCTTATGCTGGCAAAAGGTGCCTGAACATCGGACGCCTCTCCCTCGGCCAAGTCCCTGTCCCACTCGATATTCTTTAATGTACTCGATATTCATTAATGTACTCGATTAATAGTATTGGATAACATAATAATAAACGGACTGTAGAAGAGCAATTCTATTGCAACATAAGGTACAGGGCCTAAACCGTAGATTTCGCTGTTACTCTTACGCTGCAAGGGTGATACACTAAAACTAAATTCCCCAATCCGACAATCGGCCATTCTATAATTTTACTCGCCCCTGAATATACACCATTTCTTCATGAGCTCGGCTGCTGTTGTTGGTAAATTCGGCCCCTCATGGTTTCCGACTTTTTTTACTTCGTGGTCTTGTTGACCTTAAAGGGTCCAAAAATTTTGGTCTAAGCTTCATGCCTACTCCATATTGAGTGCGTTTTATACATACGAGATCACCTATGATGTAATCTGTTTCAATTTTTCTTTTTTCATTAAACGTTTTCCTATTCTCCTGCTGTACCTTTTCAATATTCTCCTGAGCTGTTCTTTTTATTTCATCTCTTTCATAGTTTAGTTCATCGATTTCGATATCGTCGAAGAGCTTACTAATGTCGTCATCTTTTTTACGCATATTTAATCGTTTTGAGATGTGTGTCATTAATGATTTGTTGGATTTTATCCACGTGGCAATACCAGTTCGCTTGATTGTTCTGGAAAAGTTTGCTTAGGATGGGTATAACATTTTTATGGATCCTTTCGACCTGTCCATTACCTCTCGGCATGCCTGTTGTTATGTGTAACAATTGGATTCCATGGTCACTGGAATAGTCCCTAAAGGCACTGGACGTAAATGCTGTGCTACTGTCTATTGCTGATTGCTTTTCCAGCCTGTTCAATACTTCGTCAGTGCCTGTTGATCGCGTTGGATATAACCAATCGAATTTGGAAAATCCGTCTATCACAGCTAAAATGTGGTTGAATTTGTTTGTGGTTTCGGTAAGAGGACCAACATGATCAATGTGGTAAGTACCAAGAGGTTCTTAGGCTTTGTCAATTAGCGACAATCCTTCCTTTTTTCCTCTCTTTAAGTCTGTTATCAAGCACTCTACGCAACTCTTGACGAACGCCTCCACTTTATCTTGAATGCTCTGAATGTAATACCATTTTTCCACTAGCTCTCGAGTCTTCTTAGAAACATTGTGGCCTTCGCGATGTACAACTCCAATTATTTCTCCATGTATGGATTTTGGGACGACTAGAAGCTCTTTCGCAACATCTTTATAGAGAATGTTGTTTCTAACGAAAAAATCCTCGTAACTCTCTGCGTTATCTAGAACTGTTTTTACGGCCTCAATCCACTCGTCCTTGTTCTGCGCTTCTCTTAAACGATATTTTCTCGAATCTTCGATAAGAAAGCAAGTTAGGCGGCTGAGCGCATCGACATGTTTCATCTGACTTCCCGCTCTGTGCTGTACGGAAAACTTAAACTCTTGTAAGTTTATAGCCCATCTGGCGACTCTTGGTGGGACATAGTCTTTTTCAGGGTCATCGCAAATGCTATGCAGTCGGTGACATTTGTAAAATTTATTCCCAACAGATAAAAGCGCCACTTCCTAAAAGCGTTGATGACAGCTAATACTTCAAGCTCGTACGCGCTGTATTTTTCTTCTCATTGTGTAGTCTTTCTGGTCATAAATTCTACTGGGTGAAGTAGTTGATCTTCTGAGTCCTTTTGCATGAGGATTCCACCGAATCCGAATTTACTCGCGTCCGTATAAACTTAAGATACTGCACAAGGATCGTACAGTCTAAGAACTGCGGCAGTGGCTAAAAGGCTCTTCAGACTTTCAAAGTTAACTAAGCACTGATCGTCAAGCCGAAGGTTTCTCCCGTCACGCGACTTGTCAGTCTTGCGGAGTAGATCAGTTAAGGGTTTTGCTCCAGAGCATAGCCTTTCATGAAACGACGCTAATAAGATTTTAACCCCAAATATCGCTCAAGTGCCTTCCTGCTTTGCGGGGCTGGGTAGTTGAAACTGCCTTGACCTTGTCCTGTGTTGGAGCAATCGTTGCGTTTTCGATTAGGTATCCAAGAAATGTGATTTTTCGCGTCAAAAACTGACCTTTCTTTCACTTGATGCGTAACCCCGCTTTAGATGCGACTTCTAAGACTTCTTTCAAAACTGATAGTCCTGAGTCCTCATCTGCTGTTGGTATGATAATGTCGTCCATGTAGACGACGATTTTGTTGGACGGCATCAGGTCTCTTAGCACATCACCTACATAGCGGCAAAATACTGCGGGGGAGTTGCTTATACCAAATGGGACGTACGTGAACTCATATTGTCCGTTGTGCTACGATGGAAGTAAACTTTCTAGACTCAACTTCGATTGGCACGTGATAAATTCCGTTGGCAAAATCTAGGGCGGTAAAAGCTTTGAAACCCTGCAAACGATCTGGAACGTCATCGATTAACTCCATCGGAAATTTGTCCCTTTTTATCTTCAGATTGAGCCTCCTATAATCGCAGCAGAAACGTTTCGATCCAGCTTTCTTTGACACTAACACCACAGGTGATGCATACTCTGAGCAACTTGGAATAACGATCCCCGCATCTAGCCATTCCTGAACTTGTTATTCGATTAGAACCCAATTCTCGTAGGATGTTCGCCTCGGATGTTGAAATATTGGTACATCATCTTCCAATATTATTTTCAAAGCGACTGGAGACATAATTGTCTGTTTCGGTTCGTATCCTGCTTTTTTTTACCTCCGATTTCTACCTCCGATTTTCTGAGACTATCCCAATGACTCAAACCGATTCTGTCCACTACGCTTTGCTCCTCAATCATCTCTGTGACGCACATCGCCTTGAAAGTTTCAGCAAATTCAGCTTCGGTAGTTTTTGCAATGAAACGAATTCCATTTGTGCTGAATAAAATGTCGACTTTCTGAAGGATATTGTTCCAACAATAGCTGTATACTCTAACTCATCCCGTTTGACTACGTGGAAGGTTATTGTAAAACTGATATTGTCAACGAAAACATCTAGGTCAAAACTTCCTATGGTAATAAATTTACCTTTCCCAATGCCTTTAAGATGTTTGATTTCTTTCGTAAGCTTAAGACATTCGAATTTTTTGAACACATCTTCTCTCATGAGACTCAGATCGCTGCCAGAATCTACCATGGCTCTAAAATAAGTATTCTGAGCGCTGAAGCTTTTGTAAATCAGACCTGCTTTTGGGGATATATCCTCAAGGACAATCGTTGCTTCTTTATTGCTTGAAGAGGACTGCTGAGTTTCACCGCACTGTTTAGAAATGTGCCCAGTTTTGTGGCATTTGTAGCAAATAATTTCATCGACGCATTTGTTTGCAAAATGACCCTCATTTCCGCACTTGAAGCACTTTTTCGACGAACTGTTCTGAACCTTCTTTGCTTGCTTGTTGATATTGTGCTAATATACTTTCTTTTCTTCCTTATGTATAGGTTAGGTTAGGTAGGTGTGGTTGGAGATTAGATAACTAATCCCCCCACTTAGGCCACACTGCGCCCCTTGTGATACCACGTGATCTCTGTGCAGATCCTTTTCCCTAGCTCATGGGTTATTTGATTTCCCGAAATAGTTTGTTCTTTTTAGGAAACATAAGAGTTTTGGAGAGTTTTTTACCCCTAAATGGCCGCAAGGTTTGTGATTCATCGGTTGTTGAAGAGGGTGTACAGTCTCTGCCTGAGGTGGAGCTTGCAGGTAGCCATGGGCATACCCACCGTGTCCTTATCACGAAGGATGTCGGCGGTTGTCCCTTGTCTTGCTAGCTCGTCTGCTATGCAGCTGCCCTCAATATTTTGGTGTCCAGGCACCCAGATGAGGTTGATTCCCAGATATGTGGCCATCTCGTTCAGATGTATCGAGATGTATAGGAGTCGAGGGCCCTGAGGGCTGCTTGACTATCCGAAAAGATGAAAATGTCTATGTCGTGATGTTCTGATGTATCCAGGTGGAATTGCCATGACTTCCGCTTGGAAAACACTACAGTGGTCTGGTAGGCGGAATAAGAATTTTATGTCCAGTTCGGGAGAGAAAACTCCCCCAACTGTTTGGGAGTTAAGCTTGGAGCCGTCTGTTTATTTGTTGACGGCGTTTTGGTAGTAGTAGTATATAATATGTGGTGTAACGAACTGATTTTGTTGTCTGCTCGCTACGAGATTTGAGCGGCTAGCTCAGAAGATTGTGTGTTCGTCCCACCAAATTTATATGACGTGACTGCCCCGTAGATCAGTGAGAAAACAAAGGGTTCAAAGGGTAACAGTGGGATTTATTCTCGTGGTATTAGTACAGCGGGTGTGTGGCTGGGCTGGCTTCGGTATCTCCTTGCTCTGGTTCCGCCAGCTGCTGGGGCTCCTCTTCCTGGCTTGTCGACGCGTTGACTCGACGTCCGCTGGCTCCTGTTTCTCGGGACGCTCGAAGTGGCCGTCTCTGCACGCTTGCCGACGCGCTGCCTCGGGGTCGCTTGTCGCGCCTTAGACTCGCAGAGAGTTCGGCCTTGTGGGCTTAGGGAAGCGTCAACGTTCCCAGACTAGGGTTCACAAGCTTTGCTCTCCAGGCTAACGCCTTTCGAGGCAATACCTGTCCCTTGCTCTGTCCCGGACGGTCCCACTAGGTTCTTGCTCAGATTGCGCTGACAGTCAAGGCCAGGAAGCTGCCTAGCAGTTCACTTTGCTTTACGCCTAGCCCAGACGAACGTTCCACCCGGCTTCACCCTAATGCTTGACGTCCGCGACGCTCCTGCGCTCCCCAATGAGCTCCGCGCGGCGACGGTAACGGGGCTGCCGGAGATGTCTGCTGGCCTCGCTGCCGATGTCCTCTGCGCTGTCTCCTGTCCAGTAGCTTGGTGTTCTGGCACTCAAGGAGTTGGGCGGTTGCTATTCGGGAACTTCGCCGGTAATGGCAGGGCTCTCCAGGCGAACGCCTCTTGAAACCGCAAATCGATCCACCGCTCGTCCGTCACGCCGGGTCCTGCTTGTTCGGGCAAGGTACGCCGGATCTCAGACAACTTTCCTCCCCAAGCTGACGGTTCTTCGTCGCAGGCCTTTTTCGCTTGTCTCTCAGACAGACCCGCCGGGCGACTCGCCAAGGTGTGGACGTGACAAAGTTTGAAAACAAACGCCTTGACTTAGCCGTGTGATGCCTTCCGGAACTCAGCCACTTGTGTCTCAATTCGGAGTTTCCTGATGTCCCAATCCCGAACGTCTCGATGTGGCGATTTTTCTCCTTGTGTGCTTCCCACGGCGCTCTTTCCGACGACTCGCTTTGTTGTGGCTCCCTCGTAAATTACTTGCTTGACTGACTGCTCACTTGGTACTTTAGCTGATCTTGAAGGTTTGACTCCTCGTGATCGACTGATCCAGCTGCCAGCGCTCTGCGGCCTTATATAGGGCCTCCAGGAACCGTTATTTCCCTTTGCGCACGGCCCGCTGAATCTCTCCACTCCGGGTCCAAAGTTCGTGCCTCCTGGTTGACCCACTTGTCCTTCACGTACCGCTTCCAACCGAAGCTCTGCCCACTGCTGTCGTCCCGCTGATTCCCGTGATGCTTGTGGCACGCCTGTGTGCCGCTCCACTGCCGAGATGTGGCACTTCTCCTCCCGGTCCAAAGTTCACGGCAGAGTCCAAAGTCCCGTGGAGTCCCGTTATCCCCTTTTGCAAACGGCACTCTTGCTCTGCCCGCCAAGTCTCCATTCTCTCATTATCCGCTCCTGGGTCTCCAAACTCTCTTGAACTCCATCCTTGGTCTCCAAACTCTCGTTCTCCATCCTTGGTCTGCAAACTCTGTCGTTGTCCGTCCTTGGTCTCCAAACTCTCTCCTCGCCGTGCCGTCACTACGCGAATGCGACGCGTATCTGGGGAGCGGCCGGCCATCTGCTGCTGCTGCTGCTTAGACTTGTGGGGAGTTATTCAACTCGTCACAGTGGTATGGATATATGATTTGTTAGGATTCTGGAGTGACCCGTTAAGCCTGTTGTCCATGCCGCTGCTTCGCGGAGCCTCAGCGCTGTTGCAGATGCCCAGATTTTGGCAAGTACGTCCAGGTGTTGAAGGTCGAGGATTGTGTTTAGTGCTTCAGTGGCGGTGGTGCGGAGCGCCCCACTGATGTAGAGGTCTACGCTTCCTTGGATCTTGTGAAGGATCCTGAGGTTACAATTCTTTTCTAGGGAAGGCCACCATACGATGTTTCCATAGAGAAGAATGGGCCTGACTGTTGCAGTGTATAGCCAGTGAACTATTACGGAGGACAAACCCCACTGCCACCCTATGGCTTTTTTACAAGCGAAGAGTGCTATGGCCGCTTTGCGTGTGCGATCTAGGTTGTTGTCTGTCCAGTGGAGCTTTTTGTCAAGCATGACATCTAAGTACTTTGCTTGGTTGCTGAGGGTTAGGCGCGTTTGGTGGAGTAGAGAGTTAGATTATACTTCCTTGTAAAAAGAACTAGTTTTGGTATTTTTTGGGTTATTTCCCAGTCCACAATCAGCTGTCCACCGGGGATTTGAAGGGCTTAAAAGATAAGAAGATTAATAGCCCACTTAATGCGCTCAGGGTTTGAGATGTTATCTATGATCTGGTCGTCAAGGTTCTCCTCTTTGTACAGGTCCCCACTACTTGGGTGTTTTAGGGAAATGAGTGTCTAACAGGAGTTCAAGGGTTTCCTGACTGTTTTCCGTCCAGCTGTCAGCATTGGTTTTTAGGTAGCCAATAATTGCTAGAGATTTAGCTAAAAGCCCTCTGAGTCTGGATGCATCCGCAGTAGATTCTATGTTACTACAGATGCTGTTCGCTTTGATATTTATACCCTTGCAGAAAGTATACTGATTTCAGTCAGAAGTTTGCAACGCAGTGAAGGAGACGTTTCCGACCCCATAAAGTATATATATTCTTGATCAGCATGACTAGACGAGTCGATCTAGCCATGGTCGTCTGTCCGTCTGTCCGTCCGTTTCTACGCAAACTAGTCTCTCAGTTTTAAGGCTATCGGGCTGAAACTTTCCCAAAAGTCTTATATCTTTTGCAGGTAGTATATAAGTCGGAACCAGCCGGATCGGACAACTATATCTTATAGCTCCCATAGAAATAATCGGAAAAAAAATTTTAAAAAATTATATCTATGGTGTTTTTTGGCATATAACCTCCTAAGCTTGGAAAAAACATTTTTTTATTAGTTTTGAATTTTGAATTAAATTTTATCGAAATCGGACGACTATATCATATAGCTGATATAGGAACGATCGGAAAATTGGTGGAAAAATAATTTGAAACAAATTATAGCTTCAGTGTTTTTCAACATATAACCTCCAACGCTTCGAAATAACATTTTTGCTTTAGTTCTGAATTTCGAATTTAATTTTATCAAAATCGGAAGATTATATCATATAGCTTCCATAGGAACGTTCGGAAAATTGGTAGGAAAATAATATGAAACAAATTATAGCTTCGGTGTTTTTTAACATATAACCTCCTACGCTTGGAAATAACATTTTTTAATTAGTTTCGAATTTAATTTTATCAAAATCGGACGACTATATCATATAGCTGCCATAAGAACGATCGGAAAATTGGTAGGAAAATAATAGGAAACAAATTATAGCTTCGGTGTTTTTTGACATATTATCTTATACTATTGGCAATATCATTTTTTGTGTTTTTAAATTTAATAATTATAGCTGCAAGGGTATATAAGCTTCGGCTTGCTGAAGCTAACTTCCTTTCTTGTTTAATTAGTTTTGAATTTAGAATTAAATTTTATCGAAATCGGACGACCACATCATATAGCTGCCATAGGAACGATCGAAAAATTGGTGGAAAAATAATATGAAACAAATTATAGCTCCGGTGTTTTTCAAAATATAACCTCCAACGCATGGAAATAAAATTTTTAAATTAGTTCTGAATTTTGAATTTAATTTTATCAAAATCGGACGACTATATCATATAGCTGCCATAGGAACGATCGGAAAATTGGTAGGAAAATAATATGAAACAAATTATAGCTTCGGTGTTTTTTAAACTATAACCTCCTACGCTTGGAAATAACATTTTTTAATTAGTTCTGAGTTTCGAATTTAATTTTGTCAAAATCGGACGACTATATCATATAGCTGCCATAAGAACGACCGGAAAATTGGTAGGAAAATAATATGAATCAAATTATAGCTTCGGTGTTTTTTGACATATTATCTTATACTATTGGGAATATCATTTTTTGTGTTTTTAAATTTAATAATTATAGCTGCAAGGGTATATAAGCTTCGTCTTGCCGAAGCTAACTTCCTTTCTTGTTCAACATATAACCTCCAACGCTTGGAAATAACATTTTTTAATTAGTTCTGAATTTCGAATTTAATTTTATCAAAATCGGAAAACTATATTTATAGCTGCCATAACGTTCGGAAAATTGGTAGGAAAATAATATGAATGAAAATAATATGCAGGTTAGGTTAGGTTAGGTAGGAGTGGTTGGAGACTAAATATTAGTCCCCTCACTTAGGCCACAATTGGCCCCTTGTGATACCACATGATCTCTGAAAGATCCGTTTCCCTAGCTCATGGGTTTTCTGCCTTCGCGAAGTATTCTGTTCTTCTTAAGAAACATAGTAGTTTTTGAATGCTTACGTCCTGAATGGCCGCAAGGTTCGGAAGTGTGTAGCTACCTAGGGTTTGAAAGCGCTTTAGGTTATGCGCTGGGCAGAAGCATAGGAGGTGTTCGATGCTCTCCTCTTCGTCTATCTCTTTGCAGCTGCGGCAGAAGTCGTGGTTACTTAGACCCAGCCTTATCGCATGAGTCCCTATAAGACAGTGGCCCGTGAGGGCATTTAGGAGAGTGGAGATGTCCTCCCTGCTACATTGTAGGAGAGTTTTTGTTCTTTTCGTGTTATAGTTTGGCCATGTGAGTCTAGAATTGTGGCATGTTGAGATTGAGTTCCAACGGTTGTTGGAAAGAGTATACAATCTCTGCCTGAGATGGAGCTTGCAGGTAGCCATGGGCATCCCTACCGTGTCCTTATCACGAAGGATATCGGCGGTTGTCCCCTGTCTTGCCAGCTCGTCTGCTATGCAGTTGCCCTCAATGTTGCGGTGCCCAGGCACCCAGATGAGGTTGATTCTCAGATGAGTGGCCATCTCGTTAAGAGATTTGCGGCATTCAGAGATTGTTTTTGAGCTCGTTGTGTAGGAGTCGAGGGCCCTGAGGGCAGCTTGACTATCCGAGAATATGAAGATATCACTGTCTTTATGTACAGACGTGTTCATGTGGGTAGTGGCTTCCTGAATTGCCATCACTTCCGCTTGGAAAACACTACAGTGGTCTGGTAGGCGGAATGAGACTTTTATGTCTAGTTCGGGGGAGAAGACTCCCCCACCTGTTTGGGAGTTAAACTTGGAGCCGTCCGTGTATATGTTGACGGCGTTTACGAATTGATGTGGGAGGTTGTCCCAGTCTGAACGGGTGGGTATATAAATTTTGTATCTTCTTTCGAAGTTGACTATGGGTGGGACGTAGTCTGTATAACGTGGTAGGGGTGAATGTTTTGATAGGATAATGGAGTGACCCGTGGAGCCCGTTGTCCATGCCGCTGCTTCACGGAGCCTCAGCGCTGTTGCAGATGCCCAGCTTTTGGCAAGTAGGTCCAGGGGTTGGAGACCGAGAATTGTGTTTAGTGCCTCAGTGGCGGTAGTGCGCAGCGCCCCACTGATGCAGAGCTCTGCGCTCCTTTGGATCTTGTGAAGGATCCGGAGGTTGCAGTTCTTATCTAGAGAAGGCCACCAAACGATGTTTCCGTAGAGGAGAATGGGCCTGACTATTGCAGTATATAGCCAGTGAACTATCATGGGGGAGAAACCCCACTTCCTTTCTATGGCTTTTTTACAAGCGAAGAGGGCTATGGCCGCTTTGCGTGTGCGATCTAGGATGTTATCAGTCCAGAGGAGCTTTTTCAAGGATGACACCTAGGTACTTTGCTTGGTTGCTAAAGGTTAGGCGCGTTTGGTGTAGTTTTGGGGGAACTAGAATTGGTACCTTGTACTTCCTTGTAAAGAGAACTAGTTCGGTCTTTTCCGGGTTAACTCCCAGTCCACAGCCAGCCGTCCACCGGGAAAGGGTGGATAGGGCTGTCTCCATTAGATTACAAAGGGTTTGCGGGAATTTGCCCTGCAGTAGGATAACCACGTCATCCGCGTAGGCTACCACTTTTGTGCCCGCCTCTTCTAGAAGTGATAGCAGTTTGTTGACCACCAAAACCCATAGAAGAGGTGAGAGTACGCCCCCTTGTGGGGTTCCTCTACTGACATTCCTGGTCGAGAGGGCCGATCCCATAGTGGAGTGCACTACCCTGCTGGTTAGCATGGTGTGTATGAGTCCCACTATGGGCCGCTCAATGCCCAGTTCAGTCAGAGCACCAGTAATCGCCGTTGGGGTGACGTTGTTGAAGGCGCCTTCTATGTCTAGAAACGCTGCAAGAGAGTATTCCTTATTGTGGAAGCCTCGTTCTATACTGTACACTAGAGAGTGGAGGGCGGTATCGGTTGATCTACCCTTACGGTACGCATGCTGTGCGTCAGAGAGTAGGCTATGGTCGATGGTTAGTCTGATATGGGTGTCAATTAGCCTTTCCAGGGTCTTCAACAAGAAGGAAGAGAGACTGATCGGGCGGAAGTCCTTTGGGTTGGTGTGGGAGGGCTTGCCGGCTTTCGGTATTAAAATAACCTTAACGTCCAGCCACCTTGTTGGAATATGGTTTAGAGCAAGGCAGCCGTGGAAGATGGCTGTCAGCCAGGGAAGGGACATATCTAATGTCCGTTGTAGCTGGGCTGGGAAGAACCCATCTGGGCCAGATGATTTGAAGGGCTTAAAAGAGTTAACAGCCCACTGAATGCGGTCAGGGTTTGAAATGTTGGCAATACTCTGGTCGTCTAGATTCACCTCTATGTGGAGGTCCTCCACTACCTGGGTATTGTTAGGGAAGTGTGTGTCTAACAGTAGTTCAAGGGTTTCCTGACTGTTTTCCGTCCAGCCATCAGCATTGGTTTTAAGATAGCCAATGGTAGGTGGAGCTTTAGCTAGAATTCTTCTGAGTCTGGATGCCTCCGCAGTACATTCTATGCTACTGCAGAAGTTAGCCCAGGCTCTTCGTTTTGATATTCTTATTTCCTTTTTGTATAGGCTTAGTTTTGAATGATATAGATTCCAGGAGGATTCGCTATTGTTATATTTATCTTTGTTGAAGTAAGTTCTACACTCTCTTTTAAGGTTCGCCAGGGTTGGGTTCCACCATGGGGGTTTGTGCTTTGTTTTGACTGTTCTGCTTGGGCAAGCCCTTTTTAAGGCCTCACCGCAGATATCAGTAAAAGTGTTAACTAGGTTATCTAATTCTTGACGGTTGCGTATGCGTGTCGGGGGAGCGAGTAGGTTCCTGTTGAGGAGATTTTTGTAGTATCCCCAGTTGGTGAATCTTAGATTAGTGTTGTTCTCGGCGGGAGGATGGTCTAGACTTATTGTAAATTCTATGTAACGGTGGTCTGAGAATGAGTGTTCGATCCCCACCTTCCACGCTTCTAGTTGGTTAAGTAGGGGATCAGATATTAGAGTAATGTCTAGTACTTCCCTCCTATTTCTAGTGATGAAAGTTGGGTCATTACCTTTGTTGCAGATGAATAGATTTGATTGAAGGAGATAGTCGTAGAGTAACTCACCCCTTTCGTTGGTGTTTGTACTTCCCCATTGTGTGTGGTGAGAGTTAGCGCCCCCACCCAGGATGAGTTCCTTAGATGAGTGAGTGCGTATGAGTTGTTGTGTAGTTGTTTGTAGTTTGGTAGTGGCCCTTCGTGGTCGTGAGCCAGATAGAATGATGCTATGGTGTGATGGGTGTGTTCGTTTAGCTATAGTCTGACCGTGGTAAGGTCGCCTTCGCTAAACTGTGGAATAAGAAATGTGTTAAAGTGTGTTTTTGTAAGAATGCAGGTTCTGGTTTTACCCTTGTCCTTGGTGTAAAATAGCTTGTATAGGGGGGTTGATAAGCCACAGATGTTGTTACCAACAATCCATGGCTCTTGAATGAGGACTACGTCTATGTTGCCTGTTGCCAGGCGGGTGAGGAGGGCTGCGGATGCTGCCTTGCTGTGGTGCAGATTAATTTGCAGAACTGCACCATCTTTGGGACTGGGGTCGGGCTGGGTACCCTCCGCTTCCTCCGCTATGTCCTCGAGGACAGAGCGCCCTGGTCGGGTTGTGTCCTGGGTGCACAGCTGTTTCAGGCTCTCCGTCAGCTCCGAGTCGGTTGACACGTAGCCGGTGAGGGTGGCCTCTTCGTGATCTGGTTCGTCGTCGCTCGGGGGTTCGTACGACGCACAGGCAGCCAGGTTGTCTGCCGCTATCTTATCGGTGTCATAAATACGAAGCTGCACCTTATCGAACCCGTAGTTCACTCTGTGCTGTTTGGCTGCGAGGGGTTCCAAGCAGGCCTGGTTTAGGAGGATAACCACGCTCATGGTGACTCGCTCGGTTTTCTCCACCTTGACCACCTTCCAACCGTCTGTTGGAAGTTTTGGGTTGAACCTGGTCAGCAGGCTGAGTATAGCCTCTGGTTCCGATGGTTCCGACGGCAGCCACACCCTCGCTCACAAACTGCCAGCTTGGCCCCGGGGTAGACCTCGCCGACTTTGGTAATTCCAGCCTTGTAGAGTGCTGCCGATCTCTCGTCTTCGCAGGCGATCAACTTTACGTTGCCCTGGTACCACCCTGCATCTGTGCAATCGGGTGGCGGTCCTGGGTTTTCGTCCACCACTTTCAAGGCCACTGTCGCAAGGGCCCGTCTAACCAGACCCCAATGGTTTCTTGGGATCCTTCCGCCTTCATCGCTCTGGTCGATGACTCCAATGATCTTCCGATCCTTTACCACTTCCGCAAAGGATCTCGACCATGTGCCGCGGTTGGTTACTTTGGCCTTCTTGCTCGCTGGTTGAGCTGACTCCATCGACCTCTCTCGCTTGTTGCTGGTAGTCATAGCGATGTCGAAATCTGGGATAACTGCCTTCGCCCAGGCTATGTCCTCTTGGGTTTTCTGGTAATCCAATTTCGATGTCTGATCCTCACGTATCGGATTGGTGGCCAGCCGTTTGAGGATCCTAGAAGCCTTCTTTCTTTCAAGAGGTCCTGCCTGGTTAGGTGGTACCCTCTTAAACTCCTTTGCCCTGGTACTCACCACGAGACCGGCTTTGGCGCTCCCCTCAGGTTGGAGTGGCTGGTTAGCCACACCTACGCTGGTGGGAGGCTTGGGCTTGTCGCTATGGCGAGTTGGGCTTAGCCGGCTGCGTTGTTCGCTGGCCTTGGCAGGGGTAGACGTCACGTGGACTGGGGTAGTCAGAGCCGTGATCTTGCTCTTTCTTTCGTCGTTGGTTACGACTTCCGACTTTATAAGAGTGTCGGGCTCTCGTCTTGTGCAGTCTTTTTGTTTAGTATTTGTTAAGTTCTCCATGTTAAATCCCACGAGCTGCGGAGAAAGGACAGGTCCACCCGGGCAGAGATCCGCCGTACCCGGGTAAGGCTGACTTAGAACAGGCGGTCGCCACTTGCCTGAGCTCACCGTTTGAGACTGAGTTATTTGATGACTCGGGCTCCCAGCCAGATTGACTCTCGGCACGGTACGAGTGACACCTTAGTCCAGCCCGGGGTGAGATGAGTTGTGTGGGTAGGGAAGAGGTAGGTTCAAAGAGTGTGGGAAGGGGTGTGTGTGAGCTATTTGTCGGAGGCGGCAGCACAAGCGCGACGTCGGTACTGCTACGGCGCAGATAATAATATGCAGAGGGTATATTGATTTCAGTCAGAAGTTTGCAACGCAGTGAAGGAGACGTTTCCGACCCCATAAAGTATATTTATTCTTGATCAGCATGACTAGACGAGTCGATCTAGCCATGTCCGTCTGTCCGTCTGTCCGTCCGTTTCTACGCAAACTTGTCTCTCAGTTCTAAAGCTATCGGGCTGAAACTTTCCCAAAAGTCTTATATCTTTTGCAGGTAGTATATAAGTCGGAACCAGCCGGATCGGACAACTAAATCTTATAGATCCCATAGGAATAATCGGAAAAAAAATTTAAAAAAATTACATCTATGGTGTTTTTTAGCATATAACCTCCTAAGCTTGGAAATAACATTTTGTAATTAGTTTTGAATTTTAAATTAAATTTTATCGAAATCGGACGACCATATCATATAGCTGCCATAGGAACGATCGGAAAATTGGTAGAAAAATAATATGAAACAAATTATAGCTTCGGTGTTTTTTAACATATAACCTCCTACGCTTGGAAATAATATTTTTTAATTAGTTTTGAGTTTCAAATTTAATTTTATCAAAATCGGACGACTATATCATATAGCTGCCATAGGAACGATCGGAGAATTTGTAAGAAAATAATATGAAACAAATTATAGCTTCGGTGTTTTTGACATATTATCTTATACTTTTGGGTATATCATTTTTTCTGTTTTTAAATTTAATAATTATAGATGCAAGGGTATATAAGCTTCGGCTTATATATATATATATATATATAGGCTTAGCTTTGTATGGTATAAGTTCCAGGAAGATTCGCTGTTGTTGTGTTTCGCTCTGTTGAAGTAAGTTCTGCACTCTCTTTTAAGGTTCGCCAGGGTTGTGTTCCGCCTTGACGGTTTGTGCTTTACTTTGATTGTTCTGCTTGGGCAAGCCCTTTTAATGGCATCACCGCAGATGTCAGTGATAGTATTTGTTACGGACGCCCTCCACATAGAAAGATTCGCATAGATAACAACGACGAATCTTTAACCAGGGGGAGGGGTGCATGTGACTAACCAGACTCACACTGGTAAAGGCAGAAGAAAATGCAATTCGGCAACTCTCGGGTGCCGCGTGGCCAGAACAACGGCCACGATCGACCTACTGGTAACCGTACTCCGGTAGCTGGCAAAGGGCAATAGGTGTGTCTCGGATCCCTCCGAACTTATTTTACGTGGCGTGTTCCACAATGAAGGGATTACAACCACGGTATTCTAATATACCCACAAGTGAGTATATAATGCACGGGTCTAGGTTAAGCGCCATACCAACGCCCCGGACTAGAAGTTATAGCTATGTACATAGCAACCACCGCAGTAGCAATTCGAGTACTTACTTATCGGGCAAGCACTCCCCCTTGCGTAGGGGCGAGATCTATCTTTAATCTCTACTGTTCTGTGGGTCACAGCACCCGAGTTGTGTAACGCAACATACACGTCGAGCCCGGAGACTCTATCCGCGATTTAGGTGTCACCCACAGCCACCACGATACTCCCACAAGGGGGCCAACCTCAATGAGCAGTCTTGGAGCTGCTCAACCCGTAGTACCCAAATTACAGGCTCGGTAGGCCTCACCCCTTCAGCTCCGACAAGCTCGGATGGGGCAACCATTGCCATATTAGTCGCCTCCTACGACAAGCTATGACACGCTGTGGCAGTATTCTTTGCCGCTACCACACGGCAAAGGGCAACAGCCGGCCGTTGAATCCCAAGATAGCAGATATCAAGAAACAGTAATCCTAGGTGGGAACACCTAGTTAATCCGATCCATACCGGCAGCCAAGTAAAAGCTCTAGTCTGGTATAAAAGACCTTAGACAAATAGAGAAAGGGAGAGAATCCATTTGGGAGTCTTGCTGACGGAAGCCGGCATCTCCGAAGGAAGTCGACTTTCCCTGGCGTAGTCGTCCACGGAGTCTTCTGCCACCAGGACCAGCCACAATATCCAACAGTCCTTAAGGAGGACACAAATCGCAGCTCGAAAGAATCTTATGTGTCGGATCAGCGCCGCCATTGTCATTAAAGAACGTAACGGAACGGAAAGGATCAACAATAAGGACGACATCCGACATGCTGTGATGTTTGTGGACGCAGTACCCGTGATCCCCACGCTCCCGAAATTTGTTCAACTGTAAGAGTCATTCGTTCAAGAGCGTAGTGACCAAAAACATACTTCGGAGAAAGTAGTGATGCAATTTAAATGTGTTAATAGAGCCAATCAAAGCTAAAGTGATCCTAAACATACTAGCGGTGCTCTATAGTATCTGAAAAAAATTATAAAAATTAGCCAACCGCGCATTTAGTATTTTAATTGTTTAATCACATTTCTTTGATTTTGAGTTTTATGTTTGATCTAAATAATAAAACTCGGAGAATAAGTTTTACTATTTGATTTTTATACAAACTCAACGAATAACTGTGATTTTTCAAGCGGAAAGTAAAACTCAGAAAATAAGTTTTATTTGTCAAGTTAATATAAAACTGACAGAATAGCTATTATTTCATGAGTTTAAAATAAAACTCTGAAAAATAAAAATCATTGCGGTTATGAAAAATGCAATGTTTAATAATGTCAGTGGTGTAGTTTAATTTTTTCACGAACTTTTCCTTGTTAGTGATTTTTTTGTTTAAAAAAACAAAAACAACAGTTATTTTCGAACCGCATTTCAAATGCGTTAAAAATACATTTAAACCAACCGAATCGATAGACAAAGGCGAATCATGATGAGCAATTAGAGAAGGCGAGTCTCTCCACCAGCCGTTGAAGAAGTCGCACGCCTCTGGCATAATATATCTATATATTGTGTGTTTAAGTGAATTGGTATACTAAAGAACAGCCCTATTTTGATGCACGTATATTTATATATACAAGGTGAGTTCCTAAGTAAACAGGACTTTAAAAAAAAACAGAACCAATTTTTTATTCAAAATAGTCTCCTTCTGCTTTAATATAGCGTTCGGTCCAAAAGCATGTCGAACGAGTGTTTTAGCTCGTTGCCCGGTATGGCCGCTAGTATGCCGGTGCAAGCCTTTTGAATGGCCTCTACGTCTGCATAACGCTTTCCTTTCATCGGCAAATGCATTTTTCCGAAAAGGTAGAAGTCGCACGGTGCCATATCAGGTGAGTACGGGGAGTGGTTGATGGTTAAAATGTGATTTTTGGTCAAATAGTCGGACACAAGCGTCGATCGATGAGACGGCGCATTATCGTGCAACAAACGCCAACTTCCATCTTCGCGATATTCGGGCCGAACACGTCAAATACGGCGCACCAAACGCTTTAAAACTCCAAGGTAGAATACCGCATTAACGTTTTGGCCGGGTGGAACAAATCTTTGTGGACAATACCCTTGGAATTATGTAAACAAATCAGCATTGTCTTTACTTTTGACTTCTCCAGGCGCGATTTTTTGGGTTTCGGCTCGTCCGGCGCCTTCCATTCAGCACTCTGGCGTTTCGTTTCGGGATCATATTGAAAACAAAACGTTTCGTCACCAGTCACAATCTTGTAAAGGAAGTTCGGGTCTTTTTTTGCCTTTTTAATGATGTCCTTCGAATGTTGAATTCTGAGCAATTTTTAGACGTCAGTCAATTTGTGCGGAACAAACCGTGCACACACCTTTTGTAAGCCCATTTTCGCACCGATGACAAAAACATACTGACACTTAAAACGCAATAACCTCACTTCCAATAGATGAAATGTCATGAAGTACTGGATGTCGATAAACGATAGCAGATTCTAACGCACCAGTTGACATATAGATGGCGCCACTAGAGGGCTCTAGATTCAAAAAGTCCTGTTTACTTTGGAACTCACCTTGTATATCCAATATAATATTTTCCAAGGCCGAGGATCCGAAGCGTCGAGATCTTATCGCCCAGGATTTAACAAGGGGGTAAGTTTGTCGGTTCCTTTCTTATAAACATACGTATAAAAATATTCGTGCAGTATCATACAGTTTTATAGACTACTATAAACTTTTTCAGCAGCGAGTATCAGCCTTGTTGTTGTATGTACAATTGCAAGAGCTCTCTGAGCGACGTTTGTAGTCGTGAATAGTGAGCACTTTGCTGATGTGTGCTCCTTCACGGGTGATAAATTCGATACTCTCCGCTAACAGAATAGTTCTCAATTAAATTAATTCCATATGCATTAGCCTTTTATTACTCATTCACGGCGGACGCCGATATATATTACCTAATAGGTCTATAATGTGAAAAATAATTCGAAACCATGGTGTGCTAGAACACTAACAAGGGGGGGGGGGGGGGTGTGCTGACGCGAGGATTGGAGTAGGTCAAGAGCAACGACATAACTTTCGACGGCCAACCTTGACAATAGGGGATCGTATTGCGTGGCCGCGACGATCCATTGGCACAGGAATGTGTGAAGGGGAGGGAATATGGCCAAAACACAGCCCGATCGTATTGCGATCAAGCGACAGCGGAGCTTGTGGGGCAGTGTGGACTGACGACTGACGAACTTTATGAACTAATATTATTTTCCAGAGGAGGAAAAAATAATAGAGGAGAGAGGCTTACCAAGATCCCACGACCCGAATACGACGTAGCTTATGCCGGCAAAAGGTGCCTGAACATCGGACGCCCCTCCCTCCTCTCAAGTCCCTGCCAGGACTCGGGCACTAATATGCCCACGTAACTTATTAACTAGGTTTTCTAATTCTTGACCGTTGATTACGTGCGCCGGTGGATCGTGTAAGTGTCTATTGAGGAGATTTTTGTAGTATCCCCAGTTGGTTAATCCTAGATTAGTACTGTTCTCGGCGGAAGGACAGTCTAGAGTTATTGTAAATTCTATGTATCGGTGGTCTGAGAATGAGTGTTCGATCCCCACCCTCCACGCTTCTAGCTGGTAAGGTAGGGGATCAGTTATTAGTGTAAAGTCTAAGACGTCCCTCCTTTTTCTAGTGATGGAAGTTGGGTCATTACCTTTGTTGCAGATGAATAGATTTGATTGAAGGAGATAGTTTTAAAGTAACTTAACCCTTTCGTTTGTGTTTGTACTTCCCCATTGCGTGTGGTGTGAGTTGGCGTCCCCTCCTATTATGAGTTCTATAGATGAGTGTGAATATATGAGTTATTGTGTTGTGGTGTTTGGTAATGGCCCATCATAGTCGTGAGCCAGATAGAATGATGCTATGGTGTGATAGTATGTTCGCTTAGCTCCAGTCTGACCGTGGTGAGGTCGCTTTCGCTAAACTGTGGAATAAAATAAGCGTTAATGTGTGTCTCTGTAAGAATGCAGGTTCTGGTTTTACCCTTACCCTTGGTGTGAAATAGCTTGTATAGGGGGGTTGATAAGCCACAGATGTTTTTACCAACAATCCATGGCACTTGGATAAGGACAACGTCTTTTTTGCCTGTTGCCAGGCGTATGAGGAGGGCAGCGGATGCTGCCTTCCTGTGGTACAGGTTAATCTGAAGGCAGCGAGGTTGTCTGGCGCTAGCTTGTCCGTGTCGTAGATGCGAAGCTGCAATTTGTCGAACCCGTAATTCATCCGGTTCTGTTGCGCTGCAATGGGTTGCAAGTAGTTCAGGTTCAGGAGGATTACCACGTTCATGGTGACGCGCTCGGTTTTCTCCACCTTTACCACCTTCCAACCGTCTGTCGGAAGCTTCGTGTTGAACCTAGTCAGCAGGCTGAGGATAGCCTCTGGCTCCGAGGGCTCAGACGGCAGCCATACCCTCGCTGTCGGTCGATACTGCAGCCTCGCAAACTACCAGCTTTTCCCCAGAGTAGACCTCGCCGACCTTGTTGATGGCAGCCTTGTAAAGCGCTGCCGATCTTTCGTCCTCACAGGTGAGCAACTTCACATTGCCCTGGTACCACCCTGCATCTGTGCAATCGGGGGGCTGACCTGGGTTCTCGTCCAGCACTTTCAAGGCCACTGTCGCAAGGGCTCGTCAACCAGACTCTATTGGTTCATAGCGAACCTACCGCCTTCATCGCTCTGGTCGATGACGCCAATGATCTTCCGATCCTTTACCACTTCTGAAAAGGACCTCGACCAAGTGCCGCGGTTAGTTGCTGCTTCTGTCGACCTCTCTCGCTTGTTGCTAGTGCTGGTGGTCATAGCGATGTCGAAGTCTGGGATTACTGCCTTTGCCCAGGATATGTCTTCTTGGATTTTCTGGTAATCCAGTTTTGACGTTTGATCCTCACGTATGGGGTTGGTGGCCAGCCGTTTGTGGATACGGAATGCTTTCTTGCCTTCCAGAGGTCCTGCCTGGTTAGGTGGTGTCCTCTTGAACTCCTTGGTCTTGGTGCTCACCACAAGACCAGCTTTGGCGCTCCCCTCAGGTGTGATTAGCTGGTTAGCTACTCCTACGCTGGTGGGAGGCTTGGGCTGGTCTTTTTGGTGTATTGGGCTTACACGGCTGCGTTGTTCGCTGGCCTTGGCAGGGGTTGAAGTCACATGGACTTGGGCTTTCAAAGCAGTGTTCTTGCTCGTCTTCTCGTCGCTGGTTGCGACTTCCAAATTTTTAAGAGTGTTGTGCTGTTGTTTGGTGTTGTTGTTTTTGTTGTTGTTAAATTACTTTATACTAAAATCCCACAAGCTGCGGAGAAGGGACAGGTCCACCCGGACAGAGATCCGCTGTACCTGGGTAAGGCTGACTTAGAACAGGCGGTAGCCACTTGCCTGAGCTCACCGTTTGAGACTGAGTTATTTGATGACTCGGGCTCCCAGCCAGATTGACTCTCGGCACGGTACGAGTGACACCTTAGTCCAGCCCGGGGTGAGATGAGTTGTGTGGGTAGGGAAGAGGTAGGCTTAAACAAGCGCGACGTCGGTAATGCTACGGCGCAGATACTGACTGTCCGGGGCTACTTATTTACGCTTAATGTTGGGGGCTTGGCGGTAGCCGAGCCGTGTCTAACTTCCACGCTTATTCGTAGCTATCCTGAAAAGCCAGGGCGTTCGCTATCCGCAACCTGCGTCCCGTTCGGTAGCCTTCAGTTCGGCGCCCTCCAAGCCATCCCACTAGCTCTTTGGCCGAAAGGTCCTTATGTATAGCATTGTCTCTTTCTCATAGATTTCAATCTTAACCTTTAAGTCCTTTACAGTTTTGACTCTATACAAGACAGCTTTGTTTAATTTGCTGTCAGGGACTCCTTCAATAAAGTAAGATACCAAATTCTCTTCCTCTAGCTCAGTTCCATCAGACTGTACAAATACTCCAAGCATGTCTCTAATGCTTTCTTCTCTCTATGCCTTAACATTTTGTCAACATCGGCTGAACACAACTGCTTTTCAATCTCCTTTTGTAGCTCAGATCTTAGGATATTTCAACCACGCACTCCTGTCAAACTTCTATTAAAAATCTTAGCTGCTCCGCTAAAAAGTTGTTTTGCGTAGATGGATTTTTTGTAGATTATCCCAACCAACTGTTACAGCTACATCCTCAATTTAGATTAATCAATGGTTAATGTCCTGCTGATCTGATCCTGAACAACTTGAAATGCTTTCCTGAACGTCTTTTAAGGTAAACCTGGAACTCATGGAGTTGACAGCATCTTGGAATTCAGTACTCTGTGATCCAACCTCGCTTGCATAATCTTATTCATCAACATCAACAGGATCTGGAACCTGCTCAAGCCCAACTCAGTCAGCTTTTCTTTCAGTAGAGGTACAAAATACCCTAAAAGAACCGTTACAAAGCAAGTGCACCGGGCAGCAGCCCAAGTGAACAAGCAATGCGACCACCGGACCTAAGTGACCCAGTACTATGGAATAAAAAAACAATAACAATAATAATAATCATAATTACTCGCCAAGATAACCAATCTTTCGAAAATGTGTTTCCCTTCATTATCAAGAAAGTAATTGACTTCAATGCGGTGGTGAAGTTAAGTCGGTAAAAAAAACTAGGGACGGAAAGTTATTAGTTAAAACCAAAGGCGTAGTCCAAGCACAAAGACTGCTCAGGCTTACCCAATTCCACAACTTCCTTGTCAGCTCATCCGAACACAAAACACTCAACACTTCAAAAGTAGTTATATACTCTAACGATTTACGGAACATAGATAAAGAAGACATATTAAAAAAACTAAGCTCGCAAAAAATTAATTGAAGTTGAAAAGATCTTTCAATTCAAAAACAAGGAAGAACGCTATAGTCGAGTACCTCGACTATCAGATACCCGTTACTCAGCTAAAGGGACCAAAGGAAAGTGGAGATATGCAAGCAGCAAATGCGCCACCTACCGGCGGTAGACAGATTTAAGCATTGTGGGCGTTGGAGTGGGCGTGGCAAAGTTTTTTTAAATCAATCGATAGGTATTGACGAGACCAATACATTTCAGTTAAAATTTTTTGTCTAGCACGAAAATTGTGGGCGCCACAGGCTTGGGCGGTTTGTGGGCGTTAGAGTGGGCGTGGCAAACTTTTTTTTAAATCAATCTATAGGAATTGACGAGACCAATACATTTCAGTTAAAATTTTTTATCTAGCATAAAAATTGTGGGCGCCACAGATTTGGGCGGTTTGTGGGCGTTAGAGTGGGCGTGGCATATTCGCGTAACAAACTAACGCTGCGCTCAAGCCTACGGAATCTAAATCTGAAATCCCGTTTCTCTATCTTTGATATTTTCCGAGATATCCGCGTTCATACTTACGATTTTTTGAAGTTTGTGGGCGGTTTGTGGGCGTTAAAGTGGGCGTGGAAAAGTTTTTTTAAATCAATCGATAGGTATTGACGAGACCAATACATTTCAGTTAAAATTTTTTGTCTAGCACGAAAATTGTGGGCGCCACAGGCTTGGGCGGTTTGTGGGCGTTAGAGTGGGCGTGGCAAACTTTTTTTAAATCAATCTATAGGAATTGACGAGACCAATACATTTCAGTTAAAATTTTTTATCTAGCACGAAAATTGTGGGCGCCACAGGCTTGGGCGGTTTGTGGGCGTTAGAGTGGGCGTGGCAAACTTTTTTTTAAATCAATCTATAGGAATTGACGAGACCAATACATTTCAGTTAAAATTTTTTATCTAGCATGCAAATTGTGGGCGCCACAGGCTTGAGCGGTTTGTGGGCGAGTGGGCGTGGCATATTCGCGTAACAAACTTACGCTGCGCTCAAGCCTACGGAATCTAAATCTGAAATCCCGTTTCTCTATCTTTGATATTTTCCGAGATATCCGTGTTCATATTTACGATTTTTTGAAGTTTGTGGGCGGTTTGTGGGCGTTAAAGTGGGCGTGGAAAATTTTTTTTTAGGTCAATCGGTAGGTATTGTTGAGAACAATACATTTCAGTTAAAATTTTTGTTCTAGCATCAAAACTGTAGGAGCCACAGTTTTGGGCGGTTTGTGGGCGTTAGAGTGGGCGTGGCACTCTTCTGAAACAAACTTGCGCTGCGCAGGAATCTCAGGAATCTGCATGCCTAATCTCAGTATTGTAGCTCTTATAGTTTCCGAGATCTCAGCGTTCATACGGACAGACGGACAGACGGACAGACGGACAGACGGACATGGCTAAATCGACTCGGCTAGTGATCCTGATCAAGAATATATATACTTTATGGGGTCGGAAACGCTTCCTTCTGCCTGTTACATACTTTCCGACGAATCTAATATACCCTTTTACTCTACGAGTAACGGGTATAAAAACACCGAAGCTATAATTTGTTTCATATTATTTTCCCACCAATTTTCCGATCGTTCCTATGGCAGCTATTTGATATAGTCGTCCGATTTTGATAAAATTAAATTCAAAATACAAAACTAATTAACAAATGTTATTTCCAAGCGTAGGAGGTTTCATGTTGAAAAACACCGAAGCTATAATTTGTTTCAAATTATCTTTCCAGAAATTTTCCTATCGTTCCTATGGCAGCTATATGATATAGTCGTCCGATTTCGATAAAATTTAATTCGAAATTCCAAAATAATTAAAAAATGTTATTTCCAAGCTTAGGAGGTTATATGCTAAAAGACACCAAAGATATAATTTTTTTCAATTTTTTTTTTCGATTATTCCTATGGGAGCTATAAGATATAGTTGTCCGATCCGGCTGGTTCCCACTTATGTATATTCTACCTGCAAAAGATATAAGACTCTTGGGAAAGTTTTAGCCCGATAGCTTTAAAACTGAGAGACTAGTTTGCGTAGAAACGGACGGACAGACGGACAGACGGACATGGGTAGATCGACTCGTCTAGTCATGCTGATCAAGAATATATATTCTTTATGGGGTCGGAAACGTCTCCTTCACTTTGTTGGAAACTTCTGACTTAAATCAATATACTCTCTGCAAGGGTATACAAATGTTCATTCATATATATATATTTTCTTTTTATTTTTAAATCTTTTAATTTTTCTTATGACACGTATACTCGCAAGCTGTATTTTCGAAAGGCCCTTTACAATCTGCAGTGCACTTTGGTTTTCTAGCCTCCTTCATATCATTTTTATTTTTGTAGGCATCTAGTTCCCTATACGTGTTCTCTAATTCTTTCTTAGTTTCTACATTTTCATCCCAGGATACTGGGGTAGATTTTTCAGCATATAGCAGCCTATTTAATTCTTTTACTTTTAAATTCAGGAAGTTCTTCTGACCTCCTCTCTTTTTTCTCGTATTATTTTTTTTTCTTAGGCATTTATGTGTTAATTAATTAATTAATTAATTTTTTTTTTAAATTTTCTGATATATATGTATAAAATTTTACTTGTATCCTTACCTAGGTAAAAAAAAAATTAAGACCAGCAGCTAGAGACTGCCTGGTCTCTACAATTATTGTTTATTATAATGTTTTGCATCGCAGATGCAAATTAATAACTTCACTAATGAATTATTTAAAAAAATTTATTTTTATTTTTTATTCACTAAGTTTAAACTTCACAACATTTCCTTAGTATCGACTTTTATTCTTGGCGGTTCACAATTAACTTCTTATACAACCGATCTTCTCGGATGCAAAAACGGACTGCCTGGCCAAGGGCCGCTTATCTGATAATCAAACCTCGGTTTAAGAGAATTGGGGAACTCATTAAGAGTTGGACAAGGGTTGGACTCAAGAGAGTCGGGAAATCGGATGATCTAATTCTCTGCTCAATTGCCAAACGGATTACGCTGCAGTTTTGGGGCTCGCCGGGTGTTGACCGGATGCTTGTGTTTACATTAGCTGGACCCAGCTTAGTTTATGTTAGGAGGACTGCGGCGCAATTGAATCTTAATAATGAACTTCGATTGAAGTGGGAGAGCTAATTGGGATTCTGTGGGAACGCTGAGTAAGGGGATCCCAGCTACGACTTGGGTAAGGCGGCTGGGCGCTCGAGCTGGAAGGCGTTCTCAGCTAAGAAATTGTATATGAAGAGTTTGTTTATAAATTGGGTAAAGAGGCTGGGATCATGAGCTGGATAACTCTCCCCCTTCTAAATTGAATCGTCCCGATTCATTGGAAGTGTCGGATAAACTGAATTTAGATGATTTGTCAATTCGACTATAATTTGATCCTCAGTGGTACTTTCATTTTCGGACATATTATTTTCGGGGGTTATTATACCCGTTACTCGTAGAGTAAAAGGGTATACTAGATTCGTCGGAAAGTATGTAACAGGCAGAAGGAAGCGTTTCCGACCCCATAAAGTATATATATTCTTGATCAGGATCACTAGCCGAGTCGATCTAGCCATGTCCGTCTGTCCGTCTGTCCGTCTGTCCGTCTGTCCGTCTGTCCGTCTGTCCGTCTGCCCGTCTGTCCGTCTGTCCGTATGAACGCTGAGATCTTGGAAACTATAAGAGCTACAATACTGGGATTAGGCATGCAGATTCCTGAGATTCCTGCGCAGCGCAAGTTTGTTTCAAAAGAGTGCCACGCCCACTCTAACGCCCACAAACCGCCCAAAACTGTGGCTCCTACAGTTTTGATGCTAGAACAAAAAATTTAACTGAAATGTATTGTTCTCATCAATACCTACCGACTGACCTAAAAAAAGTTTGCCACGCCCACTTTAACGCCCACAAACCGCCCACAAACTTCAAAAAATCGTAAATATGAACGCGGATATCTCGCAAAATATCAAAGATAGAGAAACGAGATTTCAGATTTAGATTCCGTAGGCTTGAGCGCAGCGCAAGTTTATTACGCGAATATGCCACGCCCACTCCAACGCCCACAAACCGCCCAAGTCTGTGGCGCCCACAATTTTCATGGTAGATAAAAAATTTAAACTGAAATGTATTGGTCTCGTCAATACCTATCGATTGATTTAAAAAAAACTTTTCCACGCCCACTCTAACGCCCACAACGCTTAAATCTGTCTACCGCCGGTAGGTGGCGCATTTGCTGCTTGCATATCTCCATTTTCCTTTGGTCCCTTTAGCTGAGTAACGGGTATCTGATAGTCGAGGTACTCGACTATAGCGTTCTTCCTTGTTTCAATATGAATTTGCCGTGGTTTGAATATTAGATATTTTTATACCCGTTACTCATAGAGTAAAAGGGTATACTAGATTCGTCGGAAAGTATGTAACAGGCAGAAGGAAGCGTTTCCGACCCCATAAAGTATATATATTCTTGATCAGGATCACTAGCCGAGTCGATCTAGCCATGTCCGTCTGTCCGTCTGTCCGTCTGTCCGTATGAACGCTGAGATCTCGAAAACTATAAGAGCTACAATACTGGGATTTGGCATGCAGATTCCTGAGATTCCTGCGCAGCGCAAGTTTATTTCAAAACAGTGCCACGCCCACTCTAACGCCCACAAACCGCCCAAAACTGTGGATCCTACAGTTTTGATGCTAGAATAAAAATTTTAACTGAAATGTATTGTTCTCATCAATACCTACCGATTGACCCAAAAAAAAGTTTGCCACGCCTACTATAACGCCCACAAACCGCCCACAAACTTCAAAAAATCGTAAATATGAACGCGGATATCTCGGAAAATATCAAAGATAGAGAAACGGGATTTCAGATTTAGATTCCGTAGGCTTAAGCGCAGCGCAAGTTTGTTACGCGAATATGCCACGCCCACTCTAACGCCCACAAACCGCCCAAATCTGTGGCGCCCACAATTTTTATGCTAGATAAAAAATGTTAACTGAAATGTATTGGTCTCGTCAATACCTATCGATTGATTTAAAAAAAACTTTGCCACGCCCACTCTAACACCCACAACGCTTAAATCTGTCTACCGCCGGTAGGTGGCGCATTTGCTGCTTGCATATCTCCATTTTCCTTTGGTCCCATAGCTGATAGTCGAGGTACTCGACTATAGCGTTCTTCCTTGTTTGAATTTAAATACAAGCGTGATGATTACATATATTAAAATTAACATGATCAGTATAAATGTTATTGGGATTTGAGTTTGTTTAATTTGAATAAATGGGTTTAATATGTTAATGTTATCGAATGAAAGTTCCGAATCATTTGACATAAGATATTCGGATACTAAAAAATCATTATACTGTTTAGCAGTGACATATTCTATTATCTTATGGTCCAGATTAGAGTAGGGTATATTATTTATTGTAGTAGTACTATTAAAAGTAATTAAAAATGACCCATTTAAATGAGTATCATTAACAGTATTATAACCATTTATAAAAATAGCTCCTTCTTGGATTACATCAATTTTTTTATTATATTCCCTGATTTTATTACAAAGGGATTTTTCTCCATTTAGTAGCCTAGTAAAAAAAGTACTTTCTGGGCTTAAAGTGCCATAATTATTAAATATTTCTGTCTTAAAATTAGAAATTACATAGTACCTATTGTTACATTTGGCGACATGATTATCAATTAATAGTTTTCCATCATTGTGTGAGATGGATCTTGCGTTATACACTTCGCAACGGTTTGTTATGATGGGGTATTTTATATATATTACAATTAATTCTTGGTGTATGGCGATTTTAAATTTTGATATATCTAATATGTCAGTAATTACTACAGGTTTCTGTTCGTGTTTATATATTTCTTGGATTTCTTCAGCGTTCAAAATTTTAGTGTTGAAAACATCTATTTTTGCTAATGTAATTGTATCCATTAAATTCATCAGATCGTAAGTGAGCAAGCGAAGACGGTGTTTTCTGAATGGAAATTCTTGATTTGAAATAACTGTTTGAAGATTCTCAGATAGGGTTTTTATTTCTTTAAATAATTTAGAGTTAATAACAAATTGATTGTTATTATTTTGGATTAAATCATCAATTTTATTTTGCACCGTTATCAAATCATCATGATCGGGAGTCCCTGCTATCCATTTCCAAAGGGTACCTAATTCATTAATTCCTCTTTTTGCCCTACTTGGCAAAATTTGTGAGAGGAGCATTTTAATAATATCTAAATCATAGGAAATTTCCCACTGTAAATTATTATTTTTGTTTATGTGTGCTGATTCGAGTTTGATTATGTCTTTATATAAACTTAAATTAGTTATATGAAATAGGTCAGCGTATGAATCATAGATAAGAATGTCTTTTGTATCCTTGTAGAGGAAAAAATCATGGTTCGTGTAATCCATTATTTCGGAATTGGTGGCCGCTACTATCAATAATACAAATATTATTGAATTCATTTTCTGTAATTTAAGACAAACTGTGTTTAAGATTTGATGTTATCTTTATGAATCGTGCGATTTCTATTGTTTATGATAACCTTATTATGTAAATTCTCCTTAACTACTTGTTTTTTATATCTAGAGTTAAGCTTATTCCTTTCCCCGTGTTTTTTCTCATAAATGACTTCCCCTACGAGATAGTCCTTTTCCTTTCTACCTTTGTTGTGAGAACTTAACATTTTCTCCTGTGCCTGTTTCAATAACTGTGGAATAGTATCATGTTCGATTTTATTGTATAATATATCGTACGGTCGTTGGTTGGTAATGGAATGTATTGTCATGTTATATTTCTGAGCTGCTCTAATTATAAGTTCAGAATAATCAACTAAGTTAAGTTCATCTTTGATGCAACGAGCGATTTCAGTAAGGGTTGAATGAGCTCTTTCTATTTGTCTATTGGACGTACTATGGCGAGGATCTGCGAAATATAAATTAATACCGCATCTTTGTGCGAAGGATTTAAATTGTGTTGATGAAAAACTAGGCTCGTTATCCATCATTAAAGTTTTAGCAAGTGGAAAATGTTGCAATATTTCTGAAATTTTGGTTTCTATGTTGAGTTTATTTTGAATCTCCTTTACAACTAAGTATTTTGAATATGAATCAATACAAGTAATGAACATTAAATTTTGAGCGTAAAAAATGTCGATATGCAAATTTTCTCCTTCTTTATTTGGGATGGGTGCTTGACCAATAGGAATTAGTACAGGGTGTCTATTATATTTGTTACTATTACAAATTGTACAGTTCTTTATGTACTCCTGGAGTTTTTTGTTCAAATTTGGCCAATAGTATAGTCTGTTGATTTGCTTGTAATTTTCGTCCAGTCCCCTGTGTGCTCTACAATGAGTTTCTTCTATTATTAATGCTCTGTCTTCAGGGTTTTCTACATCTTGGACGAATATTTTTGTATAAAGGAATTTATTCGTGAAATTTTCTTTAAGTGTGTTTTGAATTTTGTATAAGTCTTCTAAAGTACAGTGAATACCTATTGTTATGTTAGGAGGGATATATTCCCTTAAGATTGATACCAAATTTTCAGGGGTATCAAATTCTATTATATGTCTGGTATTTCCGAATATATTGACCATCTCATGTATTGTATACCTCCCCGTTGCTATTAGCAATTGTTGCTTAAACTGGTTTAAGGGTTTGCGGGTTTCTTGTATAACATTCTCAAAACTACTCTCTGCAGAATGCTGAGTGTTTTGATCTGAGACCGACTCGTTACTGTCCGTTAGGTTGTTAATTTGAATTCTTGATAGGGCATCAGCAACTACATTGGTAGATCCTGGTTTATAAATTATTTTGGGAGAGTAACTCTCAATGAATGAGTACCATCTTTTCATCTCGATGTTTGGATTTTTTTGAGATATCGAGAAAGACAGTGGTGATCTGTATAGATTTCTATGTTGCTAACGCCGTATAAATAGTTTCGCAAATTTTTAAATGCCCAAACTATTGCTAAAAGTTCTTTCTTATTGGTGGCATATACTTGTTCGGCTTTTGTTAGAGTTTTTGAAATGAAGGTTATTGGTTTTCCTTCCTGAGAAAGAACAGCACCAATGGCTAGATCGGACGCATCGGTCGTTAAAGTGAATTTTTTATTATAATCAGGTTGTACCAATTCGATTTGTGCAATTAAATTATCTTTGAGCTCGTTGAAAGCTCTTACAGCTGAATCGTCCAACTGTATGGAAGTTTTACGAGACATTTTTTTGGATACTTTACCATTTTGACCTTCCAAATACTTTGTTAGCGGTTTTGCAATTTTTGCGTAGCTTTGTACAAATTTTCTGTAATAGCCGGTAAGGCCTAGGAAGCTTCTAAGCTCTCGAATGTTTTTTGGAATTTTGGAATTGGATACTTTAATATTGTAGATATTTTTTCGGGGTCTGTTTTGATTACATTGTGGGAAACAACGTAGCCAAGAAATGTGGTTTCTAATTTAAAGAACTTTGATTTTTCAATTGAAATTTTCATATTTGCGTTCAGCAATATATTAATTATGACGATTAAGTCCTTGTAGTGTTGTTCTATTGTTTTAGAAAATATAATAATGTCATCCATATATACGTGACATGTTTTACCTACTTGTTCTCTCAAAATATCATCCATTGCTCGTTGGAATATTCTGGGAGCGTTCGTTAGCCCAAATGGCATTCTCAAGAATTCATATTTTCCGTTATTTATAGAAAATGAGGTTTTTTTAATGTCTGTTTCTTTCATTAGAATCTGGTGAAACCCAGACTCCAAGTCGATCGTGGAAAAGTATTTAGCCTTTCCAAGATTTGACAAAATCACTGAAGGATCTTGCATTGGATATCTGTCGGGAATGGTGTTTTCATTTAGTTTCTTACAGTCTATAACTAATCTTAGTTTTGCAGTACCATCTTCATTAAATCCCTTTTTTGGTACCACTAAAACTGGAGAATTATAAGTGCTTTTGCTTGGTCTTATAATTCCTTCTTTTAACATGCGATTAACTTCAGAGTTTACGAAATCTGAAGCCGATAGAGCATAGGGATACTGCTTGCTAGAAATAGCTCTATCGTTTTCGGTGTTTATTTCACCGCGAATATCAGTCCTGAATGGGACTTGCATGTTTATCTTCGAGTGCTCTTTATTGATAATGTTTATTATCTCATTTTCCAAATCCATTCTTTGGTCTGGAGTTGATTTACTCATATTGTTTATTTCATTGTTGTCGGATAAATCAACGACGGCTTGTTCAGGACTTTTTAATCCCAAACTAGAATTTTTGTCGGATACTTCAATGACGGCGTGTTCAGGATATTTTAATCCCAAACTTGTTTCGCTTTGATTTGCCTCTTCAGACTCAGTTCTGATTTTGGCCTTTTCATCAAAGTATTTTTGTATAATAAATTCCTTTAATGGAAGAATTGTTTTATCTTCAGATAAGGAAAGTTGGTTAAAAGAACTGTCATTATCATAAATTAATTTTTCTTCTTTTCCCCCATATTTTAGTACTCCTTTTTCTGTGTCTATTACAGCTCCTATTTTTTTTAATAGGTTGTAACCTATTAGAAAATCTGATTTTAACCCGTCTATTTCATAAAATGTGTAACGCGTGTCAAAGATCGTTACCATGTGATAATATTTAATTATAGAATATCCATTAACCGTAGATACTCTTTTATATATAGGAAGCTCGTTTTTGTTTTTATAAATTCCTGTTTTGATATAGCAGGAGGTTGCTCCTGTGTCAATTAAGATTTTAAGCTTTTTATTTATTTTGCTATCATATCGAATTAGGTAGGGTA
The DNA here is from genome assembly GCF_014743375.2 of Drosophila subpulchrella. Taxonomy (NCBI): domain Eukaryota; kingdom Metazoa; phylum Arthropoda; class Insecta; order Diptera; family Drosophilidae; genus Drosophila; species Drosophila subpulchrella. Next base: position 197,710 of record NW_023665465.1, on the reverse strand, counting down.
ATCCTACTCCGGATTCTGGCCTAAAAAATGGTCCTCTTCGATATTATTTAATCGCATAGTTTTGTTTGCTGGTTGGTTAACCGTACCTGTTGGTTCTCTTTTGTTCTGAGGATTATTTTGCTGAGTTGTTTGTGTCTCTGGCTTTTTATTCTGATTCCATTTATTCTGATTATAGTTGTTGTTACTATAATTGTTATAACCCTGATTGTATTTTGGCCTATTCTGAATCTGTAAGGATTCATCTACGTCCATCGGTTCTGGCTTGCTTTGCTGAGCTTTATTGGAATTCCATTGATTATGGGAATTATATTGTGGATTATACTGTCTGCCCTGATTCCAATTATGATTTTTATTTTGATTATAATTGTTTCTATTCTGGCTATCGGGTTGATTAAACCTCAAGTTGTTAGTATTCCTTTGGTTACTATTAAGGTTATTATTGTTACCTTGCTTGGGTCTATTATTTGAGTTTTGGTACCCGAATAAATTTGACTCATAACTCCTGCACTGTGATGATGTGAAATTGTTAGCGAATTGGGCCCTCAAATTATTGCTTTCTAGTTCTTGTACTATTACCATAGCGTTCGGTAAGTCTGGCGGATTTATAGAAAATATGACGTCTGAGATATGGCCGTTGAGGCCAGTTATGAATACTCTTAGAGCTGTCTTTTTGTGTTTTTCGTTCATTTCAGCAGCTAAAGGCTTATTTCTGCCGTAAGTCATAATGGTTTTATTTATTAGAAGAGTTAGTTTTTTATTAACTAACCCATAATATTCCATTATGGACAGTTTCCCTTGACTTAGTACTCCTAAGTCTTGCTCAATTATATGGATTGGACGTTTGTCGCTAAAAACAAAGTCCAACCTTGCCATTATGGCGTCAAAATTTAGTACCGTTCCATTGTGTGTTAGGGCATCGTTTGCTGTGCCAGTTATTTTGTTCCTCAAGATTGATAATGCAGAAAAGAACCTTTCGCTACCTCTAGCATATTGTCCCATGGCTATTTCTGCTGATTCCCTCCAACTCACATATTTGTCTTCTTCTCCTTTAAATTCCCTGACTGATTATATAATTTCAAAGGAAGTTTCACATTTAATATTTGGGTCAATGACTTCTACTTGAAAATCTTCAACCTTTTTTATATTTTGATTTAGTAGTGCTTTTAAACTCACGATCTCATTCCTTAAGGGATTCAATTCATTATTTACAATATGTGCAATTAATTCGCTCACTTGGTTATTAGCTTGGCTGCTAGAAGCCATTGCAGCTTGTGGTAGGGGCATGGTGAGAATTCTTTCAAAATCGTAAATGAGGTCTTCCACCTTGTTTGATTTTATTTAAATTTGTCTGCTTATAGTACTTAAATAGAATATAAAAAATAAACAGTATACGCTCACTAATTGTTTTCTTTTCTTCTGGATTTAGTGTGATATCGTCTGTTTTCCTTTGATGATCCTGCTGGGGTCGTCCTTCTTGGTTGTTTTTAGCGAGGGATGGCCCTCAGCTCTTCCTTCAGTTTATTTTTCGGTCGTTAATTTTTAGCGAGGGATTGCCCTCAGCTCTTCCTTCAATTTGATTTCTGGTCGTCGCTGTTTAGCGAGGGATTGCCCTCAGCTCTTCCTTCTTGTTGGATTTGATATTTGAATTTATAATTGTTTTTGAATTTTGTTTCTCAGGTTTTTTTGTATCAGCTTTCACTTTCACAGTTTTTTTTAAAATTTTTTGTATCAGCTTTCACTTTCACAGTTATTAAATTTTTTTGTTTAACTTTGTAAATTGTTTGGTTTTATTTTTTGAGGCCGTTTAGTTTTTTTGTTAAACCGAAGGTTTATTACGTCGATTACTAATTAACAGATTGTTGTAAGTAAAAGGGGATTATTTCATTTATTAATTTCCTCCTTTTATTTTTAACACAAACTTTTTTGTCGGTTGGGTTTTTATTAGACCACGCAAGTTCCTTTTCACTTTAAAACCGTTGGTTATTTATTTTAAAGCTTTATTTAGAACAAATTAGGCGTGGCCCCACGTTGGGCGCCAATTAATAACTTCACTAGTGAATTATTTAAAAAAAATTATTTTTATTTTTTATTCACTAAGTTTAAACTTCACAACATTTCCTTAGTATCGACTTTTATTCTTGGCGGTTCACAATTAACTTCTTATACAACCGATCTTCTCGGATGCAAAAACGGACTGCCTGGCCAAGGGCCGCTTATCTGATAATCAAACCTCGGTTTAAGAGAATTGGGGAACTCATTAAGAGTTGGACAAGGGTTGGACTCAAGAGAGTCGGGAAATCGGATGATCTAATTCTCTGCTCAATTGCCAAACGGATTACGCTGCAGGTTTGGGGCTCGCCGGGTGTTGACCGGATGCTTGTGTTTACATTAGCTGGACCCAGCTTAGTTTATGTTAGGAGGACTGCGGCGCAATTGAATCTTAATAATGAACTTCGATTGAAGTGGGGGAGCTAATTGGGATTCTGTGAGAACGCTGAGTAAGGGGATCCCAGCTAAGAATTGTTTATAAGAAATTGTTTACGACTTGGGTAAGGCGGCTGGGCGCTCGAGCTGGAAGGCGTTCTCAGCTAAGAAATTGTATATGAAGAGTTTGTTTATAAATTGGGTAAAGAGGCTGGGATCATGAGCTGGATAACTTGCATATAAAAATAATAAAAACAAGGAAGAACGCTATAGTCGAGTACCTCGACTATCAGATACCCGTTACTCAGCTAAAGGGACCAAAGGAAAGTGGAGATATGCAAGCAGCAAATGCGCCACCTACCGGCGGTAGACAGATTTAAGCATTGTGGGCGTTGGAGTGGGCGTGGCAAAGTTTTTTTAAATCAATCGATAGGTATTGACGAGACCAATACATTTCAGTTAAAATTTTTTATCTAGCACGAAAATTGTGGGCGCCACAGGCTTGGGCGGTTTGTGGGCGTTAGAGTGGGCGTGGCAAACTTTTTTTAAAATCAATCTATAGAAATTGACGAGACCAATACATTTCAGTTAAAATTTTTTATCTAGCATAAAAATTGTGGGCGCCACAGATTTGGGCGGTTTGTGGGCGTTAGAGTGGGCGTGGCATATTCGCGTAACAAACTTACGCTGCGCTCAAGCCTACGGAATCTAAATCTGAAATCCCGTTTCTCTATCTTTGATATTTTCCGAGATATCCGCGTTCATATTTACGATTTTTTGAAGTTTGTGGGCGGTTTGTGGGCGTTAAAGTGGGCGTGGAAAATTTTTTTTAGGTCAATCGGTAGGTATTGATGAGAACAATACATTTCAGTTAAAATTTTTGTTCTAGCATCAAAACTGTAGGAGCCACAGTTTTGGACGGTTTGTGGGCGTTAGAGTGGGCGTGGCACTGTTCTGAAACAAACTTGCGCTGCGCAGGAATCTCAGGAATCTGCATGCCTAATCTCAGTATTGTAGCTCTTATAGTTTCCGAGATCTCAGCGTTCATACGGACAGACGGACAGACGGACAGACGGACATGGCTAACTCGACTCGGCTAGTGATCCTGATCAAGAATATATATACTTTATGGGGTCGGAAACGCTTCCTTCTGCCTGTTACATACTTTCCGACGAATCTAATATACCCTTTTACTCTACGAGTAACGGGTATAACAACCTCCTACAGGAATCTGGTCTGACAATTATAACTTTTGCAACAACAATGATAGGATATGAACGTGTCAATGTACGTCCTCATATACCTAGACCTCTCAAATGCCGAAACTGCCAAAGATTTGGACACTCCCTCAAATTCAGCAAAAGCCCAAAATTATGCAACAACTGCTCGGAACCCCACACCCCAGACGACGAAAATTGTACCAATCCAAAGTGCTGCTCAAACTGTAAACAAAACGCCAACATTCAAAACAATCACTCCCCACTCGACAAACAATGCCCAACATTCATCAAGGAGAAATAAATCGTAGCCATTGACTTCAAAACCGCACTAAGTATTAACGATCAACGCCACACACATTAACCAACATCTTACTCTAAGGAGGCAGACCAGACGTGAGGCAAGACGGTTGTATAGTCGAGTGCGCTCTGAATTTATCTCGTTTTAAAGTCAGTGTAGCGACGGTCGTTACCTAAAAAGTGTACTGTGTATAGTGCGAGACACTCCGGGACTAGAGGTACGTACCAGGGCACTGTTCCGGCGGGGCCTCCGAACGTATCCCCAAGTCTTGGACTGGTGAGGCTGCTGTCGGTTCGTGGGCCAGGGGGGGATCCACTCCCGCGCCCATCGAGTGAGAGGCTTTCACCTCGAAAATCTTTCTCACGCGCACAGCATCCACAAGCTCCCACCCGCGCGTTTTTCCCTCATCACTGCAAACAACAAAATCAGCTGTTTACAGTGTTGAACAACGTCGGGGTAGGAGCTTAACAGCATGGATCCCTGCGCCTAACAGCACATAGTGCTGGAAACGCGGTCCCAGCCTAAGTTTTTGAATTTTGAATATTGGAAATTCTCCAAATTCTGGCACCGGGATTCAGGGACGGCAAAAGGCAGAAGGCCAAGGATCGGGCTAAATTCCAACCCCTCCGCCGCGGCGGTGTCTATCAAAAGGAGCACTGAGGACCGAAAAGGGGCGGTATATCCCCCATCGTAAGCCTAGGGGAAATCTGTGGCCAGCGCAGGAGCCTCCCTCGAACAAACCGGGTAGCCCGAGATGGAGGAGGCTGAAAACCCTTTCGCGGGCAGACCAGTGGTGGTAAGATCTCCCCGCCAGCCGAGGGAGGATGGGACCGACGGAGTTGCAGCGGCATTTAAGAAGGGCAGCAAGCTCGCTCGCTCGCCGGCACCTTCGACAACCCAAGTCGATGAGCTGATTGTAGACACCGAGGAAGCTAAGGAAACCCCTAAGAGGACGCGTGATCCTGCGAGCCCAGCTAACTCGCAGAGGACAACGCCGGCCAAAAGCCTCCCACGAGGCAACCTGCCTGGAGGATCTCTTGGAGCTGGGGAAGCTTCTGCAGGAGGTATCCACCAAGATGATGGATAAGACGGCGCGCCACATTACTGTCGCCACGAGGGAGACGTTCGTGCGCATGAAGGCGCTTCACACGAACATCCTAGAGGCGAACAGAGAGGGCGGCAAGGACGACAACATCAGGGTGAATGGGCAAGATGCTGCAATTGTGTGCGCGAAATGCTCTCGAAGCCTGCAGAGCGCCGACAAAGAACAGCAGACAACGCCTGTCTGGAGGAGAGATTCTGCAGCGCAAACGGAGCCTTGGCGAAGGATAAGCCGGCCCACTGTGGCTGGAGGATCCGCGGCTCAAGTGGCCCCACCATCCACGCGCCCAACGCAGCATAAAAGTGCTAAAGCTCCCAGGAGCACCCGAAAGAAGCCGTCAAAAGGGCCACAAGAGAGAGATGCGACGCAGGCTGGCGCCAGTAAGACTGTGAGCCCCGCAATTCCGGTCGCTGAGACGGAGGTGGTCAAGAAAAAGCCGAGGGCCACGCGTCGCGCCAGACCCGACGCCGTCGTTGTCCAGGCGAGCGGGAAATCGTACAGCGAGGTGTTAGCCATGGTGACTCGAAGGGAAGATAAACAGCTGTCGGACTTGGGAAGCTGTGAATCCAAGGTACGCCGCACCATTAACGGCAACCTACTGCTCGAGGTGGCCAAAGGCAGCGCAGAAAGTGCAGAAGCCATGAATGAGAGCATTGCGAGGGTGTTAGGCGACGCAGCGTCAGTGCGAGCCATGTCGGACGAGACCAAACTGCTCGTTCTGGAGATAAGAGACATCGACTCCATCGCGACGGAGCAGGAAATCTGCGCTCCGATTGCGAGCCAGTATGGTATCGACGCGGAGCGCATCAGAGTTCGGAGTCTGCGTCGAGGCTACGCGGAGTCGCAGTTAGCTGTGATCAGTTTGCCCTACTCCCTGGGGAAAGCCGTCCTCCATCGAGGCGAGGTGCGGATTGGATGGACCATCTGCAGGATCCGGGAAAGAACAGGCCCCCCAAGATGTTTTAAATGCTTGGAATCCGGGCATATTGCAGTTAACTGCAAGAGCCTAGTGGACAGGAGCGATTGCTGCATGAGATGTGGTGAAAAAGGGCACAAGGCAGCCAAGTGCAGCAAGGAGCCTTCATGCTTATTCTGCTCTGCGGCAGGAAGAAAGGGGACCAGGCCCCAGGCAGGAAGCAGACTCTGCCCAGCGACAACCAGCGGGACAGGGAGACCTCGGCCGTCATGCAACTGATTCAGCTAAATCTGAACCATTGTAGGGCCGCGCAGGACCTCCTGAAGCAGACGGTGCGCGAGCTGGGTTCTGAGGTGGCGATACTCAGTGAGCCCTACAGAGTGGAAAGCAGCAGCGATTAAGTCACGGATCGCACAGGCAAAGCGGCACTGTGGCTCTGCGGTGTGAGCGTTCCACCAATGAGGGACACGAGGGCAGTAGAGGGATTTGTCCGAGCGAACGTAGGCGGCACATGGATCTACAGCTGCCCCCAGTCTATCACTGACGTCCTTTAGCAGGATCCTGGACGAGCTGATCAGCGACCTGAGAGGAAGGAGCAACGTGGTGATCGGAGGCGACTTTAACGCCTGGGCCGAGGAATGGGGCTCCCTCTATACCAACGCCAGGGGGCGGACCATCCTTGAAGCAATTGTGTCACTGGACATCGTCCTGTTGAACGAGGGCTCCCAGCACACCTTCAACAGAGCTGGGGCCGGTTCAATCATAGACCTATCGTTCGCGAGCAGCTCGTTATCCCGTAGCACACGCTGGAGGATAGGCGAAGTGTTCACGGCCAGCGACCATGAGGACATCCTGCTGACAGTTGGCGGTCCACCGTGCCAAAGCCAGCCGATGACCGGGCCAAGAAAAGCCTTCCGCCAGGACACCTTTAGGACACAGACCTTTGCCAGCGCTCTGGAGGGATTGGCTGTATCTGAGCTGAATCGGCAGATGTAGCAGCGAACAAATTGGCAGCCAGACTGGAGGAAGCCTGTGACCAAAGTACGCAGCAGCGTAAGACCTTTCGGAAGCACCACGAACCAGTGTACTGGTGGAGCGAGGAAATCGCTAGCTTGCGCAGGACCTGCCTTCGAGCCAGGAGGTTAGTCCAAAGGGCGAGAGGCACCGCAAACCTTTCTGCCTGCAACTCTAGCTTCAAGAGTGCAAAGAAGGCACTCAAACTGGCGATTCGGGACAGCAAGAGGGAGAGCTACCTCAAGCTCTGTGACGAGCTGGAAAACGACCCATGGGGAAGAGCCTACAAGACGGTGGTCAAGCGTGTGAGTGCCGGCAACAGGTCGCCTACTGACTCGGCGGTCCTGGAAGGCATTGTCCGAGTACTGTTTCCAGAGGGTCGCCGCCATTGCATCCCCCGATGGACGCGACAAATTGGGAGCCAGATATGTCCGGTCACGGAGACGGAACTATTATCTGTGGCAAGGAACCTGAAGAGCAGGAAGGCACCCGGGCCGGATTTGGTCCCGAACAGGGCTGTGAAGACCCTGCTATCCCTCCATCCGGGCGCGGTAGCATCGCTTTACAACACGTGTCTGCTGGAAGGGACCTTCCCCGACAGGTGGAAGCGCCAAGGGAAACCAGCGGGCGAAGCTTCTTCCTATAGACCCATCTGCCTGCTGGACACTATAGGCAAGGTCTTCGAAAGGGTCATTGCAACAAGGCTTAACGCTGCTATGGAGGATGCCGGTGGACTGTCTTTCAACCAGTACGGTTTCCGGAAAGGGAAATCTACACTGGACGCGATAGAGAGGGTCACCAACATTGCTGCTAAAGCCATCGCGGGTACCAGATGGAAAGGTGGGACGAAAATGTATTGTCTAGTGGTCACGCTGGACATGCGGAACGCGTTCAACTCAGCCGATTGGGGGACGACACTAGAGGCACTACGGTCCTTCAACATCCCGGATTACCTGCTGAATGTAGTGCACAGCTACCTCAGCAAAAGGGAACTGGTCCTTGATACCTCTGTGGGCCCCAGGACTTACGAGGTGACAGCCGGTGTTCCTCAGGGCTCGGAACTGGGCCCTCTGCTTGGGAACACGATGTATGACGGTGTTCTGAAGCTCCCACTGCCGAGCAGCACCAACATTGTGGGCTTTGCGGATGATGTCGCGCTGGTTGTGGTGGCCAAGGAAGTTGCGGCCGTGGAGGCAGCTGCAAACTGCGCAATTCGAGCAGTGGAGGAGTGGCTCGCAGTGGCGGGCCTAGAGCTGGCCTCACACAAAACTGAAGCGGTGCTGATTTCAAGCAGGAAGTCAGTGGAGTCGGCGCATATTCAGATCGGAGGGACAACGATAACTTCTCAGCGTGCCATAAGGTACCTGGGAGTCATGCTGGACACCCGCCTCTCCTACCGCGAACACCTGGAGTTCGTAAACAAGAAGGCAAGCGAAACCACAGGATCGCTCTGCAGGATCCTGCTGAATACCAGGGGACCGAAGCAGGACAGACGCAGGCTCCTCGCGACTGTTGTCAAGTCGCAGTTGTTGTACGCTGCTCCAGTGTGGGCTGAGGCCACTGCTGTGAGCAGCTACATGCGAGGTGTTAACTCGACGTACCGCCTGTGCGCAGGCCAAGTTCCCTTGAGTAATCTGGTGCGGGAGGCCAAGGAGATTCGAGCGGCTCTAGCAGGCGAACAGGCGGACCGCAGTACCAAGACCGAGGTGAAGAGAAGAGCCAGGATGCAGAGCGTCGTCAACTGGCAGGCAGCCTGGGACATCTCCAGCAAGGGTCGCTGGACGCACCAGCTCATCCCCAGCATAGAGCCATGGCTAAATAGGAAGCACGGCCAGGTGGATTTTTACCTCACGCAGGCACTGAGTGGACAAGGCTTCCTTAGGCGCTTCGGGCACGACACGGAGGACGGTTGCCCAGAGTGCGGCAGTGGCATTGTCGAGGACGCTCAGCATGTCCTTTTTGAATGTCGCCGCTTTGGCTATGACCGCCAGATACTCATGGAGACCACCGGGGCAAGAGTTCGGCCAGAAACTTTTGTGCCCCTCATGCTGCTGAAGGAGGCGAATTGGGAAGCGACGGCAGCCTACGCAGCGAGCGTACTGCGAACGCTGCGTCGAACCGACAACGAGAGGAGAGAAGCTACAGCCTAGGTGGCTACCATTGCGCGAAGCAATACCTTGCAGTGACACCGCGCAATGACGGCCCCCTACTCCTGTTTTTGAACTCACTTTTACTTGTATATAATTGTAGGGAAAAAATGAATATAAAAAAAAAAAAAAAACATCTTACTCTAAAACCCTTCAACAACAACCCAAACACACAACATCAATGCAATCAACAAACATCACTCCGTCAACCTCAACTTCCACTGAAACACAGCCAAATAGGAAAATCACCAACTATGACGACCTCCGCGCACACTCAAATAAACAAGAAAACCCACAACAATTGGCCTATACATAGGAGGAAGACATGGACACAACTGACTCCACTAATCGCAACCAAAATAGAAGACTCATCCCTGAAACAGCCCGTAAGCTCAGATCTCAAACGAAAGACAAGTCCAACCTCCTCACTTAACCACTTAAAGCTAAAGACAAATCTGAAAAAAATTGCATATCCAACACCAACCTCATAAACTAACTATCTAAATAATCAAATTAAAACAAATTAGAAAATAAGTAAGAAAAACACTAACCTAACTTTAAAACTTATTTTAACTTTAAATCTTAAGCCGATGCTTAAAATTATACAATAGAATATACACGGTTTCAGAAACAATTATATAGATCTACAAGTATTTACTAAGTCCTATAACCCGCAAATTATTGCCCTCCATGAAACACACATTACAAACCTTTGCTCCCTTCCAACCCCTATAAACTACTCCCTCTACACCAGCAAGAATAACCATAATAGTTTTGGAGGCACCGCCCTTTTAATTCACAATTCCATACCCCAGAACGAAATCTCCGTAAGCTCAGACTTTGACGCGGTCGGAGTTACCATACAGTTCAAATCCAAATTTAACATTGTTTCAGCCAATATCTCCCCCTCCAAACCCTTCAACGCAAACCACTTGGCAAATGTTCTCGATTCCCCGAACGCAAAATCTTTAGTGTTGGGTGACTTCAATACCTGGCACCCTTAATGGGGCTCACCAAAATCCAACAAAAGGGGAAAGACTTTAGCCAACAACACTGACCGTTCTAATCACATATTACTAAACGACAAATCTCCAACTAACTTCTCAACGCGCAGCACATACACACACATTGATCTATCCTTCGCTTCCGCCAGTATAGCTCCAGAAATCTCCTGGGAAGTCTTAGACGACTTTCGTGGCAGCGACCACTTTCCTATATTAATCTCAATATTCCGCAACCAAACTGTCCCAACCTTTACCACAAAACCCTCATTTAAACTAAAAGATGCAGATTGGAACATATTCAAGGAAAAAATCACGAGCTTAAGCTCGGAAAGCATCCATAGCCTAAGTATCAACAAAGAAGCCGCTATTATCAAAAAAAAATCTTATTCGGAGCGATCACCTATCCATACCCCAAAACTCCACCTTTACCCAACCCCGCACCGTTCCCTGGGGAAACAGCGAACTGTCCCTCCTCAAAAAAGACAAAACAAAAAAATGGAGGAAACTCAATAGAGAATATAACACACATAACATCATTGAGTATAAAAAATCAAATGCAAAACTCAAAAGATCCATCAGAGAAGCCAAAAAAAAACAGTATACAACAATTTACCTCCGACATTAATCCATACTCAAACCCAAATAAAACATGGGTAAACATCAAAAGACTACGTGGGTTATAAATACATCCAGTGCATAAACAACCCTACCCCTACAATCGACCCACAAGAAATCGCTAACTCTTTTGGTCAAACCTGGTCAGAAGAAGCCGGCGACCACAACTTCTCCGCATCCTTCCGCCTCAACAAAAAACTCCTCAGTCCTACCCTAAAATACATCCCTAACAAAACGGCAATATAAATCGAAAAGGACATAACGTTCATAGAATTCTCCTCAGCACTTAGCACTCTGAAAGGTAGAACTCCAGGTCACGACCGCATATCTTATTGCATGACTTAAAACTTGCCCACAACTTTTAAATACAGAATTATTAACCTCTACAATGAAATACTCTCTTCACATATCCCCCAATCATTTAAACTCAGCCTGGTCCTACCCATCTTTAAACCACAAAAACCTTAAACTGACATATAATCTTACAGACCCATATCTCTGAACTCGTGCCTAGCCAAAATCCTCAACAAAATAATTGCAAAGAGGTTGTGGTGGTTCGTTCTAAACAACGAACTCATTCACAACAGCCAATTCGACTATAAGAGAGTCAAATCTGTACTAGACAGTCTACTTTATGTAGACCACCTAGCCTCCAGATCCATTGCCCTCAAGAAACACCTAACAATTATTTCACTCGATTTCACTAAGGCTCTTGACAAAATTGGCATACACACAGTCATACAGCAACTACACGTTTGGAAAATAGGGGCTCGTATAATCAACTATGTCAAAAACTTCATGACAAATAGGAAAATATTAGTCGAAACCGACACCTATCTCTCCAATACCTTCCCTCTTAACACTGGGATCCCGGAAGGCTCTCCGATCTCTGTCATTTTATTCATCATAGCCTACAACTTCCTTACCAACATCATTTCTATCCCCAGAGAGATTAAGTTCTGCGCTTACGCAGACGACTTTCATCTCCTTATAGAACACAACAAACGAAACAAGGAAGAACGCTATAGTCGAGTACCTCGACTATTAGATACCCGTTACTCAGATAAAGGGACCAAAGGGAAATGGAGATATGCAAGCAGCAAAGCGAGATTGAAATGCGCCACCTATCGGCGGTAGACAGATTTAAGCGTTATGGGCGTTAGAGTGGGCGTGGCAAACTTTTTTTTGGGTAAATCGATTGGTATTGACGAGACCAATACAGTTCAGTTAAAATTTTGTATCTAGCATGAAAATTGTGGGCGCCACAGGCTTGGGCGGTTTGTGGGCGTTAGAGTGGGCGTGGCATATTTTCGTAACAAACTTGCGCTGCGCACAAGGCTACGGAATCTAAATCTGAGATCCCAATTCTCTATCCTTGATAGTTTCTGAGATATCCACGTTCATATTTACGATTTTTTAAAGTTTGTGGGCGGTTTGTGGGCGTAAAAGTGGGCGTGGCAAATTTTTTTTTGAGTCAATCGATAGGTATTGATGAGAACAATACATTTCAGTTAACATTTTTATTCTAGCATCAAAACTGTAGGAGCCACAGTTTTGGGCGGTTTGTGGGCGTTAGAGTGGGCGTGGCACTCTACTGAAACAAACTTGCGCTGCGTAAGAAGCTCAGGAATCTGCACACCAAGTCTCAATAGCCTAGCTCTTATAGTTTCCGAGATCTCAGCGTTCATCCGGACAGACAGACAGACGGACAGACGGACAGACGGACAGACGGACAGACGGACAGACGGACAGACGGACAGACGGACATGGCTAGATCGACTCAGCTAGTGATCCTGATCAAGAATATATATACTTTATGGGGTCGGAAACGCTTCCTTCTGCCTGTTACATACTTTCCGACGAATCTAGTATACCCTTTTACTCTACGAGTAACGGGTATAAAAACCCCATAGCGAACTTAACAAACACCTTTAACCAAATCGACGACTTGTGCACTTACTTAGGCTCAGTCCTTTCCAAAGACAAATGCCGATACTTCATAACTGCCGGAAACACAACTGCAACGCTAAGATACTAACAGGAGACACCACTATACCAACCACCGATACCCTCAAAATACTAGGACTCACAATCAACAACAGATACATATGGAAGTAACACATATACAAGTTAAAAACCGATCTGTTCAAGCCATTAGGCATAGTTAAGCACCTTTCGTCCCACAAATACAAAGCCAACACCGCTTCTCTCATCCAAGTCATAGAATCACTCATTATTCCCAAGATAGACTACTGCCTTCCAATTTATGGATACGCACCCAAATCACAGTTAAACAAAATTAAAACTTCCTTTAATTTAGCAATAAGAGTAGGTCTTGGAGCATTCCGTTCTACGCCAATAAACAGAAGGAGACTATTTTGAATAAAATAAATTGTTTTTTCCGAAAAAACTATTTGTTCTGTCTTTTTTTTAAAAGTCCTGTTTACTTTGGAACTCACCTTGTATGTCCCATAGAACACAAGCGGGACTTCTTAACTGGAAAGCTAGACAAAAACCTTTTAAATTCCAACGACACACCCTTAAAAAAGCTTACTAAATCGACTAAAAGACACCATAGACACTCCAGCACAATAGACCGCGTGAAACATTCTTCCAAAATAAAATCAATTCCTTACCTCGCAATCAAAAACAATAAATGCAAAACATTTAACATGGATAGCATTATTAGAGCAACCAACACCACCCTATCTAAATACAACAAAAATACAACACCACCAACCATTTTCCATTAACTCTTTCGTACCCTCAAATCCTCGTATACCAACCATAACTTCGTCTATACCGACGGCTCCAAATCTGGAGGCATAACAACCTACAGCATCACAACCGAAACAGCAACGATGAAACTGGTTCTCCTGCCTTTCTATTCCTCATTGCTCTCGAGTGAGATAATAGCAATTCAGGAAGCCATAAAAATATGCGTAAAGATGCCAGGCAAACATGTTATATGCATAGACTCCCTCTCTTCTATCTCCTTGATCACCAACCATAACAACCATTCGCACCACCATGCCACCTCAGTCAGAAACCTAGTCACCAAACACTTCCCAAAAATCTCTCTTGTCCGGGTACCTGGCCACATAGGACTCGTAGGTAACGAAAACGCAGACAAGGCAGCCAAACTGGCCTCTAAATTTCCATTAACCCTCACTACAACAGCAACTCCAATGACATTACCCACTTCTTAAAAAAGGAACTACAAAATAAACAAACTAACATCCTTAGATCAACATCTTACTGGTATCAACAAATTGCTAAATTATCCACGTCACACCATAAAAACTCTCCCTTGGGCAGGAGGCAACAAATAATAATAAACAGACTCAGACTAGAACACACAAACTTAACCAATGCCCACTACCTGGACACGGCTATAAATAATTTGTGCCCATTGTGTAACAACGCACGCATAAATATCCAACATATAAAATGTTCTTGCCCCACCCTCTCCTCACAACGTTCTCAATCCTACCACAATCTGGATCCCATCCTATCTTAGCTAACCCCGCAATCAACAACTTCAACATCATCTCAAACTTCCTGATAAAATCAAAAATTAATAATAAAATATAATTTAATTAAAATAAAAATAAAATCAAAAATATATTGAAAGAACAAAATAAAATAATAATAAATGTATAAAAAATAATAATAATAAATAAGCATAAAAAAACAAGAAAGAACGCTATAGTCGAGTGCCTCGACTATCAGATACCCGTTACTCAGCTTAAGGGACCAAAGGGAAATGGAAATAAGCAAGCAGCAAAGCAAGACTGAAATGCGCCACCTACCGGCGGTAGACAGATTTAAGCGTTATGGGCGTTAGGGTGGGCGTGGCAAATTTTTTTTTGGTCAATCGATAGGTATTGACGAGACCGATACAGTTCAGTTAAAATTTTGTATCTAGCATGAAAATTGTGGGCGCCACAGGCTTGGGCGGCTTGTGGGCGTTAGAGTGGGCGTGGCATATTCGCGTATCAAAATTGCGCTGCGTACAAAGCTACGGAATCTAAATCTGAAATCCTGATTCTATATCTTTGATAGTTTCCGAGATATCCACGTTCATATTTACGATTTTTTGAAGTTTGGGGGCGGTTTGTGGGCGATAAAGTGGGCGTGGCAAACTTTTTTTTAATCAATCGATAGGTATTGATGAGAACAATACATTTCAGTTAAAATTTTTATTCTAGCATCAAAACTGTAGGAGCCACAGTTTTGGGCGGTTTGTGGGCGTAAAAGTGGGCGTGGCACTCTACTGAAACAAACTTGCGCTGCGTAAGAAGCTCAGGAATCTGCACGCCAAATCTCAATAGCCTAGCTCTCATAGTTTCCAAGATCTCAGCGTTCATCCGGACAGACAGACGGACAGACGGACAGACGGACAGACGGACAGACGGACATGGCTAGATCGACTCGGCTAGTGATCCTGATCAAGAATATATATACTTTATGGGGTCGGAAACGCTTCCTTCTGCCTGTTACATACTTTCCGACGAATCTAGTATACCCTTTTACTCTACGAGTAACGGGTATGAACACTGTAAATATCTAACCATGTAGTAAATAAGCTAGATTCAAATAGACCAAAGTAAACAAAATGTGTTGGAGCGGGGTGGCTTGATCGCTGAAATAGATAAAGTCCCAAGAACGAAGGGTACGCAAAAAAAAAACACGGGGGTACTTTGGGTTTTTTGCGCGACGGGCATAGGTGTTTATTCGTACACTTTGAAATCAGAACTCCTTAAGCCTTACTTAGCTTAAGCGAGACTTAGGGGAGAGATGGAGAGGGAGAGCGGACGGCAGTGCGATCGTGCGAGATGTAGACATCTGGATAAAACTGCCGCTCGAAATTAAACGCCCTTTTGACGTAAACAAAATGAAATGATACTAAACCAGAAGAGCTGAAGGCCTATAGCTGCTTAGGCTCATGCACATTGCTAGCATTTAGTTTAAAATTACTGTTGGCATTTTATAAATAAATAAATAAATTATTCTTAATTTGATATTATAATGTCAAACATAAATTGTATTGCCTGTTAAGTACGCCCTCCGTGTGTAGTCGTGAAAAGTCAGCTGTTCGTACCAAAGGGTACTCAACATGACCACACCCAACAAATCAAGCAGTAGCCAAGTTGGGAACAGTACCAGGCGCTCAGTAGCACTCACTGCAGATGAGAATTGCTGATCAGAATATTATACGTTTCACTAACTTACCGTCTCGGCGGTACTCTGACCCGCCAATGCAGTCAGCACATTTCGCAGTGTCAGCCGAGCCAACTACGCAAACTGCTACCATAATCAAAACTCCCTGACCTACCTACCTACGTACCTATTTTAGAATATAGCTTATTTCACTAATCATTACACTAGCTTCCGTGTTCCAAGTAGTATATAAGCATGTTTCAAATGAAGAATAAATCAGTTATCAACGCACCTCATAACTCTGCGGTTCTACTTCCTACCTCTAGGAATAGGGCTCGTAATACACTGTCTCAACTAGCAGCTAAGCGCGTTAGCTCAACCTCATCGCAGTTAACGCATCGCCTGTGGTCCGGCATTACAGTAACCATCGTTATCATTTCCGCGACGCGATCGTCCTGCAAGTGTCTACTTCGGTTAGGCACAAACATTGGTGACCCCGACGTGATCCTTTACCAACAAAGGATCACACTCACGCAACCCCCTTCCCACTAAAAGCTGAACCTCTGACTGGTGAGAAGACCCGTTAAGTTCACTACATCCACCCGCCCTGGAAACCATAGCTTATCCAGCTTCACAGGATACTCAACTTAATCCAGCTTCACAGGACACTCAGCTTAATCCAGCTTCACAGGATACTCAGCTTCATCCAGCTTCACAGGATACGCTTCTTTGGTGACCCCGACGTGATCCTTTACCAACAAAGGATCACACTCCAGCAACCCCCTTCCCACTAAAAGCTGAACCTCTGACTGGTGATGTGCCCGTGCTGAATGGCTCATTCTCGACCAACACAAGGTCTCCAAGGCTGTAAACAGTTGGCTTCGCATGTTTGGCATCGTAGCGCTTTTTGGCAGCAGCTCGATGATCGTTGACAGTTGTCGCAGCATCTGCTCTAAGTTGATCCGATTCCGCATCGGTTAGCATCTTTTGGTCTTGGCTTTGAATGATGTTGGTTATCGCGTTCTTCAGGATATCTCTGGGTTCATACCCATACAGGAGCTGAAATGGGGAGAATTTAGTAGTACTGTTTACCATGGTATTAATGCTCCACTGGATTGATCGGATGTTGTCATCCCAACGCTTATCGATGTCATTGGAAGGCAACAACATTGACAAAATTACGCGATTTGTCCGCTCTGCGTGACCATTGGCTCTGGGTGTCCTTACAGCATTTAAAATGTGCTTTACATTGTTTGACTTGAAGTACTTTTCGAAATCTTTTGATGTAAATGCTGTACCACGATCTGTTACAATTCGATCTGGCATTCCCAGGTAGCTGGTTACATCTTGCAGGACATCCAGGACGTGTTTAGTTGCTGTACTTTTCACCGCTCGTACAATGGTGAATTTGGTGAATGCATCGACTATTACCAGAATGTGCTCGTTTCTCTTGGAACTCTTTGGAAATGGCCCCAGGTGGTCCATGTGTATCGTGGAAGAGGGAATGGGCTTGATGTCATCGTAGTGGTACTGACCTTCCTGACGTCCACCTGGTGTTTTTTAAAACGCAGAGCCCACACAGGATTTGATGTAGCTTTTGACATAGTTTCGCATTCGGGGAAACCAAAATAAGTTTAGAACTCGTGCCATAGTCTTATCAGTGCTCATATGTCCGGCCTTATCGTGACATTCATGTAAAATGTGAAATCTCAACTGCTTTGGCGCAATCCATAACAAATTGTTGCCATGTTTTCGAATCAAGCGGTCTTGCTCGATCACATACTCGTCGGTCTCAGATTTCTTTTCCAGTTTCATGTCTGCAACAATTTTCTGTATTTTCTCGTCTTGTAGCTGTATAGAAAATAGTCAATCTTCTTCGTCGATAATGGTTTTTGCTATTTTCAGACTTGCGGTATCCATCTCTCGAGCACCTTCGAACGGAGCTCGACTGAGTGCGTCTACGTGGTTCATCTGTGTTCCTGCTCGATGGACGATGTCTATGTCGAATTCTTGAATACGTAACCACCATCTTGCAATCCGGGTATCAGTTCTCGTTTTTCCATCGACGTCTTTATGGCATTGCAGTCGGTGATAACCTTTATCTTCTTGCCATAAATGTAGTATTTTAATCGCTCCAACGATTCTACGATAGCTAGAGCCTCAAGTTCGTAGAAGTGGTAATTTTTCTCCGGCTTGAAAGTAGCTCGGCTATAATAAGCGATTGGTTTCAGCTGATCCTCCTCACGTTGTAGCAAAACTCCGGCTAAGCCAACGGCGCTGGCATCCGTATGTAATTCATGCTCTGCATCTAGACGATAATTGGTGACAACTGGATTTGATACTAGGCATTATTTTAATTCGTCAAAGGCTTCTTCTTGTGGCGTTTTCCAAGAAAACGGCTGATCCTTGCGCAATAGGATTTTCAATGGCGCTGAAATGATGGCATATCCAGCAACGAATTTGCGGAAATATCCCGTGAGACCCAAAAACTTTCTCACATCGGTAACATTGGCTGGTTTTGGGAACATTTTAATGGCGTTCGTCTTAATTTCTCCAGGACTGATTCCTTTTGCGTGTATCTGGTGACCAAGGAACGTGATTGACTGTTTATATAACTCACATTTGTCCAGGTTTAACGTTAATCCGCACTCCTTTAAAACTTTCAGGATCCTCTCAAGCTTCTCGTATATCTCATCAAATGTTTGGCTGCCAATAAGGATGTCGTCCATGTAGTGTATCATGTCGCCTTTTTGCACTCTCTTTTGTAACTCTGCCATGAGTCGATTGAAAACCGCAGGTGCATTCTTCAATCCGAATGGAAGTCGCTTGAATTCGTATAATCCATCTGTGGTGATGAATGCAGTAAATTTTCGGCTCTCTGGGGCTATCTCTATCTGATAGTATCCACTGTTGAGGTCGAGGGATGAGAAGTACTTAAATCTTTTAGCCTGCTGCAGACGTTCTTCGATGTTCGGCACTGGAAAATTCTCCTTCTTGATCAGCTTATTTAGGCGGCGGTAGTCGACGCACATTCGATCGCTACCATTCGGCTTCTTAATGAGCACCACTGGGCTGGCGTACTCTGATGTTGACAATGTGATGATGTCCTGCTTTAGCAGCTCGTCGACCATTCTGCTAACGATATTCTTCTTTAACTCGGAAACTCGGTATGGGCCTTGTGCTACTACCTGACTGCTTTCGACGGTGATATCTGCTTTGACTACGCTTGTCTTTCCTATGCCTTCTAGTCCTGTCGAGAAAACATCGGCGAACTTCTCAAGTAAGCTGCGCATTTGCTTACATTCTTTGTCGTTCTAAAAATTTTGCAGCAGCTTCGCGATATTGGTGCTTTTAGGGGTTGTCGGCTGATGGACTGCTCGCTTGATTTTAGAATCGCCTGACTCAAAGTTAAGCTCGAGATGAGCAGAGATGATGACGTCCTGTCCCAACAGAAAGTCCTCCTGCAATAGATCATTGTCTGCTATGTACACTTTCACTGTAATCGTCTTCCCATCGATTTCTATATCGACAGTCTTCGATTCTGTGAGGATACATGTACCTCCGCAAATGCCTCTAATCTTCGTAGAGCACGTGTGGCGCTTGGCGTTAATTTGCTCGGCAACTGATTGTCGAATGAGACTGGCTTGACTACCTGTGTCGATGAAATCGTGCGAGTGTACGCAGATTTTCCTCGTGAAAAGTTTGTCTTGATTTGCGGCTCCTAGACGCATGACATTTGTGGCTTGGCAACCTCCATTTGGCTTGTGGAACTTGTTGCATTTGGTACAGCGTGACTTTTTCTTTTCCTTCGGACACGAATTGGCAAAGTGTCCCCTTTCTCCGCAGTTGTAACATATTACAGATTCCTTTGTCCTTGGTGGTTTGACATCGCTGTCCTGCTTCTGCTCGAAGTTGCTGGCTTTCGGTACATATTTTTTCTTGCTCGTACTTGACCGTCCTCGATTAACGAAATACGATTTAGCTGCATCACGAAGGTGTTTCATTGTGGCGAAATGAATTGTTGCAATACTGTTTTGCAATTCTCGATGCTGTAGACCTGAGCGAACATATCTAATGATCGCTGCCTCGCTGAGCTTGTAGCGCACCCCAAGGGCTGACATTCTGAAACAGTACTCCTTAACCGTCTCCTTTGATCGCCTGGTTGCATTGGCCATGTTGAAATGCACTTCTGCTTTGTCTGGATTTGCTCCGAACTCGTCCTGTATAGCTTCGGCGAAGTTTTTCCACGTAGTGTGTAGAATGGGTGATGAATCTAGTCACATCTTGGCTGGACCTTTTAGCTTTGTATAAATGGCGAGTAACAGGAACTTCTCGTCCCACTGGTAGGCATCAACAACTTTGTTGACACGATCGATGAACTGGTTGACTGAAATGGCGTTGTCGTCGCTGGGATCAAATTCTGGCAAGGTGTTGGCGATTTCCTTGTTCGAAGCTTGCCTCACATTGTTAGTACCCTGTACAGGAATGCTCTCGTTGTTGATCTCGTTGATATCCAAATCGATTATTTGGTGCTGTTGCTGACTTCCTGCATGTGCTGGTGCTGCGTTTCTCATTTGAACGGTAACTAATTCAGCTAACATGTCCTTTAGTTCCTTCATCTCGTTTTGCAATTGTGAAATTGCTGCTGACTGTGCTGACATCGTTTCTTCTTGCTGCATGTTGATCCCCACTGATGCTGGCAGTTCTACGTCCTCCGATTGTTCGAACTTTATTAATCTCTGAACCAATTCGGCTCTGGTGCCCGAAACTGACACGTTTCTAGATCTTAGCAGGAATCTTAACACGTCGCCTTTAAGTTCTGCTATCTTCGGCATTTTTCTTACAATTCTTGGAGTGTTGTTTTTGACTACTAGGTTGGCAGTCCTCTTTGCGAGCGAGACAACTATATGTACCTCACAATGTTCTGCATCTGCTTTCTCACTTGACCAATACACACAAACTCCTTGTTTGCATGTATGTGCTCCGGCTTCTAGAGAATTCTGACTTGCATCGACTTGTGAAATTCACCAATACTCACAACTGCTTTGTGTGTATGTGCTTTGGCTTCTCTTGACCCTTCTGCTGCTCTTGAGACTTCTGCGGCCACAGGCTCACTAAGAATCCTGATCTTACTGATATACTTGACTACGGGTTCACTAAGATTCCCGATTTGCTTTGCTTGAATCCGCCTGCCACGTAGAACTGGAACACATCCGTAATTTGCAATTTTCGCTGTCACATAGACCTATGGGAACACATCCCATTGCAAACTTTCTACGCCGACGATTCTCGCTGCTTTTCTTAGAGTTCTTGGCAAAACTCCTCCGCTTCACACATATCCAACCACACTGATCCCACTTCTGAACTAAGAAGGGTAGCTATTGAGTGGTGTAGGTTTTATTTAGTATAGTTTCGTTGGATATATGGTTACATATAGAAATTAAATCTAAAAGTGTTCTGCACACGTTCTGCTCTGGAGTACGACTCTATCTCGACTACCTAACATTTTCAGACTCTGGTAACATTATTCAAAAGGGACTTATTCTACACTAATATTTGAAGGTTTGGTATATACTAGATTAGGCGCTGTTCACACCTAGGGCAACATAATCTTAGAGCATGTAGCCGTTTCCAGCAAATGGACCCCAAAACACGGCGCCAAGCCATTATTCAAGTAGGAGCATGCACAAATTATTTGTCTACAGCTCATAAGGTTGAAAACTGTGGATCGCCGACCACTTGTCGAGTCTGCCAGCAACGACATCATTCACTGTTACACCAAGGACCGACTAGCAATCCAGTGGCCGGCGCAGTAACCATTGCAGGCTACGACAACCCTAGAGGATATACTCTGCTCGCGACCGTCAAGGTACCATTACAGGGGCCAACGGGTCACCTACAAACATGTCGCGCTGTCATAGATGGTGGATCACAGGTGAATCTTATCTCAAGGAGGATGGCAGATCTACTACCTCTTAAGGGAATGCCACCGATTGAAGTATATGGAATCGGAGGAAAAACAACAACAGCAATCGGATCAATACTAAGGTTCTCATCATTTACATCTGGGCTTGAAACAATATTAGAGATATTTATTATGTCCACAGTCATTACAGCCGATTGCAACCGATCTTGATATTGCTGAGGGACTGCCGTTAGCAGATCCTGACTTTCGGCAACCTGGACCCATTGACCTAACCTTAGGGGTTGAAGTATTTTCTTGTGTAATAACCGGTGAACTTCTTGATCTAGGACCTAATAAACCTGTGGCTCAAGGCACAAGGCTTGGTTATGTAATCACAGGTTTTCTCCATAAAAAAACCTCATCTGATATGGAAATCAATCCTATTCTGGTAGAAGACAGAGTGAAAGATAAAAATCCGATGAATAATAATCAATTTGATATAGAAGAAAGCAAACGGCAAAATGAGATTTCACTCGATGAAGAAGGGATTCGTTTAACGAACGTAGCATTGGTGGACCATAAAATAAAAGAGCCTGAAGATACAATATATGTATCCAATCAAGAACTAGCGACACTTACTCGTCCGATTAAGAATCAACCGATACATATAATGGTTCGTTGCAGCTGACTGATCTTTATACTGCAAGAGAAAAACCAATTACTATAGAACCGACTTCTCATCGATTTAAAACCTACAAGAAGTCTGACTTTTTTTCAACATTTCTAAATTTAACCAAGAAATATCTAAGTTATGTTGCAGAAAGTCCACATACCATAGACGTCCCAAATGATCAAGATCTACGAGGGCACAATTTCAGTCCCCTCGGTAATGTCAATTTTATCGCAAAGGGGAGTGTTAAGCAGCATCAAGAAAATGTGAAGGACCTATACCACAAACATGAACCGCCGCAGTTGAAGGAGAGATCCTCCTCGGTCAATGATTTTTTAGGTGCTTTCTATACAATTCGGCCAAGGGCTGACCGATATCACGCCTTAATTGAGGGTACCCCTCAATGGGGAGGACCACACCCAACAAATCAAGCAGTAGCCAAGTTGTGAACAGTTAGGAGCAAACATCTGCGTCTTGCTGATGTGTGCACCTTAACAGGTGGTAAATTCGATACTTTCCGCTAACAAAAATAATTGTCAATCAATTAATTCCAAATGTATTAGGCAATTTTGTATAACTCACGCACGGCGCACGAGTTATGTTTGTGGTGAGCGTTAATGTAAAGTATTTGGTTGGTTCCAATAAAAATAAAGAATGCTGCTACTCCGTTTGAGTTTAAAATCAAGAGTGAGTTTATTACTCAGCTCGGGTTTATGTATATCCTTGCTGCACGAAAATGTCCTATTCAGCTAAATACAATGTTCGTAATTCTAAGTGTAAGTAGACATATAGTATAGACATATAGTATGTGTATAGGTCTTTGGTATCGGCAACCGATGTTGCGACAGAGCTACATCCTGCTTGTTGTTGACGCTGCACTTTCTGGTTGGAATGGGCGGCCACTCACCGATCGTTGGGTAGCACGAGGTGGCTTGGTTGGGGGGTCCGTAGGGTAGGTGACTCCTCCCCCCTAGATTGAAGTGACGGCCAGAGTGAAGGGATGGTCGGAACGAGACTGATGGGTGGCTCTTCGGAAATGATGTACGTTGTATTCCGCCTCAGGACCATTATTAGGATTACTCCAGTTGTTGTAATCCCCAGCCAAGCATATGTGTATATTAGATGTGAAGACGTCGAATTTCCTATTTTTAAAATTTTTCCAAAATTTCTTATACCTATAAAGTGTAGAGTCTGTAGGCTCAGCTCTTGGATAGTTTTGTTGATGAAAATTGGTGCTCTTGTAGGTATAAATATCTCACGGTCCTCGGAGAAATCACCTATGTTTTCGCTATATGTTAGATTATTAATTTAGGCTTTGCAGTTTTTGGTATTGATTAATGCACATCCGCTGAAAATAAGCTGTTGTTTACAAGAGGGAATGGGTTAAAACAACGTTCCCGTCTTCGGCTTCTATAATTATCTAGTCCGTTAACGCCTCCTTGGCTTCGCAGGTAGCTGCTTTCCCGTTCAGAATGCTTTTTAAACATCCCTTACTGAATTTTTGGAAAACTTCGTCGTTGTGGCAGACGTATTGATTATAAATGTTGGAGCATTTGTCTTCCATGTTGAATGTGTTATATTCGTTGTGTATAATGTATTTGGATAAATGTAGGAATGTTGTGTTTCTTATTGGTAAGGGGATTATGTAGGAAAGTACAAATTTGTGTGGTTATAAAATTGGTAAATTAATATTAAAAATCAATCTATTATATTTGTCCGCTAGGGTGTCTAGATTTAATAATCGGTATAATTGTTAGTCCGTCTGTATTTTGAAATTTTGCTTTTCTATTATATTTTTGATCACGTCAATTTCTAGTTTTGACAATATGTATTTTGGTATGATATTTAATCTTGA
Organism: Drosophila subpulchrella; assembly: GCF_014743375.2. Lineage (NCBI taxonomy): Eukaryota > Metazoa > Arthropoda > Insecta > Diptera > Drosophilidae > Drosophila > Drosophila subpulchrella. The sequence continues at coordinate 173,377 of NW_023665465.1, read as the reverse complement.
TAGAAGCAGACTTTCCGCAATATTGTTAACATGATTAGTAAGAATGTCAATATTAAAACTTATACGGGTTATTTTCTGTAACAGGTGGATTTCTTTATGTTCTTGTGACAGTTTTTTATAAACTTCTTTATTATATATTTCAACATAGTCGTTAATTGTTTCTTGTTCCCTATTATGCTCAGTAATGTTTTTGAATCTAATAAACACTTCGTCATTTATTTCAATATGACGGTTTAATCTTTCTGATACTTCTAAGTCTAATCAATTTAAATGTTTTTTTTATTTCTCTATCATCTGTTGCATCCATGTTTCCTGTAAATATTTTAACTATACTTCCTAGGCCATTAGTTAACCCTCTCTTTGCTCTATTTTTTGGAATCAAAGCTCCCAGTTTTTCCCGTACCTGTTGTACTTTAGAGTTAAGGATGTGTACTGTCTCCCCTGGAAAAGATATGGTTCTGAGATTATTTAATGTTAATTGGATTTTATCAATATTTTCCTGATAGTCTCTTAAGTCATGTGACAGTGTTTTTGATGCCTTAACAAGTGAACTTCCCCTAAGTTGATGTTAACAAGTGGCGTATCGGGTGGAATTTTATCATTTTATATGACAGTATGTTTCGTAAATTGTGCCGTTAATTTGTTTTCGCGATTTTCTTTTCTAAAAATAATGTCCGGCTTTGTTTCTACGGGTTCGGCTCGGTTCAAATTTAGGTTTTGTGTTTTTGATGTTTTCTGCTCAATTGTGTCTTTCTGCACTTGAGCGTATAGTTTTTCCCTAAAGGCGTTAAGCTGTTGTAAGTAGTCGTGTTCGTTGTTAAATTTTATTTCCTCATTGAATGTATGTGTTTTTCCAGTGAAAAGTTTATGTGGGGTGTGCTTAGTCGCTGAATGTATAGAATTGTTGTAAGTTATAAATGTTTCCGTTAGTATGTCTTCATGATCGACAGATAGGTTATCGAGTTTTTTATTGTTAAGGATTATTCTATAAATTTCCGTTAAGGAGGAATGAAGTCTCTCTCTCTATAACATTTCCATTTTATATTGATTTCTGTAATCCCTGAATAATTTTCCCGAAAATTCTGGACCTTGTTCAAAAATAAGCTTTTGAGGAATACCATATGTGTTAATGAAATTTCGAAGTGCCCTGGTTGTGTTAAGGCATTCTCTTCTAGGGATTGTATGTCCCGCTGCGAATCTTGAAAATTTATCAATTGTGGTTAAGATTGTCTTTCCCTTTATCGTATAAAGGTCTATGTGAACTATCGAATGGGGTTTCGGTAATTGCATACTTTAGTTTATGATGTTGTCTATCGTATTTTAGCGTTTGACAGATATTGCAATTATTAGTAAACTTTGATATTGCTTGCCGCACTTTTGGAAAGTAGATAGTTCTTCTAAGATGATTAAAGGTCTCTTCAGTTCCTCTGTGATTGGATTTAATGTGATAATTTTTAATTTCTGCTTCCTGTTCTTCTTCTGTTATAATGTCCCTAAGAATTTCTGAGCAACGGACCACGTTATATTTGTTTGTTTTGGTGAAGTGTTCTTTAAAAATAGGTCGAATTAATTCAAAAATTTCGTCCGAAGTTAAGATTGCACAAGCTTTTTGTGGTCTTAACGTATCGTAGAGAATTTCTGATAGCTTTTCGGTGGTAAAATTTGGCTCTGCATAGGTTTTTCGTGTTTTATTTTCAGACAAGGTCTCGTCTTTTGTTGTTGAATTGGGGTTCATTAAAATGACAATTTTGATGTTAAATTCATTTAGTGGAGTTTCGGAGTTCTTTATCTCGTATTTCTCTAAGTCCACACTTTGGCTGTTAGCTTCCAAATTAACTCGACTTAATGCGTCTGCTACTAGATTTTGAGATCCTTTCTTATATTCGACCTCGTAGTCATATTCATTGAGTTGTAACTTCCAACGGACCAATTTTGAGTTTGGTTCTTTGAAGTTCATTAACCACTTCAGTGGTTTGTGTTCTGTCCGAATTTTTAATCTTTGTCGGAATAGGTATGGTCTGAAATATTTAGTAGCCCAGATAATGGCCAACATTTCATTTTCGACTCTCGAGTAATTTAGCTTCGTGTCCGACAGGGTTCTGATTGCGAATGAAACGGGCCTATCCGAGTTTTCGTTTCCCTATGATAATACCGCACCGATGGCTACGTTACTAGCATCCGTCGTAAGTATGAAGGGCTTGGTAAAATCCGGGTAGCGTAGAATTGGATCATTACACAATAAGGTTTTACACAATTCCGTAAACTCTGCTTCGATTTTTATCGATGCTTTTCCTTTTAATTTCTGGGTTAGAGGCTTAGTCAGTTTCGCAAAATCTCTAATGAATTTTCTATAATACCCTAAATGTCCGAGAAAGGATTTCATTTCCTTTCTGGATTTGGGAATAGGAAATGCCTTAATGGCTTCTATCTTCTTTGGGTTAGGTCGGGCACCTTCATCCGTACCTACATGTCCTAGGTAGTCGATTTCTTTCCGTAAAAATACGGATTTTCTGGTCGAAGTTTAAGTCTAGCTTTTGATAGTTTTTCGAAAATTTGGCTCAAGTGGGTCATGTGTTTTTGTAGAGAAGGTGAGAAAACAATTATGTCGTCTAGGTATATCAGACAGCATTTGCCGTTTAGGTCGGCTAAAACGTTATCCATTACTCTTTGAAATGTGGCTGAGGCGTTCGTCAACCCGAATGGCATCCGAATGAACTCAAAGTGGCCGCCTTCTGTTGAAAAGGCGGTTTTTTCAGTATCTTCGGGCTTCATTTCCACCTGGTGGAAACCACTTGCCAGATCTAGAGCTGTAAAGAATTTTGCTCTTCCTATTCGATCTAGTACCTCGTTTATATTTGGCACTGGATATTTATCTTTAATTGTCTTCTCATTAAGTTTCCTATAGTCTACTACAAGTCTCCATTTCTTTTTGTTCGAAGCGTCCATCTTTTTTGCGACCAAAAAGACTGGAGCACTCCATGGGCTGTGGCTATTTTTGATAACTTTCTGTTCTAACATTTTGTTTATTTGTCTTCGCACTTCCTGTGATTCAATGTGGCTGTAACTGAAAGGTTTAGTATATATTGGATTTTCGTCCGTTAGTTTACTTTTAAGTTTTACAAGATTCGTAAAAGTAAGAGGGTCGCTTTGTTGATAGAAAAAATTTTTAGTTTTTTAAGTTCTGTCTTTTCTTCGTCGTTTATATGGTCTGTCCTTAAGAGTTCGAAGCTATTTGACTTGTAACTTTTCCCTTTAGTTATATAATCAAGTGTCGGTATAGCTTCCAAATAATCAGATGAAGCGAATTCGTTCACCTTTATTCGAGAATCTACAAATAGGTTTTGTTTTTCTTCAAAATAGTTAATGACTTCCATTAAACTATATCCGTCTTTTGCTTGATATAAGCCCCCATTTATGACTAAGTCTTTGTTTACGTCAATGTTGTCACACAAAAATGTGCCATCGGTGACAGTAACTGGTAATCGAACGAGGGTTTTCGACTCCTCGTCAATTACGTGTACTCCGGTGGCCACATTCTTTTCTTGATATAATTTCAGGTTGCCAACTATGGATTGAAGTTGTAGTTTTGGAATATCAACAACTGCGTTAATCTGTAGTAAGATATCCATACCTATAAGTCCCTGGAAGAAGTCGTGGAAACGGAATTTAAACTTATCGAATTTTCTTTCCTCATTCGAATTGTTAAAAAGTTTGACTTCTGTTTTTTTTTTTCAATATAATGGACTTTCAGTACTGTTTTAATTGGAATGGGGGTATCGAGTTTTCTTTGATCATTTTGCGGAATTATCCAGGGGTCTATGAAGGACATAGTTGCCCCAGTGTCTATTAAGAATTAATGGTGTGTTATCTTTGAATGATGTTAGGACAATGTAAGGAAGTAGGCACCCATGGCTCACTTGGTTTAAGTATCCTGTTTGGACTTTGAGGCTCTGTCCCAAAAATTTGAATCTTCATCAATATTATGTACTTGATTATTCTCTTGTCTTTCCTGTTGTTTCTTTTCTCAATGTTATGTAATCTAGCAGTAGATCTAGTGTTAGGGTAGCTTGATCTACCGGATGATTCCTGCTTCGGCATAATGGCCGGAACTTCCCTATTCCTGCCGCTAGAGTTACTGCGTTCCGTATTCCGTCCAGAGTAGCGGTAGTTTCTGTTATTATAATTTGAGTATCGCCTTACTTCGTCTCTCCTACTATTTCTGTCGTTATATTGTAATCTATTGTTATATTGAGAGTATCTTTCCCTAGACTGATAATTATTACGTTGATTAATGTTAGTCTGGGTTCCTTGTAAAAATATGTTTCTCTCCTGTATTGCCCAATCGTATGCTTCTTGCAGATTGGTTGGCTTCATGGCCCTAATCCTCCTTCCTAGTTGGCCTCTCATACCCATTAAGAAGGTGTTTAAGCAAGTTCCCGCAAATATCGATTTTTTGCTCTAGCTAGGTTAGGGTCGGTTTCCTTAGTGTCAATCAGTTTGAAGAGCAGAGTTTTTATTTCTATGATCTGATCGAATAACTTTTGAACTGGCAATTGTTTATGGATCAGTCCGTGAAGTTCGATGGAAAGAGTATGTTCATCCCTTTTGTCGGAACAGTGTAAAATTAATGCCTCCTTAATTTCATCCCAATTAAGGCCAGCCTCTGAAGCCGTTAGTACATCTTTGGCTTTTCCAACTATTTTGTTTTTTATAGACCGTAGCAAAAATTGCCCCTACGGCGTCTGGTCTGTCCTCCTTATGAGCATCAAAATTTCTTCTACGTTATTGATAAAATCACTTAGTAACTTCGAGTCCCCAATATATTCTGGTAAAAATTTAATAGCATCTGGAATGCTGGTGTTAACCGTTGACGTGTCTGAGGAACTCATATTAACAGATGGAGGGCCTAAAATTATCTGATCCGTAATAATAGGTTCTTCCCTAATGTCTGGCAAACTTGCACTCTGTGTCGTTTTGATTCTGCTACTTGGAAGTATATTCTTTACTTTACTGAGTTTCGACATCTACTCCTTACTTTCCTATTTCGGTAATTTCTTAGTATTAAACTTATTGCTTACGTATTAAAGTTTACTTACAAGTTGAGTTCCAAAGTAAACAGGACTTTTTGAATCTAGCGCCCTCTATATGTCAACTGGTGCGTTAGAATCTGCTATCGTTTATCGACATCCATTAAAAATTTCATGACATTTCATCTATTGGAAGTGAGGTTACTGCGTTTTAAGTGTCAGTATGTTTTTGTCATCGGTGCGAAAATGAGCTTCGAACAAGGAGCCAACATTAAATTTTGTTTTAAAATTGGTAAAACTTTTACCGAAACGTTTCAATTGATGAAACAAGTTTATGGCGATGATTGCCTATCCCGTAGCAGAGTGTACGAGTGGTTTCAACGTTTTCAAAGTGGTCGTAAGGACATAAATGACGGACGAGCCGAAACCAAAAAATCGTGCCTGGATAAGTCAAAAGTGAAGACAATGCTGATTTGTTTTTATGATTCCAAGGGTATTGTCCACAAAGAATTTGTTCCACCCGGCCAAAACGTTAATGCGGTATTCCACCTTGGAATTTTGAAGCGTTTGGTGCGCCGTATTCGACGTGTTCGGCCCGAATATCGCGAAGACGGATGTTGGCGTTTGTTGCACGATAATGCGCCGTCTCATCGATCGACGCTTGTGTCCGACTATTTGCCCAAAAACAAAATTTTACCATCAACCTCTCCCCGTATTCACCTGATATGGCACCGTGCGACTTCTACCTTTTCGGAAAAATGCATTTGCCGATGAAAGGAAAGCGTTATGCAGACGTAGAGGCCATTCAAAAGGCTTGCACCGGCATACTGGCGGGCAATAAGTTAAAACACTCGTTCGACATGCTTTTGGACCGTGCAAAACGGTGTATTAAAGCAGAAGGAGACTATTTTGAATAAAATAAATTGATTTTGCCGAAAAAACTATTTATTCTGTCTTTTTTTAAAAGTCCTGTTTACTTTGGAACTCACCTTGTATATTGTATTTGTTGATTCCTTGTGTGGTGGTAAAGAATGTCTGAAAAAATTTAGACTTTAGTTTTATGGAATAGCAGTGTGGGCAAAATGATGTGCAATTGTTTGTCTATATAAGTACTTGCAGTTCGTGTGAGTGTTATGTTTGTGTGTGTGTGTGTTCCCTCGACGTAGGGTAGTCGGACAGTGTAAGGGTCGAATTTCACCTATAAGATTCAAGATATCGGATTTTCTTGTATATTTGTTTATTCTTAATGCTCTTATTTAATTTACCATCACAACCGTAGTTGTACTTGTAGAGATGTTAAATTACTGCACTTTTGTTTTTAAATTTTTTTATTTGATTTGGATTTCATCACAAAATAATTGTAGAGAAGATTTACCATTCACTTTTTGAATATTACACTAAGTTCGCCCTGAACTTTTCGGGTTGTTTGCATTTTAATATTTATTCATCTTTCCCTTCAGTTCTGCAGTAGGGACGCGGTGACATGGCTCAAGGCCAAAAGCTTTTTATACCCGTTACTCGCAGAGTAAAAGGGTATAATAGATTCGTCGGAAAGTATGTAACAGGCAGAAGGAAGCGTTTCCGACCCCATAAAGTATATATATTCTTGATCAGGATCACTAGCCGAGTCGATCTAGCCATGTCCGTCTGTCCGTCTGTCTGTCCGTCCGGATGAACGCTGAGATCTCGGAAACTATAAGAGCTAGGCTATTGAGATTTGGCGTGCAGATTCCTGAGCTTCTTACGCAGCGCAAGTTTGTTTCAGCAGAGTGCCACGCCCACTGAAACTGTGGCTCCTACAGTTTTGATGCTAGAATACAAATTTTAACTGAAATGTATTGTTCTCATCAATACCTTTCGATTGATCCAAAAAAAAGTTTGCCACGCCCACTCTAACGCCCACAAATCGCCCACAGACTTCAAAAAATCGTAAATATGAGCGCGGATATCTCGGAAAATATCAACAATAGAGAATTGGGATTTCAGATTTAGATTCCGTAGGCTTGAGCGCAGCGCAAGTTTGTCACGCGAATATGCCACGCCCACTCTAACGCCCACAAACCGCCCAAGCCTGTGGCGCCCACAATTTTCATGCTAGATACAAAACTTTAACTGAAATGTATTGGTCTTGTCAATACCTATCGATTGATAAAAAAGCTTTGCCACGCGTACTCTAACGCCCACAACACTTAAATCTGTCTACCGCCGGTAGGTGGCGCATTTCAATTTCGCTTTGCTGCTTCCATATCTCCATTTTCCTTTGGTCCCTTTAGCTGAGTAACGGGTATCTGATAGTCGAGGTACTCGACTATAGCGTTCTTCCCTGTTTTTTTTTTGTGCCTAAAACGCTATGCCGCTGTTGACGTCAGCAGAGCAGTCGGCGCAGCGTAGAAGACTACCTACGAAAACGGTCGTGCAATAAAGAGAGACAGACATTCGGAGATTTCCCTCTCTTTCTTGCCATATAATCTGCCTGCACTCCGCGCTCGCAGAGACAAATTTCATACGGTCCGTTATTTTTTTTTGCGTCTCCCCGTTATGTTCGGCTAGCGACCAATATTTCGGCGGAAAAATGTTCGTGGCGCAGCGACATGTGAATGCCCTGATATATTAGAAGCATTATTGTATATCGAAAAAAAACTAATATTGTTTTATAAAAGTAAACTATTTGATTATAGTAAAATTTATTAAATTGAATTTACTTATAATATTATGTTTACTTATTATACATTTGTATTACAACAAATTTTTTAGTTAAGTTATGGAAATTTTAGTAAAAACATTTTTCAAAAATTCGTATTGTATTTTTTACTCAAGAAGTAAAAATAATATAGTCGGATATTTTTCGCTTTAGAAAGGGTATAGGTGCAGTGGCACGCGCCAACAGCGAAGAGAAAACAAAAGAAATCAAGTAAGGGGGTGAGAAGAAGACTTGGTGCATTCTGTTTGAGTGATTGAAAAGGAAGCATCCATTTTAATTGTGCGTAGCAGAGTAACTTTAATCGTTTAGTTAATATAATAAAGTCAGGTAGGTGCCACATTAAGTTTGAAGATGTTTTGCATTGATCTTAGTTTAAAGTACGTAAATTTTGAAGTTATTCAATGGGTTCCTTAAGCCGAAAGTGGATGATGAAGTGATATGTTTAAAAAAAATACCGCAAAAGGTTTATAAACAGCTCTAAAAGGTAAATATACAAGAAACAAGTAAAACGCATTTTTTAATCATATGCCCATACATTTTTTCAGGAACGTTGGCCAAGGACTCTAAAGACCCGGACAAATGTTTGAGAAAGGCGATGACGAACGTGAAAAACAAACTAACAAAACAAAAAACAGAAATACTAACAATAACTGTCCCCTTATTGAAAATCTGAATAATACGATTTAATTAAAATTAATTAAAATGTATTTAAAAAATGTTTTAAAATATCTATATATTCATAAGTGGAAACTCACGGCAAAAATTCTGATTTTCACAAGTGATTACACTTGGGACGTGTCACCGGCACGTGACAAGCCATACGAAAAATGAGAATAAGGAACAAGTGAAGTCCCGTGAGACTTCGAAAAATTTTCATTTGAATTTTCACTTGTGAAAATGAGGACATCCCATACAATTTTCTATATGGAGCGTCACTTGTTCTTCACTTGTTCAAGAGGACATGTCTCACGTGACTCACAAGGTGATTCACATGTGAAACTTTTTTTTGGAACTGAAAGGTTGTTATTTGCGTGTTCGCACTGAACAAACGGAAAACTTTACTTTATATATATTTTTTTATATTTTTTTTCCATTTTTTTTGTGTATTGCATATTTATATATTTTTCTTTTCATACTGCACCATCACTGTTACCCTGTCACCCTGCTTCACACTTGTTCCTTGAAGGATCGCCTTGCAATTGCTGGCCTTCTCTTTCTTAATGATCTGCTGTTAGCAAATATTGATTGTCCTTGTCTGGTGGGATGCATCAATCTTAATGATCATGACCGGAATCTCCGTACCATGGTTCCATTCCTGGACCGTGCTGTCACAACAAATAATGCACGCAATAAGCCATTACGAAGGGAGTAGTATGGAAACGCGGATTCTGGGACAATTAGCATATTAATGGCCCCAAGCCCCCCTCCCCCTCATTAACCTATGCGGGTTCTGGGACAATTAGCATAATCCAATAAATTAAGTGATTTTAATGGACTTTGAACTCATAAAAATGTCACGATCATGTCTATAAAGAGTATACTTAATTACCCCCATTGCCCCCACATCCCCATGTGACAATATTGATCATGTATCCTTCCCCTCATTATGTGCAATTAATAGTCAGGTGAGAAAGGTGCACGTGTGAAAGGTCGCACAACCATAGTATCCAAAGGTTGTTATCTTACAGGAACATATCCGATCATGTTGGGGAAAGGTGTGATCACGTACCCTTTTGCCTCATTATCACAGGTGTTGCTGTGCACGTGTGAAAGGTCGCACACCCAAAGTATTCAAAGATGGTTATCTTAGAGAAACATGTCCGATCATGTTGGGCAATAATGTTTTCTATGATTGTAAAACTAATTTAGAAATCAAAAGAACCACAATAAAATAAATCTCACAAGTTAATGATTCTCAGATGTGAAATATTTTCAAACACACATTTTTGTTTCCGCCCCAGAACGTTTAACTGGTAAATTCTCTAAGATTCTCTCCTTTCCACAAATGGGTCATAAACGTGTCATAAAAGGGATTCAAGCAAGAGCTACCCGAGCATGCGCACCTGTCCATTACCTGACCGCAATAAAAGGGACACATGCACAAGCCTGAAGGCGCACGCTCATTGACAAGCGCAATAAAAGGGACACATGCACAAGCCTAAGGCGCACGCTCATTGACAAGATCATGGGCCTCACGCCAACGACCTCACGGCTGACTGCTAGCTCTAATACGTTCCCATAATAGGGGTTGAAATCACGACCGCGCAACAACTCGCAAGTAGCCGACATATCTCAGTCAAGGAAATATTTTCCATTCTCCATATCTGTAAATTTAGCTCGAAATAAAAAGTCAGAAGTGTATTTTGTAGCATAATAATACATTTATTCATTTATTTTGGTATTGCGAACGTTTTTACGTTATTTATTCTTTTTCATTCTTTTTTCAAGATTATAGTATATATTCATAATGTTGAGTGCTTCCTTTTTGTAATCCGAAATTCGATGGCATACACAAGTATCAACTCCCTCGGTGGCTGCATCATTGCTCCACACGCAGGTGTTCATATGATTTCCATGAATAGATATTTTCATATTACCTCCATCACATTCAAAGAGTTTTGATTGTATGAACTGGATCCGTACATAGTGTGCATTGAACAGAATTCCGTCAAATGCGTTCAGAAAATTATTTATTTTAACTGAATGCATGTTGTCTATCTAAGTCAACAATCTCGTCTTACACTTTTAAATATGGTTACACAACTTATAAGGAAATTTTATATAGGTTTTCATCTTCATCTTTTACCCAAAGATGTGCATTCTCGAAATTCAACAAATGAAAATCTTTTATTTTTCCTTTTCTTTTACCCAAAGATGTACATTCTCGAAATTCAACAAATGAAAATCTTTGATTTTTCCCAAACTCGAAATGATTTTTACCAAACTGTCCCCTATTGGCTACCTGAGTATGATTGTGTGCATAAATTGACAAGATCTTTCCTTTCCCACCTGCAGCAAAGTATGTGCGACCTCTTCTTACCAACACTCTCCTTTATTCTATGATTTTGTGTCTCCTTTATCGATTTGATGGTGTCCTATTGGTTACACTTGTATCAAATATTTTTCTAAAACAATACTTCTCATCTCTTCTAACCAATGAATAGTCGATGTAACCTACTAGAATTACCTAAGTTTTTGAATTAAAAAAAATCTTAAGTATGCACCTCTCATCTTCAATATTATCGTTCACGCCCACTTCAAACACTATAAATGATCGAGGACAATAGTTAGTCTTCCAAAAATAGTCTTGAAGTGGGATACTCTGCTACGTCAAACGCAACTTAAGTAAAAGTGAAACAGTGATCGTAAAAAAAGAGTTTAAACGAAAAGAATAAAATAAAATCAATAACCAAAATCAGTATTGTCAGTCCTGCAAGTGTTTCTTGCAAAAGAATAAGTGGGCAAACCATGTCCGTTCGGAGGTGCATAAGCGAAATGCAATTCAACCCCTTGACGGAAGAGTCAAAAAAATTTCTGAGGTATTCAAGGGAAGAATACTGCATTACATGTATGTAAACGATGGATCGGACTTGATCTTACCTGAGAGTTTCTTGAATGAAGCTGGATTGTCACTGCTACCTCATCTCAGCATTCTATTAGAAAGTTATACTTCAGCAAAAGTCAACTTTGAATTGTTTGCAGAGTATATACTTTTTAAAGATGACTCTGAGGAAATTGAAATGAAAAGCTTTCAAAGTAAAATGACGATCATGAATAAAGATTCTGATTTAGAATGCATCTTTCATGAACATACCTTGGAAATAATTTCTAAAACTCAAGAATTTCAAGAGAGAGACAGCGAATGGTCTCTTATAAAATTGATTCGCTTGGAAATGAATGTGAACCACTATACACCGATGGCTGGTTCGTCCTTTATACCACTACCTCGTTTCCTTTTGACAAAAAAAGCAATAGTCAATGTTTGTAATGAAAATGATCAATACTGTTTTAAATGGGCGTTGATTTCTGCCTTAAAAATTGTTAACAGGCCGCAAAGATGTTCGGCATATAATATTGATATATCGCTGGAGATAATTTATATAAGTGATGAAATAAAATTAGATTTCACAGGGTTGACTTTCCCCCTTGAAATAAAATGTATTAAGCATTTTTTAAAAAAGAATACTCATATGAGTTTGAACGTATTCGGATACAAAGAAGAGACGAGGGAAATAATTGGACCACTTTTTCAATCGGAAGTGGAAAAACCTCTTCATATCAATATGATGTTTTTGGAAGACGGTGGGAATGGACATTACATGTACATTAAAAATATTTCAAGGTAAATTCTTTTATTCATTTTATCTCTTTTAAGCAATTAAATAATGTGTATATAATTCTCTTTCAAAGACTAATGACTGCGCAAAGAGGAAATCAGAGGAGGGCGCAATTTTTCTGCAATGTGTGCTTGAATTTTTCCGGAACCCAGGAAGCTGCATTGAAACACAAGACGCTCTGCAGTAGGAAGGTATCAAAGATGCCGCACCCCCAAAATAATACACTGAAATTTACCCAAACTCAACATCAGCTTCAAGTTCCATTTGTTGTCTACGCGGATTTTGAATGCATTCTGGAACCAAAAAATCTTGAAGTGAGCCCAAAATTATTTAATATTAATGAACATATTCCAATATCATATGCGTATTATATAAAGTGTGCTTTTGATTCTAAACTAGATAAATTTGTTTTAGAAACAGGAAAAAATTCAGGAATAAGTTTTGTAAATTCATTGATAAAAGATTTAACTAAATTGAGTGATGACTACTTACATAAAATAGTTCCTATGAAAATGACTTTGAATGACCAGCAAAAATTTGATAATTCATTGAATTGTTCTATTTGTCAGACAGTTTTAGGGACTGATAGGGTTAGAGATCATTGTCATTTCACAGGTCGCGTTAGAGGTGCAGCCCACTCTAAATGTAACTTGGATTATAAAGTTAACAAATTCATACCAGTATTTTTTCATAATTTTTCGAAATACGACTGTCATTTATTTATACAAGAGTTGGGAAAGATTCCCGGTGAAATTTCCGTAATTCCAATAAATAAGGAAAACTATATTTCAGTTTCTAAAATAATTAAATGCTTTAGTGGAAATAGTTTTGAAATTCGGTTTCTGGATACGTATAGATTTATGCCATCAAGTTTAGATACCCTAGCTTCTAATTTAGTTGATGATCAAATGAATACTGTAAAGTCATTTTTTAGTAATGATATTGAATTTCAACTAATGCATAAGAAGGGTATATTTACCTATGAATATTTAGATTCCGCTAGTAGACTCGAGGAAACTTCCCTCCCACCAAGGGAAGCATTCTATAGTAATTTAACGGAAAGGGAATGCTCTCAGGAAGATTATGATCACGCTCTTAAAGTTTGGTCCCATTTCTCATGTTCAACTCTTAAAGATTATTTAGAACTATATTTGAAAACTGATGTATTCCTTTTAACTGACATTTTTGAAAACTTCCGAAAAATTTGTATGCAAATTTATTCACTTGACCCAGCTCAGTATTTTACGACACCAGGTCTATCTTGGGAAGCAATGTTGAAAACTACAAATATTCAACTCGAATTGCTGACAGATATAGATATGTATAGACTTATTCAAAGTAGCATTCGAGGTGGTTTAGTTCAATGTTGTCATAGATATACAAAAGCAAATAATAAGTATTTGTCAGATTATGATTCCTCGAAGGAGTCTTCATTTTTAATGTATGTGGATGCGAATAACTTGTATGGTTGGGCAATGTCACAACCTTTACCATATAAGGACTTTAAGTGGATGTCTACTATAGACATAGACAATTTTAATATTCATAATATTCCATTTGATAGCAACTACGGTTATTTTTTGGAAGTGGACTTAATATATCCATACCGTTTACATGATCTTCATAATGATCTTCCATTTTGTCCGTCAAATTGTCTGGCCTCAAAAGAGGATAAGGTAAAAAAATTAATTGCTGACCTGGGAAATAAGAAAAATTATGTAATACATTATAGGAATTTGCAACAATGTATACAGAATGGGTTAGTACTGAAAAAGATTCATAGAGGAGTTCAATTCTTACAAAAACCTTGGTTAAAGAATTACATTGATCTAAATACTTTACATAGGCAAAATTCAAAAAATAAATTTGAAAAAGATTTTTTTATATTAATGAGTAATTCTGTATACGGAAAAACAATGGAAGATCCCGAGCGCAGGGTTGATATTAAGCTTATTGGCACATGGGAAGCTCCGAATAGCTCGAAGACTGGACGAAAAGCACATTGTGCCAAAACTTTAATTTCAAAATCCAATTTTCATAGTGCAACTAAAATTAATGATAATTTCTATGCAATTCAAATGAAAAGATTGTCCGTTTTATTTAATAAGCCAATGTATTTAGGATTTGCAGTATTAGACTTATCGAAATGGAAAATGTATGATTTTCACTATCAATATATGAAGCCAAAATTTCAGGAAAAGTTACTCTTAAATTACTCTTAAAAACTGAAGATTTTTATAAAGATATTCGTAATGATCTTGAAGCAAAATTTGATACATCGGACTATTCAGATGAAAGAATTAATCTATATAACTTCAAAAGAGTTAACAAAATAAGTTTAGGATATTTTAAAGATGAACTTAACGGTAAACTCATGACAGAATTTGTAGGTCTGTGCTCAAAGGTTTATTGTTATAGAATAGATCAAGTTAAATCTTCACATAATAAAGCAAAGGGAGTGAGTTCACGAAATCTTACAATTGAACACTATAAAAATGTTTTATTATCTGGGGCCTCACTATATGGTAATAGAACAATGTTTAGATCAAAAGCACACAAAATAACTACAGTTAAAGTAAATAAAAAAATTCTTTGTGGCAAAGATAATAAAAGAAAACGTAGTGTTAATAAAACACAATTTTTAGAGTTAAGTAACGAAGACCATGGTACGACATCAATAAAACATCAGAGATTAATTAAAAAAGATATTTTAGAAAATGTTGAATGGTTAGAATCAAATTCACTTTGCTTGGGTGAGATGATACAAAATAATTATGTGAACGATGGAGAATCATTAGATAGTCTTAAATTTCAAAAGGAACATATTGAAAAAGAACTATTTTATAAATCAGTTGAATTGGAGATGTTTTATTATGATCGAGACTTTAAAATATAAATGAAAATGATTTTGAGTTTGTAAAAAGTATTTTTATTATATTTAATTTTAGTTTAAGACATTGTACAAAAATATTAATATTAAACTTAATATAAGATAAGATAAATATATAAATAAAATTAATTAAATAAATCATTTATTATACTACAAAATGTCTTTTTTATTTATCCAGCTAGTCTTTGAAAACCCGAGCCACTTAACCTAAACTTTATTTCCTTTTCGCCTTACAACTTTTTCAACTAGGTATGTGTGGGGAAATCGTGTTTTTTTCAGTTCTTCTATATAGAATCCGCCCTGAATCGGGCTACCATCTAAATCTTCAAGTAAGTATGTTTTAGGGTATGTATTCTTCACCTTTCTAATTTTAAAGATTTCAGTTGTATAGTTTGGTGTATACCCTTTATCAAAGACATATTTGTATTTACTGATACGAACGTGGTCCCCCTTAATGAATTTACTTGCAACAAATATTTTCAGGTGATTATACGATGTTTGTAATATTTGTTTTTCATTGGAGGAATTGACTTTACTTGGACTCATTTTTATTGTTCTATGCACTCTATTATTGTATTTATTAATTAATTGTTTATACATATCTATCCACTTATATTTTCCATTGAAACTAAACTCACGCCAAATTAATTCTTTAAGAGTTCTATTGAAACGTTCAACTATTGATGCTTTTAGAGTACTGAAGGTTGAATAATGATTTATCCTATAACTTTTCATTAATACCTTAAATTTAGAATTAAAGAATTTAGTGCCATCATCAGTTTGCAAGTTTTTTGGTGTTCCATGACCCGATTTAAATATTCTCTCCATGGCTTGGGAAACATCATTTGCATTTTTTGATTTTAATGCCTCACCCCAAGCATATTTCGAAAATGTGTCTATAACAGTCAACAAGTATCGGTACCCATCATTCGATTTTGAAAAGGCTCCCATTTCAACCAAATCTGCTTGCCACAGATCGTTTATACCCCTTGTAATGACTCGTCTTCGTTGAAAGTTTTTTCGAGATGGTCCGTGCAACTGATTTACGATTTCTCGCTTAATCATATTCTTCTAATAGGCTGAAAAGCGACACCTTCTAACTCAATTGTGGTTTTTTTCGGTAATGATACCGGTTTTGTTACATATTTAAATATATAGTCCTCAATGGTTTTAATCTTTTCCAGAATTTTGGCAAAAATTTGGTCAGCGCTGTCTGCCCTCTTATTATTCAATTCAATTTTATTTTCTAAGCTTGAAATTTTTGTGAGTCGGCGATTAACATTTTGAGTTATAATTTTCCTTAAATCTTCTCCCAACTTTCCGAGAATCTCATCAGTATATTGTTTCGTTGCTAGATCATTGTTGTCTAAAGGCTTAGATCCGTTTTTGATACGTTTATTCTGAGCATTTAGATTACCGTCCTCATCGATGAATAACCCCTCAGTAGAATTAACACGTCTTTTCAAATTTTCTGATTGTTCCTTATCAACAGAAAAATGTCCAAACTTGTCGACAGACATGATGTTTATAAATGTAAAACATATTTGTCCTTCTTATTTATACCCATTAAAATATAATCCTTTCTTCACGCAATTCCTCTAATATTGAAAAAATTTCGTTATTGTGGCTGGTGTTACCCGCTCCTTTTGATGCTACTAAAATTTCCAACCGTTCGACTAACTCATTTACATCATTCCAATATACATAGTTTGGATTTGATTTCTGAAGAGTCATGTAACCAAAACCTGTTTTTGAGCGAAGTGGAGTTGATGTTGTAGGACTGAAATCTTTGTCTTCTTAATAATATGGCTATATTTGTATGCTCGTGTACCCTTGATTCTGTTATTAGGTTTAAAGCCTACTCTATGTATATTCGTTTCTAAAATAATTTTTTTATACATTTTCAAGTCTTGATCATCATAGTTTTCAGGTTTACTAAGAAAAATTAGAGAGTACAGACCAGGAGTCAGATCACAACTCATTCCACTAGAAAATGTTATTTTATTATTTTTAATTTTTCTTTCTTTATCTCCCAGTGTTAATGAATTGTTTGCAATTTTTTTAGGTCCATAAGCTTTATGCAACACATTTCCTCTGGTCAAATTACTGATATTAAAATCATAATTATAACAAGTGTTATTATCTTCTAGCTCTGCATCCACACCCATATCGGCCTCTTCTGTATACATTGGTAAAGGTGTTGTCCCTTCTTCTTCTTCACTTTTTTCCGTCTCCTTTTTCTCATCTTCTATATCTTCCTCTATATTCGTCTGTAAAAAGAATTGATTATAGGAATCACTATCATCGAAAGACCTTGGTGGAGTTATGTTTCGATAAGACTGCAGATCTTTCTCATTAGTTGTAAAGTATAAATCGTCAAGCCCTCTCTCATCACCATCGTATGTTTTAATTTGCTTCATTTCACGCTTTACTTTTATACTATCTTTTACATTAGAAACCTTTTTATTTTCCTTAACAAGTTCATGTAAGGGTTCAGTAATAGGTTTAAAAGTCTCCTCCAATTGTAAATTAGTATGATTTTTGACTTGTTTGAGATCATCGAATTTTCGCTTCAAAGCAAATCTAGCTTTGGTTAACTGTGACAAAATATTCATTGTAGTATATCTTACAAACTTTATAGGTAAAAGATTTTAAATTTCCGAAATTTATGTAGTCACTCCTCAGTTACTAAACAATTACTGTTTAGGGAACGCCATAATCTGTAATATTTATACACCATTTCCGAATAAAAAAAGATTCGATACATTTTCTTCATTATATTTAAAAAAGTGTATTTATTGTTATATTCTTAAAATCTCAATCTTTTTAATCATTACTGACTTATTTCTAAATACAAATTGTCATTACTTTTATAAATATTAAATTTTCCATCAACCATTTCATTGATGATATCATCTTCAAGAGAGGTGTACCTTTCCGGCATGTACAGGATGTGCTCCTCCAACTCGAGAGCATAGATTCTCCAACCTTTGTTGTTTTGCGCTCCGCCTTGAGGATCGGGAATCTTACATTTTCAGGCATCCTTGTTTTTGATAGCAGTGTCTTTTTATTAAATTTATTGAACTCTTTAATTACAATATTCATCTGGTTTTCCTGATTCATGATGGTTGTTGAGGTTTTTGGACTTGGTACAGTTGTTCCACGTTGTATTTAGCTGTATTTTGATGTTAACTACCTGTATAGCAGTTGTTCAGTACTTGTTTCGTACTTGCTTACTACTTGTTTTAGCTGGTTAATAGCTGTTATTAGATGGTTATTATCTGTTTAGTAGCTGTTAACTGGTTGTTTACTAGTTGTTATAAGCTGGTCACCAGCTGTTTTGAGCTGTTATGAGCTGTTATAGTTTTGTGTTAAGAATGATCAAAAATTCTTGTCCTCTAGATGACGTTCGATGTGAAGTAAAAACTTAGACTGTGAATTTGAACGCGTGCAGGTCCACTTTTTATACTATACAGAGTTCACACATACACGTACCCATACATTGATTTTCAACCCCCCAAATGTAAATTAACCATTTAAATATACCGGTTTTGACTCCACATCTTCTACGAAAGAAAGTAGAACAGCGAGGCACAGGTGTCCACAGTTGTATGTATCAAAGTCTTGAACTCTATCGTAATTGTATTGTATTCTATGACCCAAGTATTTCACAACTTCTCTAGGTGGCTGAAGATTTCCGAAACTATCGAAATAATGTATATTATTTTTATTTTTATTATATGCAACCCAATGTGTACCACTTGATCGTGAATTATCTAGGTTTACTATACCACACTCCCGACTTTTTGGTTCTTCTGGAAGTAGATCTCTCATAAACACTCCTCTAAAATGTGGGATATATTTCTTAGCAAAATGTATTATGTCTATATTTGATAGTGGTCTATTGGGTAGCAGAGAAATTAGTTTTTTCGCTTCTTAATTCCTTTCCCCTTACTGTAGGGCTTAAGAAAGAAACCATAACCCTTTCTATAGGGCTTGAGATATAATCCTTCTCCTACAGCAACACTTTCAATTTTCCTGTTGTGACGTTTTTTCTCCTCCATATCTTCTTTAGCCATACTTGCATTGTTAATTGTTTTTGCAATTGCTGCACTACCACTTGCTAAACTACCAAGAGCGCTGAGGGCTGTCAAGATCGGCACGATTGGTAGAAAACCTCCAATTTTGGGTACATTAATAACACGAGGTACTTTAACATTTTTCTTAGAACCGATTGATTGATGAATTGATTTACGTGCAACTTTAATTGCACTCATAATGTCTAATGGTTTTTGTTTTTTTAATGTTTTAGTTGCAAAATTAATAACAGTCGAAAGGTTTGTCTTCTTCATTTTATTCTTCAATATCTTTCTCTTTCCTTTCTTTTCCGTTTTATTCAATCCCATACCAAATTTTTTCTTGGCTTTCATTATATTTGTAACAAAGTACAGGGTTGCCCATATTCGACGGACCCATGTTTTTTTTTAAAAAATCAAAGAAAAAAATAAAAATTTGGCGGTTGGCAATCTTAATCATTTAATTGGAGATTTGTATACATCAATTTTTGAATATGATATCTTTCAAATGGCCGCCTCTGGCGTTGATGGCGTATTGTGCCCTTTTTGCAGCATTTTCCATCGTTTTCGCCAACATTTCGGCCGGAATAGCGGCTATTTCTTCACGAATGTTGTCCTTGAGCTCTTCTAGGGTCCTTGGCTTGGTAACGTAAACCTTTGACTTCAAATATCCCCACAAGATAAACGCTTAATGGTGTTCTTAGAAGGCGCACTTTTCACATTTTTTAATTTTTTAAAAGCACGTTGAGTTTTCACAATTGACTTGTTCTGTTGAATGTAAATTTCAACTATTTCAGAGCGCTCGCGTGGCGTGTATTTTTCCATGGTAAAAATCTGCTTGGACTGACGCTTAAAACGCGGTATGTCATTAAGCGATCTGGCATCTCTGTCAAAAGTTATGGCGTCGTCAGATGGGTCCGTCGAATATGGGCAACCCTGTATGCTGCTGCTTTTTCACCAAGACTGCTATCTGGTGCCTTGACACGCGACCAGGCTTTGTCAATTAATATGGAGTCTGCCCTATGTCGTTCACTCAATGCCTTGTTTTGAGAATATGCAATATCGTGCTCTTTGCAAGCTTCATCCAATGGGTTTATTCCTTGATCACCACGTTCCAACCGTTTCTGTAACTTTGAACCCAGTCCACAAAAATTATATCCCGGAAGATGGGCTTCAAACGGTAATGTATTGATTAGCTTATCGACAAGACCACCACCGTGTTTACAATTAAAAATACGACTGATGCGATTATAAAAACGTTTCCCCATTTTATTGATGTTTAATCATCAAAGATTTCTCATTGAATGAGGTACATTAGATTAAGAGATGCGTTTAATAAGTCAAAAACAAAAAATTGTAGTTAGAAATATTAACGATGAAAACAAGAAAAATCTACCGCCACGACATAGTGCTCTCTTACCGAACACAATAAGGGCTCTAATTGTTGGGCCTTCGAATTGTGGTAAAACTATTATTATGTTAAGTCTAATAGAGAGTCCTAATGGATTAAAATTCGAAAATGTTTATATATTTTCAAAAAGTTTATATCAACCTAAATATGAGTACTTGGAGAAATTAATCAAACCGATTAAAGGAATGGGATATCATACATTCTCCCATAATGAGGGTGTACTAGACCCCAGTGAAGCTAAAAATAATTCCATTATGATATTCGATGACGTAGCTTGTGAAAAACAAGATAACATAAGATCTTATTTTTGTATGGGTCGACATAAAAATATCGACTCTTTTTATTTATGTCAAACGTATAGTCATATACCTAAACATCTGATTCGTGACAATGCCAACTTTATTATAATGTTTAAACAAGATGATTTAAATATGCGGCATATATATCGGGACCATATTAACACTGATATGAATTATGAAACATTTGTGAAAATTTGTCAAAAATGTTGGAAGGACAGGCACGGATTCCTATTAATTAGCAAGGATAACGAAATGGATAACGGAAGATACAGAAAAGGATTTGATCAATTTATTATGATTTAAGGAGTAATTTCAATATAAAGCTTGGTTCGATACTTACAATGCCACAGTTTATTAAGAGATTTCAATATGTCTAGATCACTTGCATTATCCTTGAATGGAAATCGTTCCATTATAAATACAAACTTTTTTCCACCTATCGAATTGAATGGTCGATATGAGTGTGCTCTTATCGATTTTAATATGTATAATTCGATTCCAAATATTGATGAAAAAAATAACCTCTTCCACATCGGTGACAAGGTTATTACAATTCCAACTGGATCATATGAATTGAATGATATCACCGATTTCATTTACAATAAACTAAAAGACTATAACCTTGAAAATACATTTAAAATTCAAAGTAATAATAATACACTTCAAGTTGAAATAACTACCATGCGAGAGTCAGTTTACTTTAATAAGGAAAGATCGGTTGGACAACTGTTTGGTTTCCATCAAAAAGTACTAGAACCACATCCTACAAAAACCTATCGATCAGATCAGACCGTGAACATATTAAAAATTAATACAATTCGTTTGGAATGTAATATAATCAGCGGTTCATATGTAGATAATACACCGAATCATACATTACATGAGTTTGGAATTAATGTTCCGCCTGGGTATAAAATGACAGTGACACCACATAACCTAATTTATTTACCAATCAACTGTGACGAAATAAGCACACTATCTATATGCATAGTTGATCAAAACGGTGATTTGGTGAATTTACGTGGTGAAAACGTTTCGATTCGCATGCACATTCGGTTAATAGAATGATTATTTATAATAAAAGACGTAGCTTAAGTCCTCAGCCAAGCATTACTAATTGTAAAGCTATAGAAAGAGGATCAACAGTAAAAAGAAGCTCACTTACTTTGAAAAATAAAATATTTTTAAGGTCGTTAGGCTTGAAGCTTCGAGTATAATATAAAAGATGGAAAGGAGAAGAATGAACGAAATTTTAAATGTTCGTGAAAAGGTTTACTCAGATGAGAGTATTTCGAAGAAAGAGTTTCATACTTATTCATCGTATAATCAAACATTTAAACCAAACGATGAAATTCGAATTACTATTCAAAATCAAGACTTGTACGTGCTTCCTCACGAAAGTTACCTTAATTTTCAAGGAATTATTAGAAAAGATTCACCGAATGGACCTACAACTGATAATGTTACCACTTTTTTTAAAAATAATTGTATGGCTTACTTTTTGGATGAAATTAAGTACGAAATAAATGGATGTGAGATTGATAAAACACGATTTGTCGGTATGACTACAACCCTAAAAAATTATATATCTCTGGATAATCTTCAAAGTCAAAATCTATTAAATTCCGAATGGAGCAGTGGAGACGAAATTTCTTGGGATTTGTTGGGATTTGCTGAGGATTATAAAAAAGTTTTGTTAAATTGTAAACACGAACTAGTGTTGATGCTAACTAAGAATCTTGGTGATGTGTTTGAACAAACCAGAAATGAACAAACTTTTAAGTTGGAAATGACGAATATAACCTGGAAAATTCCCCATGTAACTCCAAGCGATTTTGCAAAAATTAAGATGTACGATATTATTAAAAGTGGTGTAAACCTACCAATCGCATTCCGGAGTTGGGATTCATATGTTAACCCCAAATTGGGGTATGGAAGTCAACACAGCTGGAATGTGAAATTGTCGGCTAACCGCGAAAAACCAAGATTTGCCATAATTGGATTTACACTAAATGGAGAACTTATCACAAATAACTTATCAAACTTGAAAGTTCACTTGAATTCTGAGTCATATCCATATGATAATCTGAATGTTGATTTTAGTAAGAATCAGTATGCACACCTATATGAAATGTATACAAGATTTCAATCTAGTTACTATAATCGTGAATCACAACCATTTTTGACCCCAAATGAATTTAAATTGAAGGCCCCTATTATTGTGGTTGATCTTTCATATCAAAACGAATCAGTGAAAACTGGTCCTATTGATGTGAGAATTTCAATAGAACTGAAGACACCAAGTCATGAAAATACCCAAGCTTACTGTCTCCTCATACATGACCGTTTAGTTGAATATAACCCATTAAACGGACTAGTACAACGAGTTGTTTAACATTAGAAAAATGTTGAAAGATACTGATTCGATTGATGTTCAAGGTTTCTTTGATAATAATAATAATTTTATTCTAAAGGAAATCGGAATTGTATTCGAAAAAGAACCAGACTTGAATAATAGTTTTTTAATAGAACCACCATATGATTTTACTCTGCTAAATACAAAATCTCGAAAGACTGCAATTTGGTTAACCAATACACATCACAAAATTTTTTGGAACGATGGAGAAAATAGTTTTCCACAAGCTCGAAAGTATCTAAGAACAATTACAAGCGGAAAACAAATTATTTGTAAAGGTGTGGAAAAGAAACGATTTCTACAGAAGTTTTTTGGGAGTCGTCATTAATATCGAGAAAATGGGCTGTCCGTCATTAAACAGGTTTAAAGGAAACCGGTTTCCCTATTGTGAAACACACCTTAAGGGCGGGGTTTGTGCTCTTAACAATGCATACATTATTTTGACATTTTTTAAAAGTAGCTCCAAAACAATAAAATAATTTTTATACATCATTTTAAAGTTGAGACTAGATGTGTAAAGACCTACAAGAAAATAAAATTAACAAAATGAAATTTCATGAGGAAATTGACCAATTTATTGAAGAATTTAAAGGACAGATAATTGGTCAGCATTTTTAATATCTTCTAAACACAAAAACTATGTTCATGAATCGAGGTGGACATGATCTCAAAACTACGAATTATGGTGAACACTTTACATTTTGTAATCCAGAAATGACGTCGGAAACGTGCGCCTGCTTCTTCTATGCAAATCGCCGGAATCAAAGCAGAAAAGAAATTTCTATATATAATAAAAATGTTCGCAATACCTAAATAAATGAATAAATGTATTATTATGCTACAAAATACACTTCTGACTTTTTATTTCGAGTCAAATTTACAGGTATGGAGAATGGAAAATATTTCCTTGACTGAGATATGTCGGCTACTTGCGAGTTGTTGCGCGGTCGTGATTTCAACCCCTATTATGGGAACGTATTAGAGCTAGCAGTCAGCCGTGAGGTCGTTGGCGTGAGGCCCATGATCTTGTCAATGAGCGTGCGCCTTTAGGCTTGTGCATGTGTCCCTTTTATTGCGCTTGTCAATGAGCGTGCGCCTTCAGGCTTGTGCATGTGTCCCTTTTATTGCGGTCAGGTAATGGACAGGTGCGCATGTTCGGGTAGCTCTTGCTTGAATCCCTTTTATGACATGTTTATGACCCATTTGTGGAAAGGAGAGAATCTTAGAGAATTTACCAGTTAAACGTTCTGGGGCGGAAACAAAAATGTGTGTTTGAAAATATTTCACATCTGAGAATCATTAACTTGTGAGATTTATTTTATTGAGGTTCTTTTGATTTCTAAATTAGTTTTACAATCATAGAAAACATTTTTCCCCAACATGATCGGACATGTTCCTCTAAGATAACAACCTTTGGATACTATGGTTGTGCGACCTTTCACACGTGCACCTTTCTCACCTGACTATTAATTGCACATAATGAGGGGAAGGATACATGATCAATATTGTCACATGGGGATGTGGGGGCGATGGGGGTAATTAAGTATACTCTTTATAGACATGATCGTGACATTTTTATGAGTTCAAAGTCCATTAAAATCACTTAGTTTATTGGATTATGCTAATTGTCCCAGAACCCGCATAGGTTAATGAGGGGGAGGGGGGCTTGGGGCCATTAATATGCTAATTGTCCCAGAATCCGCGTTTCCATACTACTGAAGGGCTCTAAGAATGCTTAATTCCCTGCCTTCAAGCATTAGATTCAGCTGGGGGGCCAAGAAAGATAGGTTAGGGCAAACCCTTAGGTAATATTTTTTAATTAACTTTCAATAACAGACTTAAGTTAATCAATTGTAGCCAGATAAGGATATATCCATTGGCGATATAAATGAACAAATAAGATAAGTTAGATTCTTGGGATTCCTGCGCAGCATAAGTTTGTTTCGTCAGTGTGCCACCCGCACTCTAACGCCCACAAACCGGCCAAAGCAGTGGCAGTTTTAATGCCAAAATAAAAATTTTAACTGAAATGTATTGTTCTTATCAATACCTACGGATTGACATAAAAAGATTGTTTTGAGGTACTCGACTATAGAGTCAAATACATATGTACGTATTCTTATAGTTCCACGTGCTTTCATTGTCGTACGGCAGACATATAAAAGACGCCACAAAGAAAACCGCACACGAACTTAGTTTTCTCGCATTTATTATATTATTATTAATCTTTATAAACACACTACATATGAACTTTACCCATTTCTTGTTATAACCGTTAGAAGGAAGCGTTTCCGACCCCATAAAGTATATATATTCTTGATCAGGATCACTAGCCGAGTCGATCTAGCCATGTCCGTCTGTCCGTATGAACGCTGAGATCTCGGAAACTATAAAAGCTACAATACTGGGATTAGGCGTGATTCCTGAGATTCTTACGCAGCGAAAATTTGTTTCACTTTAACGCCCACAAACCGTCCACAAACTTCTAAGAATCGTGAGTATAAATGCGGAAATCTCGTTAACTATAAAAGAAAGAGATTTGGGATTTCAGAATTGGATTCCGTAGCCTTGAACGCAGCGCAAGTTTGTTACGCGAATATGCCACGCCCACTCTAACGCCCACAAGCCGCATAAACCTGTGGCGCCCACAATTTTCATGCTAGATAAAAATTAATTGATTAACTTAAATGTATTAGTCCCGTCAATACCAATTAAAGTTTGCCACGCCCACTCTAACGCCCATAACGCTTAAATCAGTCTACCGCCCACAAAACCATATATTGAGATCGCTGGTAGGTTGCGCATTTCAATCTCGCTTTTCTGCTTGCATATCTCCATTTCCCTTTGGTCCCTGAAGCTGAGTAACGGGTATCTGATAGTCGAGGTACTCGTTCTTCCTTGTTTTTACATTAAGGCGGTATACATTTTTTTAAATGTCTTTGGTGTAAATTTGATATTACAATGTTGAATTGATATGATGGTAAGTTGTTATTATAAAATCAAATTTACTTTGTTATAGATTGGATATTAAGAATATCAAATTGATATTATTGTTAATTTGATATCATAATGTCAAACATAAACTGTAATGCCTGTTACGTACGCCCTCCGTTTGAAGTCGCGAATAGTCAGCGTTTTGCTGATGTGTGCACCTTAAAAGGTGGTAAATTCTATACTTTCCGCTAACATAAATAATTGTCAATTAAATAATTTCATATGCATTAGCCAATTCTATATTACTCACGCACGGTGCACGCCGATATTTATTACCGAATAAATTTATAATGCGAAAAATAAATCAAAACCATGAAGTGCCAGAACTTTAGCAAGGGGGGTGTGTTGACGCGAGAAGTGGAGTAGGTCAAGAACAATGACATAACTTTCGACGGACAACCTTGACAATAGGGGATCGTATTGCACGGCCCGCGACGATCCATTTGGCACCCGAATGTATGAAGGGGAGGGCATATGGCCGAAACACAGCTTGATCGTATTGCGATCAAGTGACAGCTAAGCTTGTGGGGCTCTGTCGACTGACGACTGACGAACTTTACGAACTAATACGAAATACGACGTTCCTTATGCCGGCAAATGGTGCCTGAACATCGGACGCCTCTCCCTCGGACCAAGTCCCTGTCAGGACTCGGGCACTAATTTAGCCACGTAACAAAATTGGCGCCCAATGCTAGGTTTTTTCATATTCCTTAAGGATCTTTACTAGGGTCCACAATCTCGGTACCTGCGGTATCTGAGTGGATGTACCTAAGTGTAACAATAACAGCTTCCATCTTTGTCATGAGTAATTTGACATGTAAATTACTGACGACTGGCGGGAGGGGTTTTTTGGTCAGATTCCATGTTTAAACACAGACAATTTCCTTTGGGAACATTTGAGCTGACTAGAAAGGGAAAGTAAGGGCATGTTAGCTTAGCGGAACCCAGTTGTGTAGAAGCGGCTAACACCCCTAGTTAGAGTTATTCGTTTTGTTTTTCTTTGGGGCTAAATATCGGACGGCTCTTGACCAAAGAGAGACTTGGAGAGCAGAGAAACAAAAACCATCTCGACCAATTAAACGGTGGGAATTCCGGAGGGAAGAATCTACCGCTAGGACCGCCAAAAGGAAGATCAAGTATGCTTCCTCAATATCAGAGGCACGAGTAGGACAACTTGGAGGCTGCCGGACGACGTAAACAGAGGTTGATGGAGCTCCCAAGGCAGAGTAAAGAAATGCAGCGAGGCATGAGCGCCCAGATAGAATCTCTGAAGGTGCAAGTGGCAGAATTGCTGTCTCCATCATCTTGGAGGCCAGGACGAAAGGGACTGCCCCCATCACTCCGATCCATTCCGAATCCCACCGACAGTTTTATGAGGTATCAAGAGACGCCAGCCCTAGACCCGGTAACACAAGATGCACCGGTTGAGAACACCCAGGCAGATAGACACCCCGTCCCACAGACAGTCCCGAACTAACGAGATGGCGGCGAGCCACTAGCTTCACCCGAAGATAGATCGGAACACATCGGTTCATATACCGAGGCCAAAAGAAGTTATGCTGCACAATTGGAACCTAAAGTTCGATGGAAGCGGTCGCAGCATGACAGTTATAAGTTTCCTGTTCCGCGTCAACCGATGGCAAGAGTTGTATGGCCTAAACCGCCAACAAGTCTTTCGGGAATTCCATATGCTACTGGCAGGTGCGGCCACTAAATGGTATTGGCAGCTAATGGGGGACAAGGCAGAAGACTACGATTTTGACTACTACTCGTTGACAAAGGAGATGGGACGAGCGTTTTCCACTACCGGAAGTGACCTTATGAAAGTCAAGGAAATAATGGAACGCAAGCAAGGACAGCACGAAACCTTCAGCGATTATGTCTCCGATATGCACAACTGGCATTTGAAACTGAAGAATAAAATAGCTGAAGATGAATTTGTCGAGCTTTTGAAAGACAACATGAACTCCCAGATAGGCGGCTTGCTCTTGATCACAGGAGTGGGTCGAAGCCACACGTGAATGGGAAGAGAATAAAAAAAAACACGGAACAGACAACGATGTTCGTAAGCAGATTCCTTTTGCAAAGTCATTCCATGCGGTCCGCATCGATCACTTCGAACCTGTTACGTACGCCCTCCACAGAGAAAGATTCACATAGACAAACAATGACGGATCTTTTGTCGGGGCGAGGGGTGCACTTGACTTACCAGACTCAGACTGGTAAAGGCAGAACAAAATGCAATTCGGCAATTCACGGGTGTCGCGTGTCCAGAACAACGGCCACGATCGTTCTACTGGTAACCATACTTCGGTAGCTGGTAAAGTGCAACAGCCACCCGTTGACTCCCAAGATATCAGGTAGTCAAGAAACAGTAAACCTGGGTGCGAACACCTAGTTAAGCCGATCCATACCAGAAACCAAGTATAAGCTCTAGTCTGGTATAAAATACCTTAGACAATTAGAGAAGCGGGGGAGAAACTACGGAGTATTCTGCCACCAAGATCAGCCTCGCTATCCAACAGTCCTTGAGGAGGACACAAATAACAGCTTGAAAGAATCTTATGTGTCGGACCTCTGCCGCCATTGTCATCAAAGAACGTAGAGAGGATCAACAATAAGGACGACATCCGACATACTGTGATGCTTGGCCGCATTACCCGTGATCCCCATGCTCCTGAAAATTGTTCAGCTTTAGGAGCCATCCGTTCAGAGGCGTAGTGACCAATAGCATACTTTGAAGAAAGTAGTGATGCAATAGTGATGCATCAAAATAACATTGGAAGCATTCAAACATGCATTGAAATACATTTAAACCAACCGAATCGATAGACAAAGTGCGAATCCTGATTACCAATTGGAGAAGACGAGTTTATCCACCAGCCGTTGAAGAAGTCGCATGCCTTTGGCATAATATATGTATATATTTTCTGTTTAAGTAAAGTGGTATACCTTAGAACTGCCGTATTTTGGTGTATATATATATATATATACAAGTATATATCCAATATAATATTTTCCAAAGCCCAGGATCCGGAGCGTCGAGTTCTCATTGTCCAGGACTTAAAGAGGGGGTAAGTTTGTCGAAATTTTAGAGACTACTATAAACTTTTCAGCAGCGAGTATCAGCTTTGTAATTGTATGTTCAAATTGCAAAAGCCCTCCGAGCGACGTTTTTAGTCGTGAATAGTCAGCGTTTTGCTGATGTGAGGATCAACAATAAGGACGACATCCGACATACTGTGATGCTTGGCCGCATTACCCGTGATCCCCATGCTCCTGAAAATTGTTCAGCTTTAGGAGCCATCCGTTCAGAGGCGTAGTGACCAATAGCATACTTTGAAGAAAGTAGTGATGCAATAGTGATGCATCAAAATAACATTGGAAGCATTCAAACATGCATTGAAATACATTTAAACCAACCGAATCGATAGACAAAGTGCGAATCCTGATTACCAATTGGAGAAGACGAGTTTATCCACCAGCCGTTGAAGAAGTCGCATGCCTTTGGCATAATATATGTATATATTTTCTGTTTAAGTAAAGTGGTATACCTTAGAACTGCCGTATTTTGGTGTATATATATATATATATACAAGTATATATCCAATATAATATTTTCCAAAGCCCAGGATCCGGAGCGTCGAGTTCTCATTGTCCAGGACTTAAAGAGGGGGTAAGTTTGTCGAAATTTTAGAGACTACTATAAACTTTTCAGCAGCGAGTATCAGCTTTGTAATTGTATGTTCAAATTGCAAAAGCCCTCCGAGCGACGTTTTTAGTCGTGAATAGTCAGCGTTTTGCTGATGTGTGCACCATAACAGGTGGTAAATTCGATACTTTCCGCTAACAAAAATAACTGTCAGTTAATTAACTACGTATGCATTAGCCAATATTATATTACTCATGCACGGCGCAAGCCGATATATATTACTCAATAAATTTATAATGTGAGAAAGAAATCAAAGCCATTAAGTGCTAGAACTTTAACGGGGGGTGTGCTGACGCGAGAAGTGGAGTAGGTCAAGAACAATGACATAACTTTCGACGGACAACCTTGACAATAGGGGATCGTATTGCACGGCACGCGAAGATTTATTTGGCACACGAATGTTTGAAGGGGTGGGAATATGGCCGAAACACAGCTCGATCGTATTGCGATCAAGCGGCAGCTAAGCTTGTGGAGCAGTGTGGACTGACGACTAACGAACTTTACGAACTAATACGAAATACGACGTAGCTTATGCCGGCAAATGGTGCCTGAACATCGGACGCCTCTTACTCGGCCCAAGTCCCTGTCAGGACTCGGGCACTAATATGCCCACGTAACATAATTGGCGGCCGATGCTAGGATTTTTTTATATTCCTTAAGGAACTTTACTAGGGTCCACAATCTCGGTACCTGCGGTATCGGAGTGGATGTATCTAAGTGTAATAATAACTGCTTTTTGAAAACTATCACGTTGACCTTGTTATACTAAGCCTACAAAAATGAAACAAAATGCGTGCCAGAATTAATCACCACAAAGTGACAACTATTGAAGAAAGCGGAGGCCTACAAAGAGGGCCTAACTACATAAATGAAGGGAGCCAATAAAAAGGCCTTATTCCAACCCAGCACCGGAAGAGTGACCCGAGCAACAGCGCGCGGAGAAACTCACCAGCCCCGGAGTGCGAGCGCTCCAAGGCTAGGATATTCACCTTAAAGAGAGCCGTGGGAGCTAGCACAAAATTAGCCATGACAGGTAGATACCCTGTCCGTAAAAAACAGTCTGGACCAATTAAACGAATTGAAAGATGCCGCCGGTGGGAAGAATCTACCCTTAGGACCGCCAAAAGGAAGATCAAGTATGCTTCCTCAATATCAGAGGCACGAGTAAGACAACTTGGAGGCTGCCGGGCGACGTAAACAGAGGTTGATGGAGCTCCCAAGGCAGAGTAATGAAATGCAGCGAGGCATGAGCGCCCAGATAGAATCTCTGAAGTGGCAGAATTGCAGTCTCCATCATCTTGGAGGCCAGGACGAAAGGGACTGCCCCCATCACTCCGATCCATTCCGAATCCCACCGACAGTTTTATGAGGTATCAAGAGACGCCAGCCCTAGACCCGGTAACACAAGATGCACCGGTTGAGAACACCCAGGCAGATAGACACCCCGTCCCACAGACAGTCCCGTGTAGTATGCACTTATATCGAATATCTACTGTACCAAGAGTACTTGAAACAAACACACTGTAACATTTTGTTGCATTGTTTTTATAAACAAAAGGCTCGGTCAAAAACCCTAAGTGGCCGAAACATGAGTCGATCGGCGCGCTTGAAGAAAGTGCAAGTGTCAGCATTCTGTTGCACACGCCGGCCGCTCAGCCAAACTCAAGTACATACACATGCCCTCGCGCTCCAGCCAAAGAGAGCATAATTAAATACACTTTATATACATAAGATATACATAGCCATCTCTCTGCCGCCCAACTATAAACAGCGCAGCAACGAGAATTAGGCTTACTTAGATCCTAAGGCAAATTGTAAAAATCAGAAACAACTTGACGTTGGAAGCGGCACTAATGCTGCTCCAGATTTTGAATAAAAATTTTAAATAAAGAATTACAATAACCAATAAAAGATGTCTACTTTTTATGGCGACAGGATTTTAAATAAAGAATTACAATAATAGAAAATAAAAGATGACATTACTCTACATGGCGACCGTGACTTTGGTCCTAAAGGATTTGGACCTGGATCTGGACATGGATCGGGACTTCGAAAAATAAAACAGCAACCAAGGCGACAGCAGCAATCAAGAACAACAAAGACAACAGCAACAACAAAGGCAACAACAGCAAAAACGGCAGCAACAACAAGAACAAGAGAAGAAACGCAGTGAGTAGAGTGTGATGTGTGCCAAAAGAAGTGGCGTGGTCAAAAGATTAAAAGCCAGAAAGGCTCATCTACTGAAGCTGCTCAACAGCGGCAAAGCAATACAGTGGAACGACTCGGTAAAAATACATGCCGAAGTCGAATACCTAAAAAATTTGCTATCAGAACGAAAAAATCAGACCACAGCTACAGCCACATCCACCTACCCTGTAATCCAAAATATTTCAAAAAATAAAAACACATTGCCTCCTCCAGGAAAAGTTGCCATCCCAAAACTAAAGAAGACGTGCCCAGATGACTGCGAGGGACCACTGTGCTCCCCGTTCTGCGAGTACACCTGTGTAGCCAGCACCGGTGCCCCACCATGAAGTACACCTGTGCAGCCAGCACCGGTACCAAGGAAGTGTGAACCGACAGCGCTACCAAGAGCGCATAATTTTTTTATCTTTGCACTGCGTTGCAAAAATTTTTTTAATTGCACTGCGATGCATATTTTTTCATTTATTTTATAAAAACAATTGTAAAAACGACATAAAAGTTGCCCGATTAGAGTATGGCCTGAAAACCATACACAAAATAGGCAGGAAATTATATGTAAAATATGATAATATTTGGTCAAAAACAAAAAAAAAGTAAAATCAAAATTAATAATATTAAACTAGTTGTTTATGAATAACATTAACAACATTTACGAATTGATTCAAAAATCAAAAGAATTTGACAGACCAAGATATATATTAAGAATACCAACCCCAAAGATGGGTTTAATAGATACAAAAACAGTGGATTCCACTGCAAATGTTATTAATAAGGTAGAATCAAACCCCATAGACTTAGAATTAATTCATACATTGCTTATAATAATTGTTGTAATAATGTGCGCAAACTGTTTCTATAAACTTTATAAATTGCACAATAAATGTCTAAAAAAAAAATATATGAGCCAGGCAAATGATCTGGACAAAATTTAAACATTTTGGCACAAACAACATTATTATAAAAATATTGCTGTATTTAAATTTTAAAAAAGTTAAAGAAAATGGAATAAAATACAAATAAATAAATAAAAACAAATTAATTAAAAATGGCTACGCTAAAAGCAATTGCAAACACATTTGATAGGGACATCTATTTTAGAGAAAGAATTCTGCAATTAGTTGCACCAACTTCAGTAAGCATTTACGAGTTAGAAAACTTATATATTGAAACATTTAATTTAGATGCCTCTCCACTTATTCATTGCACAAGCACCCAAAAGGCAATTGTCCTATCAACCATCCCAGGGGTACAGGTTAGATCAGTAGTAGACGAACACCCAATACTAGGTAAAACAATAGTAATGATGGTCTTCAAGAAATAATTCATCTCCACAATATAATGGAATGGAATGAATTATATAAGCAGCTAAATAACATAAAAGTTGACTTTGACAAATCATATAAGTCACTTACTCAAAACAGGCCAATTCAAAAGAATACCATTAAAAAACATGTGGAAATTCTAGTAAAATGCTTTAATGAAGCACGAATACTAATATATGGCCAGAAGGAAAAATTAAATCAAGATCATTGGTCCCAAGTATCAAAATTTTTGATCAGACTACGATATAATTTAATATCAATTAAACAAAAGTTTAAGTTGGACATATCGGTACCAACTATACTTAACACCTCCCTAGCAGTTGAAACTGGTGATGAATCGGAATCAACAAAACAAACTGACAGTGACCAAATAGAATCAGAAGACCTTACAGAAACAAATCCTAAAATAGAAGAGCAAGATTTAAATAATCTTACTATTCCGGCAGTTTTAATGTCAGATCTGGATGATTCTACAGATTCTGATGATAATTCCTTAATAGAAAATAAAATAAGAAACAATATCACAATGGCACAATCTAATATTGATTTCATTAACACAGCATCCAAACTTATACCAGTTTTCGATGGTAAATCTGAAAACTTAACAAGTTTTATGGATGCATTAGAAATAATAGAATCAATAAAAGGCGAACACGAACAATTAGCAGTTTCAATTATAAAAACAAAGCTAAAAGGTGTCGCCAGAAATTTAATCGGAGATGAAACAACAATAGCTGAAGTCATTTCCAGATTAAAAAACAACGTCAAAGGCGAATCTGTAGAAGTGTTGTCAGCAAAACTGATGAGCCTACAACAACGCAATAAGACTGCCAACCAGTACACACAAGAGGTTGAGCAGATGACGAAATCCTTAGAAGGTGCATTTATAACAGATGGCTTATCCCTAGAGTTAGCCAGACGTTATTCCACTCGGCATGCAGTGAAAGCAATGACTAAAAATTGCCAAATAGATAAGGTAAAAACTATAATGCAAGCCGGTACCTTCAATACAATGAATGAAGCCATATCCAAATTTGTAAGCAGTTGCACAGAAGCAACCGGACAGCCAAACACTGTCCTATATTACAAAAATTACCCGCAGCGCGGTGGAAATCGCGGACGAGGTAATAATCGAGGTAATAATCGAGGTA
The DNA here is from genome assembly GCF_014743375.2 of Drosophila subpulchrella. Taxonomy (NCBI): domain Eukaryota; kingdom Metazoa; phylum Arthropoda; class Insecta; order Diptera; family Drosophilidae; genus Drosophila; species Drosophila subpulchrella. Next base: position 138,836 of record NW_023665465.1, on the reverse strand, counting down.
ATTATAACAATACCAGATAATATCAGAATAACGGATATAATCAAAACAATGGTTATAACAGAAATAACCAAAATAACAATTATAACAGAAATAACAACCGTGGTGGAAACACCAGCGGCGGAAACAGCCGTGGGGGATACAACAACCACAATAACAATGTTAGAGTGGCGCAAACAAATTCGGGAAACTACCAAACACGACAGTAAACAACATCAAAATTCACACCTTAAATCTCAGTCAAAATACATTTGTCACTTTCACGAGCGTAGCAACAGGAAAAGAATTAGTTCTCTTACTAGACACAGGTGCGGAAATATCCTTATTGAAGGAAAATTCTGATAATTTTCAAAACATTCAAGATAATCACATCATAAACATACAGGGTATAAGTCAGGAAGTTACAAAATCTAAAGGCTTAACTTCTATTGAAATTCAAACTTCTAAGTACATAATTCAACATGATTTCCATATCGTAAATATGCAATTCGCTATTCCATGTGATGGAATACTAGGAATCGATTTTATCAAAAGATACAACTGTCAATTAGACTTCAAGCCGTCTGAAGACTGGCTTATAATAAGACCAAATAACCTAAAATATCCAATTTATGTTCCAATAGCATACAGTTCTGGCAACAACTCCCTAATTCTGCCAGCAAGATCCCAAGTCGTCCGAAAAATCGAAATAAATTCAGAAGAAGACAGTGTATTAATTCCGAATCAAGAAATTCAGCATGGTATCTATATCGCAAATACCATAGCAACAGTCCAAAATGCATATATAAGATTACTAAATACTACAAACACAGATCAAGTAGTCTATATCAAAAACATTCATCATGAACCACTTTCAAACTACGACATAGTAAAATCGAACTTAGAAGACAGACAAAAAATTGTATTATCCCAACTTACAAAATACTTCCCGCCTCAATTCAATAAACAACTTACAGCATTATGCACCCAGTATAGTGATGTGTTCGGACTAGAAGCCGAATCGATCACTACCAATAATTTTTATAAACAAAAGCTGAGATTAATTGATGATGAACCCGTATATATAAAAAATTATAGAAATCCTCATAGTCAACAAGACGAAATTCAAAACAAGTCCAAAAACTCATCAATGATGAAATAGTGGAACCCTCTGTATCACCTTATAATAGCCCACTTCTGTTAGTACCAAAAAATCACTTCCAAATACGGAAAATAAATAAATAAATAAATAAATAATAAAATGGCGATTAGTAATTGACTATCGTCAAATTAATAAAAAACTCTTGTCTGATAAATTTCCACTGCCTAGAATCGATGATATTTTAGATCAACTAGGTAGAGCAAAATACTTCTCATGCCTTGACTTAATGTCAGGTTTCCATCAAATTGAACTGGAAAAAAGTTCACGGGATATAACATCTTTTTCAACAAACAACGGTTCGTACCGCTTCACGCGATTACCATTCGGTTCAAAAATAGCGCCAAACTCTTTTCAAAGAATGATGACTATAGCTTTCTCTGGATTAGAACCTTCGCAAGCATTTCTTTATATGGATGACTTAATAGTCATAGGTTGTTCCGAAAAACATATGCTCAAGAACTTAACTGATGTTTTCGAGAAATGTAGGAAACACAACCTGAAGTTACATCCTGAAAAATGTTCATTTTTCATGCATGAAGTCACTTTCTTAGGACATAAATGCACAGATAAAGGAATCTTGCCCGACGACAAAAAATACGACGTCATTCAAAATTATCCAGTCCCACATGATGCGGACGGCGCTAGAAGATTCGTTGCATTTTGCAATTATTACCGACGTTTTATAAAGAATTTTGCTGAATACTAAAGGCTTGAAAAGCAGGCCGGTATTCACAAAGTCAGCCAACTCAAAGTGGCACCGTGGGAAAATATCTTTGAACTTGTTTCAATTGATAATTTTAAAATTATGGGCAATAAAATATTGAAATCATTGAGAGTAGCGCTACTCAACCCGGTGACCGTAATAAAGCATAATAAAGAAAAAGAAGCTATATTGTCTACATTCCATGATGATCCAATACAAGGTGGTCATACAGGCATTACAAAAACCTTGGCCAAGGTCCAGAGACACTATTACTGGAAAAATATGTCCAAAGACATAAAAGAGTACATAAAGAAATGTCCTAAATGCCAAAAGTCGAAAACGACTAAACATACTAAGACCCCACTAACTATAACCGAAACTCCACAACGAGCTTTTGATAGAGTAATTGTAGATACTATTGGTCCACTTCCAAAATCGAATAATGGAAACGAATACGCAGTAACACTCATCTGCGATTTAACCAAATACCTAGTAGCTATACCTATACCAAATAAAAGTGCAAATACAGTAGCAAAAGCTATATTTGAAGATTTTATTCTAAAGTACGGTCCAATGAAGACGTTCATTACGGACATGGGAACAGAATATAAAAATTCAATTATTGAAGATCTATGTAAATACTTACATATTAAAAACATAACTTCAACTGCACACCACCACCAGACAGTAGGTACCGTGGAGCGAAGCCACAGAACACTAAATGAGTTCATTCGTTCATACATCTCAGTTGACAAAACAGATTGGGATGTATGGCTACGATACTTCGTATATCGTTTTAATACAACCCCATCCATGGCACATGACTATTGTCCATATGAGCTAGTTTTCGGTAAAACTTCAAATCTACCAGAACACTTTAATAGCATAGATAAAATAAAACCCCTTTATAATACAGAAGATTATGCTAAGGAATCCAAATTTAGATTAGAACAGGCAATTAAGAGAGCTAGACTAATGCTAGAATCTCATAAGCTGAAACAGAAAATTAGTTACGACAAAACTAGTTTAGATTTCGATTTAAAAATAGGAGATCAGGTTTTATTGAAAAATGAAACAGGACATAAGTTAGATTCGAAATATACAGGTCCTTATAGGGTAGAACAAATAGGAGATAGAGATAACATAACTATAATAAATAACAAAAATAAAAAACAAATAGTACATAAAGATAGATTAAAAATGTTTATTTCATAATTGCATTTAACATGGCCATGTTTAGAAATACTTATGAGTGTAACCATGTTTAGAAATACTTATGAGTGTAACCATGTTTAGAAATACTTTTACACTCCATGTTTAAAAATACTTCTTCTTTTGATACGTATATTATTACCAATTCCATTCTCTTTAAAAAAAAATAAATAAGAAATTTAAAAAAAAAAAGAGATTAAAAACAAAAAAAAAGTAAATATTCCTTTAAGTAAAATATATTAACAAAATAACTTCATAATATTACGTTATTTTTCAAAAGGAGGGAGATGTAGTATGCACTTATATCGAATATCTACTGTACCAAGAGTACTTGAAACAAACACACTGTAACACTTTGTTGCATTGTTTTTATAAACAAAAGGCTCGGTCAAAAACCCTAAGTGGCCGAAACATGAGTCGATCGGCGCGCTTGAAGAAAGTGCAAGTGTCAGCACTCTGTTGCACACGCCGGCCGCTCAGCCAAACTCAAGTACATACACATGCCCTCGCGCTCCAGCCAAAGAGAGCATAATTAAATACACTTTATATACATAAGATATACATAGCCATCTCTCTGCCGCCCAACTGTAAGCAGCGCAGCAACGAGAATTAGGCTTACTTAGATCCTAAGGCAAATTGTAAAAATCAGAAACAACTTGACGTTGGAAGCGGCACTAATGCTGCTCCAGATTTTGAATAAAGATTTTAAATAAAGAATAACAATAACCAATAAAAGATGTCTACTTTTTATGGCGACAGGATTTTAAATATAGAATTACAATAATAGAAAATAAAAGATGACATTACTCTACACCCGAACTAACGAGATGGCGGCGAGCCACTAGCTTCACCCGAAGATAGATCGGAACACATCGGTTCATATACCGAGGCCAAAAGAAGTTATGCTGCACAATTATAACCTAAAGTTCGATGGAAGCGGTCGCAGCATGACGGTTATAAGTTTCCTGTTCCGCGTCAACCGATGGCAAGAGTTGTATGGCCTAAACCGCCAACAAGTCTTTCGGGAATTCCATATGCTACTTGCAGGTGCGGCCACTAAATGGTATTGGCAGCTAATGGGGGACAAGGCAGAAGACTACGATTTTGACTACTACTCGTTGACAAAGGAGATGAAACGAGCGTTTTCCACTACCGGAAGTGACCTTATGAAAGGCAAGGAATTAATGGAAAGCAAGCAAGGATAGCACGAAACCTTTAGCGATTATGTCTCCGATATGCACAATTTGCATTTGAAACTGAAGCATAAAATATCTGAAGAAAAATTTGTCGAGCTTTTGAAAGACAACATGAACTCCCAGATGGGCGGCTTACTGCTAACATCAAAAGGGAGGGTCTCTAAGTGGACTGCTGGCTAAAAAAAGACTGCGAAAAACATGCGCAGCACTACAAAGCTTTAAATAGTACAAAAGTTCTTACACCTTGTTCTACCAGGAAATTTTTATTGCAACACTGTAAAGCATACGAAAACTAGGAATAAATCAAACATTTCTAATAAATATGATTTAACCGATCGTCAGTTAGATCAAAAGATTAAACATCAAAGACCAGATTCCATGCGCAAATTAAAAAAAAAGCACTAGAGTACCACATATACCTTTAACATAAAGCAACAGCAGTAAAGATATCAGCCTGGACAGCTCAGCCAATACAACATGAGACTCTTGACCATAGGAGTGGGTCGAAGCCACACCTGGGTGAGAAGAAAAAAAAACGCGGAACAGACAACGATGGTCGTACGCAGATTCCTTTTTCGAAGTCGTTCCATGCGGTACGCATCGATCACTACGCCCTGCACATAAAAAGATTCACATAGAGAAACAATGCCGAATCTTGAGTCGGGGGGAGGGGTGCATTTAACTAACCAGACTCAGACTGGTAAAGGCAGAACAAAATGCAATTCGGCAATTTACGGGTGTCGCGTGGCCAGAACAACGGCCACGATCGTCCTACTGGTAACCATACTCCGGTAGCTGGCAAAGTGCAACAGCCACCCGTTGACTCCCAAGATATCAGGTAGTCAAGAACAGTAAACCGGAAGCCAAGTATAAGCTCTAGTCTGGTATAAAATACCTTAGACAATTAGAGAAGCGGGGGAGAATCTACGGAGTATTCTGCCACCAAGAGCAGCCTCGCTATCCAACAGTCCATGAGGAGGACAAAAATAACAGCTTGAAAGAATCTTATGTGTCGGACCTCCGCCGCCATTGTCATCAAAGAACGTAGAGAGGATCAACAATAAGGACGACATCCGACATACTGTGATGCTTGGCCGCATTACCCGTGATTCCCATGCTCATGAAAATTGTTCAGCTTTAGGAGCCATCCGTTCAGAGGCGTAGTGACCAATAGCATACTTTGAAGAAAGTAGTGATGCAATAGTGATGCATCAAAATAACATTGGAAGCATTCAAACATGCATTGAAATACATTTAAACCAACCGAATCGATAGACAAAGTGCGAATCCTGATTAACAATTGGAGAAGACGAGTTTATCCACCAGCCGTTGAAGAAGTCGCATGCCTTTGGCATAATATATCTATATATTTTCTGTTTAAGTAAAGTGGTATACCTTAGAACTGCCGTATTTTGGTGCACGTATATTTATATATACAAGTATATATCCAATATAATATTTTCCAAAGCCCAGGCTCCGGAGCGTCGAGTTCTCATTGTCCAGGACTTAAAGAGGGGGTTAGTTTGTCGAAATTTTAGAGACTACTATAAACTTTTCAGCAGCGAGTATCAGCCTTGTAATTGTATTTACAATTGCAAAAGCCCTCCGAGCAACGTTTTAAGTCGTGAAGAGTCAGCGTTTTGCTGATGTGTGCACCATAACAGGTGGTAAATTCGATACTTTCCGCTAACAAAAAAAACTGTCAGTCAATTAACTACGTATGCATTAGCCAATATTATATTACTCATGCACGGCGCAAGCCGATATATATTACTCAATAAATTTATAATGTGAAAAAGAAATCAAAACCATGAAGTGCTAGATCTTTAACAAGAGGGTGTGCTGACGCGAGAAGTGGAGTAGGTCAAGAACAATGTCATAACTTTCGAGGGACAACCTTGACAATAGGGGATCGTATTGCACGGCACGTGCACAGTCCCTGTCAGGACTCGGGCACTAATATGCCCACGTATCAAAATTGGCGCCCGATGCTAGGATTTTTCATATTCCTTAAGGAACTTTACTAGGGTCCACAATCTCGGTAGGCTAGGATATTCACCTTAAAGAGAGCCGTGGGAGCTAGCACAAAAGCAGCCATGACAGGTAGATACCCTGTCCGTGGAAAACCATCTGGACCAATTAAACGAATTGAAAGATGCCGCCGGTGGGAAGAATCTACCCCTAGGACCGCCAAATGGAAGATCAAGTATGCTTCCTCAATATCAGAGGCACGAGTAGGACAACTTGGAGGCTGCCGTGCGGCATAAACAGAGGTTGATGGAGCTCCCAAGGCAGAGTAATGAAATGCAGCGAGGCATGAGCGCCCAGATAGAATCTCTGAAGTGGCAGAATTGCAGTCTCCATCATCTTGGAGGCCAGGACGAAAGGGACTGCCCCCATCACTCCGATCCATTCCGAATCCCACCGACAGTTTTATGAGGTATCAAGAGACGCCAGCCCTAGACCCGGTAACACAAGATGCACCGGTTGAGAACACCCAGGCAGATAGACACCCCGTCCCACAGACAGTCCCGTGTAGTATGCACTTATATCGAATATCTACTGTACCAAGAGTACTTGAAACAAACACACTGTAACATTTTGTTGCATTGTTTTTATAAACAAAAGGCTCGGTCAAAAACCCTAAGTGGCCGAAACATGAGTCGATCGGCGCGCTTGAAGAAAGTGCAAGTGTCAGCATTTTGTTGCACACGCCGGCCGCTCAGCCAAACTCAAGTACATACACATGCCCTCGCGCTCCAGCCAAAGAGAGCATAATTAAATACACTTTATATACATAAGATATACATAGCCATCTCTCTGCCGCCCAACTATAAACAGCGCAGCAACGAGAATTAGGCTTACTTAGATCCTAAGGCAAATTGTAAAAATCAGAAACAACTTGACGTTGGAAGCGGCACTAATGCTGCTCCAGATCTTGAATAAAAATTTTAAATAAAGAATTACAATAACCAATAAAAGATGTCTACTTTTTATGGCGACAGGATTTTAAATAAAGAATTACAATAATAGAAAATAAAAGATGACATTACTCTACATGGCGACCGTGACTTTGGTCCTAAAGGATTTGGACCTGGATCTGGACATGGATCGGGACTTCGAAAAATAAAACAGCAACCAAGGCGACAGCAGCAATCAAGAACAACAAAGACAACAGCAACAACAAAGGCAACAACAGCAAAAACGGCAGCAACAACAAGAACAAGAGAAGAAACGCAGTGAGTAGAGTGTGATGTGTGTCAAAAGAAGTGGCGTGGTCAAAAGATTAAAAGCCAGAAAGGCTCATCTACTGAAGCTGCTCAACAGCGGCAAAGCAATACAGTGGAACGACTCGGTAAAAATACATGCCGAAGTCGAATACCTAAAAAATTTGCTATCAGAACGAAAAAATCAGACCACAGCTACAGCCACATCCACCTACCCTGTAATCCAAAATATTTCAAAAAATAAAAACACATTGCCTCCTCCAGGAAAAGTTGCCATCCCAAAACTAAAGAAGACGTGCCCAGATGACTGCGAGGGACCACTGTGCTCCCCGTTCTGCGAGTACACCTGTGTAGCCAGCACCGGTGCCCCACCATGAAGTACACCTGTGCAGCCAGCACCGGTACCAAGGAAGTGTGAACCGACAGCGCTACCAAGAGCGCATAATTTTTTTATCTTTGCACTGCGTTGCAAAAATTTTTTTAATTGCACTGCGATGCATATTTTTTCATTTATTTTATAAAAACAATTGTAAAAACGACATAAAAGTTGCCCGATTAGAGTATGGCCTGAAAACCATACACAAAATAGGCAGGAAATTATATGTAAAATATGATAATATTTGGTCAAAAACAAAAAAAAAGTAAAATCAAAATTAATAATATTAAACTAGTTGTTTATGAATAACATTAACAACATTTACGAATTGATTCAAAAATCAAAAGAATTTGACAGACCAAGATATATATTAAGAATACCAACCCCAAAGATGGGTTTAATAGATACAAAAACAGTGGATTCCACTGCAAATGTTATTAATAAGGTAGAATCAAACCCCATAGACTTAGAATTAATTCATACATTGCTTATAATAATTGTTGTAATAATGTGCGCAAACTGTTTCTATAAACTTTATAAATTGCACAATAAATGTCTAAAAAAAAAATATATGAGCCAGGCAAATGATCTGGACAAAATTTAAACATTTTGGCACAAACAACATTATTATAAAAATATTGCTGTATTTAAATTTTAAAAAAGTTAAAGAAAATGGAATAAAATACAAATAAATAAATAAAAACAAATTAATTAAAAATGGCTACGCTAAAAGCAATTGCAAACACATTTGATAGGGACATCTATTTTAGAGAAAGAATTCTGCAATTAGTTGCACCAACTTCAGTAAGCATTTACGAGTTAGAAAACTTATATATTGAAACATTTAATTTAGATGCCTCTCCACTTATTCATTGCACAAGCACCCAAAAGGCAATTGTCCTATCAACCATCCCAGGGGTACAGGTTAGATCAGTAGTAGACGAACACCCAATACTAGGTAAAACAATAGTAATGATGGTCTTCAAGAAATAATTCATCTCCACAATATAATGGAATGGAATGAATTATATAAGCAGCTAAATAACATAAAAGTTGACTTTGACAAATCATATAAGTCACTTACTCAAAACAGGCCAATTCAAAAGAATACCATTAAAAAACATGTGGAAATTCTAATAAAATGCTTTAATGAAGCACGAATACTAATATATGGCCAGAAGGAAAAATTAAATCAAGATCATTGGTCCCAAGTATCAAAATTTTTGATCAGACTACGATATAATTTAATATCAATTAAACAAAAGTTTAAGTTGGACATATCGGTACCAACTATACTTAACACCTCCCTAGCAGTTGAAACTGGTGATGAATCGGAATCAACAAAACAAACTGACAGTGACCAAATAGAATCAGAAGACCTTACAGAAACAAATCCTAAAATAGAAGAGCAAGATTTAAATAATCTTACTATTCCGGCAGTTTTAATGTCAGATCTGGATGATTCTACAGATTCTGATGATAATTCCTTAATAGAAAATAAAATAAGAAACAATATCACAATGGCACAATCTAATATTGATTTCATTAACACAGCATCCAAACTTATACCAGTTTTCGATGGTAAATCTGAAAACTTAACAAGTTTTATGGATGCATTAGAAATAATAGAATCAATAAAAGGCGAACACGAACAATTAGCAGTTTCAATTATAAAAACAAAGCTAAAAGGTGTCGCCAGAAATTTAATCGGAGATGAAACAACAATAGCTGAAGTCATTTCCAGATTAAAAAACAACGTCAAAGGCGAATCTGTAGAAGTGTTGTCAGCAAAACTGATGAGCCTACAACAACGCAATAAGACTGCCAACCAGTACACACAAGAGGTTGAGCAGATGACGAAATCCTTAGAAGGTGCATTTATAACAGATGGCTTATCCCTAGAGTTAGCCAGACGTTATTCCACTCGGCATGCAGTGAAAGCAATGACTAAAAATTGCCAAATAGATAAGGTAAAAACTATAATGCAAGCCGGTACCTTCAATACAATGAATGAAGCCATATCCAAATTTGTAAGCAGTTGCACAGAAGCAACCGGACAGCCAAACACTGTCCTATATTACAAAAATTACCCGCAGCGCGGTGGAAATCGCGGACGAGGTAATAATCGAGGTAATAATCGAGGTAATTATAACAATACCAGATAATATCAGAATAACGGATATAATCAAAACAATGGTTATAACAGAAATAACCAAAATAACAATTATAACAGAAATAACAACCGTGGTGGAAACACCAGCGGCGGAAACAGCCGTGGGGGATACAACAACCACAATAACAATGTTAGAGTGGCGCAAACAAATTCGGGAAACTACCAAACACGACAGTAAACAACATCAAAATTCACACCTTAAATCTCAGTCAAAATACATTTGTCACTTTCACGAGCGTAGCAACAGGAAAAGAATTAGATCTCTTACTAGACACAGGTGCGGAAATATCCTTATTGAAGGAAAATTCTGATAATTTTCAAAACATTCAAGATAATCACATCATAAACATACAGGGTATAAGTCAGGAAGTTACAAAATCTAAAGGCTTAACTTCTATTGAAATTCAAACTTCTAAGTACATAATTCAACATGATTTCCATATCGTAAATATGCAATTCGCTATTCCATGTGATGGAATACTAGGAATCGATTTTATCAAAAGATACAACTGTCAATTAGACTTCAAGCCGTCTGAAGACTGGCTTATAATAAGACCAAATAACCTAAAATATCCAATTTATGTTCCAATAGCATACAGTTCTGGCAACAACTCCCTAATTCTGCCAGCAAGATCCCAAGTCGTCCGAAAAATCGAAATAAATTCAGAAGAAGACAGTGTATTAATTCCGAATCAAGAAATTCAGCATGGTATCTATATCGCAAATACCATAGCAACAGTCCAAAATGCATATATAAGATTACTAAATACTACAAACACAGATCAAGTAGTCTATATCAAAAACATTCATCATGAACCACTTTCAAACTACGACATAGTAAAATCGAACTTAGAAGACAGACAAAAAATTGTATTATCCCAACTTACAAAATACTTCCCGCCTCAATTCAATAAACAACTTACAGCATTATGCACCCAGTATAGTGATGTGTTCGGACTAGAAGCCGAATCGATCACTACCAATAATTTTTATAAACAAAAGCTGAGATTAATTGATGATGAACCCGTATATATAAAAAATTATAGAAATCCTCATAGTCAACAAGACGAAATTCAAAACAAGTCCAAAAACTCATCAATGATGAAATAGTGGAACCCTCTGTATCACCTTATAATAGCCCACTTCTGTTAGTACCAAAAAATCACTTCCAAATACGGAAAATAAATAAATAAATAAATATATAATAAAATGGCGATTAGTAATTGACTATCGTCAAATTAATAAAAAACTCTTGTCTGATAAATTTCCACTGCCTAGAATCGATGATATTTTAGATCAACTAGGTAGAGCAAAATACTTCTCATGCCTTGACTTAATGTCAGGTTTCCATCAAATTGAACTGGAAAAAAGTTCACGGGATATAACATCTTTTTCAACAAACAACGGTTCGTACCGCTTCACGCGATTACCATTCGGTTCAAAAATAGCGCCAAACTCTTTTCAAAGAATGATGACTATAGCTTTCTCTGGATTAGAACCTTCGCAAGCATTTCTTTATATGGATGACTTAATAGTCATAGGTTGTTCCGAAAAACATATGCTCAAGAACTTAACTGATGTTTTCGAGAAATGTAGGAAACACAACCTGAAGTTACATCCTGAAAAATGTTCATTTTTCATGCATGAAGTCACTTTCTTAGGACATAAATGCACAGATAAAGGAATCTTGCCCGACGACAAAAAATACGACGTCATTCAAAATTATCCAGTCCCACATGATGCGGACGGCGCTAGAAGATTCGTTGCATTTTGCAATTATTACCGACGTTTTATAAAGAATTTTGCTGAATACTAAAGGCTTGAAAAGCAGGCCGGTATTCACAAAGTCAGCCAACTCAAAGTGGCACCGTGGGAAAATATCTTTGAACTTGTTTCAATTGATAATTTTAAAATTATGGGCAATAAAATATTGAAATCATTGAGAGTAGCGCTACTCAACCCGGTGACCGTAATAAAGCATAATAAAGAAAAAGAAGCTATATTGTCTACATTCCATGATGATCCAATACAAGGTGGTCATACAGGCATTACAAAAACCTTGGCCAAGGTCCAGAGACACTATTACTGGAAAAATATGTCCAAAGACATAAAAGAGTACATAAAGAAATGTCCTAAATGCCAAAAGTCGAAAACGACTAAACATACTAAGACCCCACTAACTATAACCGAAACTCCACAACGAGCTTTTGATAGAGTAATTGTAGATACTATTGGTCCACTTCCAAAATCGAATAATGGAAACGAATACGCAGTAACACTCATCTGCGATTTAACCAAATACCTAGTAGCTATACCTATACCAAATAAAAGTGCAAATACAGTAGCAAAAGCTATATTTGAAGATTTTATTCTAAAGTACGGTCCAATGAAGACGTTCATTACGGACATGGGAACAGAATATAAAAATTCAATTATTGAAGATCTATGTAAATACTTACATATTAAAAACATAACTTCAACTGCACACCACCACCAGACAGTAGGTACCGTGGAGCGAAGCCACAGAACACTAAATGAGTTCATTCGTTCATACATCTCAGTTGACAAAACAGATTGGGATGTATGGCTACGATACTTCGTATATCGTTTTAATACAACCCCATCCATGGCACATGACTATTGTCCATATGAGCTAGTTTTCGGTAAAACTTCAAATCTACCAAAACACTTTAATAGCATAGATAAAATAAAACCCCTTTATAATACAGAAGATTATGCTAAGGAATCCAAATTTAGATTAGAACAGGCAATTAAGAGAGCTAGACTAATGCTAGAATCTCATAAGCTGAAACAGAAAATTAGTTACGACAAAACTAGTTTAGATTTCGATTTAAAAATAGGAGATCAGGTTTTATTGAAAAATGAAACAGGACATAAGTTAGATTCGAAATATACAGGTCCTTATAGGGTAGAACAAATAGGAGATAGAGATAACATAACTATAATAAATAACAAAAATAAAAAACAAATAGTACATAAAGATAGATTAAAAATGTTTATTTCATAATTGCATTTAACATGGCCATGTTTAGAAATACTTATGAGTGTAACCATGTTTAGAAATACTTATGAGTGTAACCATGTTTAGAAATACTTTTACACTCCATGTTTAAAAATACTTCTTCTTTTGATACGTATATTATTACCAATTCCATTCTCTTTAAAAAAAAATAAATAAGAAATTTAAAAAAAAAAAAGAGATTAAAAACAAAAAAAAAGTAAATATTCCTTTAAGTAAAATATATTAACAAAATAACTTCATAATATTACGTTATTTTTCAAAAGGAGGGAGATGTAGTATGCACTTATATCGAATATCTACTGTACCAAGAGTACTTGAAACAAACACACTGTAACACTTTGTTGCATTGTTTTTATAAACAAAAGGCTCGGTCAAAAACCCTAAGTGGCCGAAACATGAGTCGATCGGCGCGCTTGAAGAAAGTGCAAGTGTCAGCACTCTGTTGCACACGCCGGCCGCTCAGCCAAACTCAAGTACATACACATGCCCTCGCGCTCCAGCCAAAGAGAGCATAATTAAATACACTTTATATACATAAGATATACATAGCCATCTCTCTGCCGCCCAACTGTAAGCAGCGCAGCAACGAGAATTAGGCTTACTTAGATCCTAAGGCAAATTGTAAAAATCAGAAACAACTTGACGTTGGAAGCGGCACTAATGCTGCTCCAGATTTTGAATAAAGATTTTAAATAAAGAATAACAATAACCAATAAAAGATGTCTACTTTTTATGGCGACAGGATTTTAAATATAGAATTACAATAATAGAAAATAAAAGATGACATTACTCTACACCCGAACTAACGAGATGGCGGCGAGCCACTAGCTTCACCCGAAGATAGATCGGAACACATCGGTTCATATACCGAGGCCAAAAGAAGTTATGCTGCACAATTATAACCTAAAGTTCGATGGAAGCGGTCGCAGCATGACGGTTATAAGTTTCCTGTTCCGCGTCAACCGATGGCAAGAGTTGTATGGCCTAAACCGCCAACAAGTATTTCGGGAATTCCATATGCTACTTGCAGGTGCGGCCACTAAATGGTATTGGCAGCTAATGGGGGACAAGGCAGAAGACTACGATTTTGACTACTACTCGTTGACAAAGGAGATGAAACGAGCGTTTTCCACTACCGGAAGTGACCTTATGAAAGGCAAGGAATTAATGGAAAGCAAGCAAGGATAGCACGAAACCTTTAGCGATTATGTCTCCGATATGCACAATTTGCATTTGAAACTGAAGCATAAAATATCTGAAGAAAAATTTGTCGAGCTTTTGAAAGACAACATGAACTCCCAGATGGGCGGCTTACTGCTAACATCAAAAGGGAGGGTCTCTAAGTGGACTGCTGGCTAAAAAAAGACTGCGAAAAACATGCGCAGCACTACAAAGCTTTAAATAGTACAAAAGTTCTTACACCTTGTTCTACCAGGAAATTTTTATTGCAACACTGTAAAGCATACGAAAACTAGGAATAAATCAAACATTTCTAATAAATATGATTTAACCGATCGTCAGTTAGATCAAAAGATTAAACATCAAAGACCAGATTCCATGCGCAAATTAAAAAAAAAGCACTAGAGTACCACATATACCTTTAACATAAAGCAACAGCAGTAAAGATATCAGCCTGGACAGCTCAGCCAATACAACATGAGACTCTTGACCATAGGAGTGGGTTGAAGCCACACCTGGGTGAGAAGAAAAAAAAACGCGGAACAGACAACGATGGTCGTACGCAGATTCCTTTTTCGAAGTCGTTCCATGCGGTACGCATCGATCACTACGCCCTGCACATAAAAAGATTCACATAGAGAAACAATGCCGAATCTTGAGTCGGGGGGAGGGGTGCATTTAACTAACCAGACTCAGACTGGTAAAGGCAGAACAAAATGCAATTCGGCAATTTACGGGTGTCGCGTGGCCAGAACAACGGCCACGATCGTCCTACTGGTAACCATACTCCGGTAGCTGGCAAAGTGCAACAGCCACCCGTTGACTCCCAAGATATCAGGTAGTCAAGAACAGTAAACCGGAAGCCAAGTATAAGCTCTAGTCTGGTATAAAATACCTTAGACAATTAGAGAAGCGGGGGAGAATCTACGGAGTATTCTGCCACCAAGAGCAGCCTCGCTATCCAACAGTCCATGAGGAGGACAAAAATAACAGCTTGAAAGAATCTTATGTGTCGGACCTCCGCCGCCATTGTCATCAAAGAACGTAGAGAGGATCAACAATAAGGACGACATCCGACATACTGTGATGCTTGGCCGCATTACCCGTGATTCCCATGCTCATGAAAATTGTTCAGCTTTAGGAGCCATCCGTTCAGAGGCGTAGTGACCAATAGCATACTTTGAAGAAAGTAGTGATGCAATAGTGATGCATCAAAATAACATTGGAAGCATTCAAACATGCATTGAAATACATTTAAACCAACCGAATCGATAGACAAAGTGCGAATCCTGATTAACAATTGGAGAAGACGAGTTTATCCACCAGCCGTTGAAGAAGTCGCATGCCTTTGGCATAATATATCTATATATTTTCTGTTTAAGTAAAGTGGTATACCTTAGAACTGCCGTATTTTGGTGCACGTATATTTATATATACAAGTATATATCCAATATAATATTTTCCAAAGCCCAGGCTCCGGAGCGTCGAGTTCTCATTGTCCAGGACTTAAAGAGGGGGTTAGTTTGTCGAAATTTTAGAGACTACTATAAACTTTTCAGCAGCGAGTATCAGCCTTGTAATTGTATTTACAATTGCAAAAGCCCTCCGAGCAACGTTTTAAGTCGTGAAGAGTCAGCGTTTTGCTGATGTGTGCACCATAACAGGTGGTAAATTCGATACTTTCCGCTAACAAAAAAAACTGTCAGTCAATTAACTACGTATGCATTAGCCAATATTATATTACTCATGCACGGCGCAAGCCGATATATATTACTCAATAAATTTATAATGTGAGAAAGAAATCAAAGCCATGTAGTGCTAGAACTTTAACAGGGGGTGTGCTGACTCGAGAAGTGGAGTAGGTCAAGATCGTATTGCACGGCACGCGACGATTTATTTGGCACACGAATGTGTGAAGGGGTGGGAATATGGCCGAAACACAGTTCGATCGTATCGCGATCAAGCGACAGCTAAGCTTGTGGAGCAGTGTGGACTGACGACTAACGAACTTTACAAACTAATACGAAATACGACGTAGCTTATGCCGGCAAAAGGTGCCTGAACATCGGACGCCTCTCCCTCGGCCAAGTCACTGTCAGGTCGTGGCCACTAATATACCTATTTATATATTTTTTAGAATACTTAGAGTTTTATATCATATTTTCAAATTTGTAGACATATTTACAGTCATTCTATATATATTTACTTATGCATATGTCGCATAATGAACGTATTTTGACCACTGTACGTGTCTGTCACAATAGGAACATAGTTTGACCACTGTGCTTGCAAGAAGCTGCTGCGCAATGAGTTTGGTATATTGTGAAATCCTTCTTAGAACCTGTCTACGACGTAGAATTTGGCTACAACGTAAAATATGACTGGCGCCTAATAAGTGAGGCGACGGCGTTGTCGCGTTGTCGCCGAGTGTAGTCCAGCTGGCGTGTGTAAAGAAGCATAGATCGATGCGTAGGCAGAAAATGCCAGTTAGTTGCATTTAGACGATTGCGCACGCCGGTTGGAATTCGCTTCACTTGGAAAGTTTAGATGTCAACATGGAAGACCAGCCACCAGAAAATAACAACTCTGCGACATCAGAAGTGGGATCTGCTTTGCCTACAAATATCACCGATGCATACTTGGCAGCTTTACAAGTGCAAAACAACAACCTTATGGAGATCATCAAAAATATGCAGACACCAAGGGCATCGGCAACTGACGAAAAGGGGAAACATATAACTCTGCCAAAATTTTATCCTGAGGGAGCTGGTGCAGATGCCTCAGCTTGGTGTACAACAGTGGATCTTATTTTTGCTGATGAAATGCCCGAAGGTAGCAGCCTTATGATAATTTTAAGTAAGGCGCTAGAGGGAAGTGCATCACAATGGCTGTCCCAGATATGCTTTTCTGGCATCACATGGCCACAATTTAAAGAACTCTTCATTCAACGCTTTGTTGGCGTCGAAACGTCTGCTGCCACACTGATGAAAATTTTGAACGGGCGACCAAAGTCTGGAGAAAGTTACACCGAATATGGGAGCCGAATCGTCACCTTATTAATGTCAAAATTTAAATCTAATGATCTGGAGGAAATTGCGGTTTCACTAGCTCTGGCCCACATGGCACAAATTGATGACAACTTGTCGCGCTGGGTTTTTACAAACAACATTAAAACTCGAAATGAAATGCAACAACAACTACAAGCGCACACTTTTAAAAAACGGAACCTAGATGACGATGCATCTACAACAGGCCCGGAGCGTAAAAAGTCTAAGTATCTCTCTCAAGTGAAATGCAACTATTGTGGAAAGCCTGGACATAAATATGCCGAATGTCGTGCTCGGCAGAGGACACCAATTCAAGGAAAGAGCCACCACGGAAGTTCAACGCAAGGATCAAAAGACCGGTCAACTGTCAAATGTTTCAAATGCGACGAGCTTGGGCACTTCGCATCCGCTTGTCCAAAAGGACGATCACGAGGAAACGACCGAGTAATCGAGAAACGTGTGGACATCTGTACTGTAGCTCCACCATCAGGAACAATAAATACTTCAACCGGTGAGTCCGTTCCATTTTGTTTCGACTCTGGCGCTGAATGTTCCTTGGTTAAGGAAAGCGTCGCCGATAAATTTAGTGGTAAAAGGATTAATAACATTGTTAAATTAAACGGCATAAGTAATGATTCAATATGTAGTACTCAACAACTATTATGTAATATAAATATTGATCAATGTTATTTTGAGATTTTGTTACATGTTATTATGGACAAGTATTTGAAGCATGACGTACTAATTGGTCGTGAAATTTTTAGCCAGGGCTTTGGCGTAACCATGGACGCTGACAAATTTCAAATTTACACAACCAAAAGAGTAGAATCGATAGTAATTACCAATTATGAAGATGTCATAGAATCAAATAGTGAACTTGATGATCTTGATAAGGCAGCCTTGATAAATATTTTAAAATGTTATTCAGATTGGTTTATTGATGGAATACCAAAGACTAGGGTTACCACAGGGCTGTTGGAAATTAGATTAATAGATCAGCAAAAGACCGTACAACGGCGGCCATATAGGCTTAGTGAAGAAGAGAAAAACAAAGTGCGGGGTAAAGTTGACGAATTACTAAAAGCCAAAATTATTCGGGCAAGTTGCTCACCTTTCGCTAGTCCCATGATGCTAGTTAAAAAAAAAATGGCACCGATCGACTGTGTGTGGACTATCGCATGCTTAACGAAAACACAGTGGCTGACAAGTACCCATTGCCCCTCATCTCAGACCAAATTGCTAGACTTCGTGGTGCTAAATATTTTTCGTGCATAGATATGGCAAGCGGCTTTTACCAAATTCCAGTTCATGAGGACTCAATCGAACGAACTGCATTTGTAACGCCAGAGGGTCAATACGAGTTCTTGACAATGCCGTTTGGTTTGAAGAACGCACCATCTGTGTTCCAGAGGGCTATAATGAAGGCCTTAGAAGCTTTAGCTTACACTTACGCAATTGTGTATATAGATGATGTTCTTATAATAGCAGAAAGCAAAGAAGATGCGCTAGTTAGATTGCAGACAGTATTGGAGACATTAAGTAAGGCTGGATTTTCATTTAATGTCACTAAGTGTTCCTTTCTCACCACAAGAATAGAGTATCTTGGATTTGAAGTAAGCAACGGTGAAGTCAGGCCAAATTCACGAAAAATTCAAGCCTTAAAAGAATTACCACCACCCCAAAATGTGTCACAGCTAAGACAATTCATTGGTTTAGCCACATATTTTCGGCAATTTGTGTTAAATTTCTCCCAAACACTTAAACCCCTGTATCTTCTCACCTCTAAGAAAAACACTAACTTTGTTTGGTTACCAGTGCATGAACAGATACGAATAAAAATAATAACTATATTGACTCAGACGCCAGTTTTAATAATATTCGATCCGCAATACCAAATAGAGCTACATACTGACGCAAGTTGTATTGGGTATGGAGCGATCCTGTTACATAAAATTGACAATAAACCTCATGTGGTAGAGTATTACAGTAAGTGTACGTCTCCCGCCGAATCTAAATACCATTCGTACGAACTGGAGACGCTAGCAGTGGTAAATGCTATTAAACACTTCCGACATTATTTGCAGGGACGTAAATTTATAGTTTTTACCGACTGTAATTCATTAAAGGCCAGCCGCACAAAACTAGATTTAACACCGAGGGTGCATAGATGGTGGGCGTTTTTACAGGCGTTTGATTTCGAAATAGAGTATAGAAAAGGCGACCGGATGGCGCATGTTGATTTTCTCTCTCGAAATCCAGTGCTTGAACAACATAAAAGCTCGAATAAGGTACCTGAATTACGAATCAATTTGACTGAGGTATCTGATAACTGGTTGGTTTCGGAACAACAGCGAGATTCCGAGATACAAGAAATAATTTCAAAGTTAAAAAGTAATGAGTTACCAAGAAATTTGGACAAAACTTATGAATTGAGAAAGGGAATACTACATAGAAAAATACAACGAAATAGTAAGACCAAATGTTTGCCGGTAATACCAAGAGCTTTTCGATGGGCCGTCATAAATCACGTCCATGAAGCTATTATGCATCTGGGATGGGAAAAGACGCTGGACAAAGTCTATAGTTATTACTGGTTTGAAAATATGTCTAAATATGTGCGTAGGTTTGTAGAAAATTGTATCACATGTAAAGTGTCTAAGCCACCTGTGGGAAAAGTGCAGGCAGAGCTGCATCCTATTCCTAAAATAGAAATACCGTGGCATACGATACATATTGACATCACAGGCAAATTGAGTGGTAAAAATGATTTGAAGGAATACGTCATCGTCCTTATAGATGCCTTCACCAAGTTTGTTTATTTTTATCACACACTAAATATAGATTCAGAAAGCTGCATTAAGGCTGTTAAATCAGCCGTGTCCCTATTTGGCTTACCCACTCGAATTATAGCAGATCAAGGACGTAGTTTCGCAAGTAAAAGTTTTCGCGAATTTTGTTCCTCTCAGAAAATTAATCTACATTTAATTGCTACTGGTTCGAGTAGAGCAAACGGTCAGGTAGAACGGGTCATGAGTACCTTAAAAGGTATGCTGACTGCTGTCGAGACTAGTCAAAGATCATGGCAGGATGCGTTGGCCGAAGTGCAGCTAGCAATGAATTGCACGATTAATCGTGTGACTAAGTTTAGCCCATTAGAATTATTGATTGGTAAGGAAGCTCGACCTTTTGGCTTGTTGCCGCTAAATGAAGATAGCAATGATGAAGTAGACAAAGAAAATTTGAGAAAGGAGGCTAAAAAGAATATGGAAACTCAAGCGAAATACGACAAAAATAGGTTTGATAAAAATAAAGCTAAAATAGTAAATTTCAAGGTGGGTGATCACGTTTTGCTTAAAAACGAAGAGCGTCATCAAACTAAACTTGATCCTAAATTTAAAGGGCCATTTGAGATAATTGAAGTATTGGATGGAGATAAATATACACTAAAATCTTTAACATGTAATCGAAAGTATAAGTACTCTCATGAATGTTTAAAAGCAATACCAAATAATCAGATACTCGATGAGTTGTGTAAAGATAGAGACAGCACAATGGAAGTTGCGTCTGTTGCCCAAAAGGGAAACTGAAGACCGCACCATAGCAGAAGAGACTTGTTATGGCGGGGGTCGTATGTGTAAAAGGAACTACACAAATGATAAATTTAATAAGTGTAAAAGGAACTACACAAACGATAAATTAAATAAGTGTAAAAGGAACTGCACAAATTTGTTTGGTTTTAAAAGATTTAAAAAAAAAAACATGTGTTAAAGGAATTACACGAATGTTATGATTTATTAAATTTAGACTATGTTACGGAAATTGAATTAGTCTAATTATGTTATGTTAAGAATGAAGTTGAAACTGATTTGAATTATGTAATAAATTGAATGAAAATAATTCTTTGAAATATCCAGAGAGTTTTTGAATCCTGAAGTATTGTCCCTTATGTGGTTGAGTTAAGACTTCACACGAGGACGTGTATTTTGTCAGGAAGGCCGTGTCGCATAATGAACGTATTTTGACCACTGTACGTGTCTGTCACAATAGGAACATAGTTTGACCACTGTGCTTGCAAGAAGCTGCTGCGCAATGAGTTTGGTATATTGTGAAATCCTTCTTAGAACCTGTCTACGACGTAGAATTTGGCTACAACGTAAAATATGACTGGCGCCTAATAAGTGAGGCGACGGCGTTGTCGCGTTGTCGCCGAGTGTAGTCCAGCTGGCGTGTGTAAAGAAGCATAGATCGATGCGTGGGCAGAAAATGCCAGTTAGTTGCATTTAGACGATTGCGCACGCCGGTTGGAATTCGCTTCACTTGGAAAGTTTAGATGTCAACATGGAAGACCAGCCACCAGAAAATAACAACTCTGCGACACATACTTATTTGCCAATTTTTTTTAGTTCTGCTTAACTTATGATTAGATATGTTCTACATTTTGTCACGTGGTTCTCTGGCCGGGGTAAAACCTCAGAAATTTATATAGAAGGGTGGAACCTGTAGTAGGAATTTGTATGGGAGGTGGCAGCACGAGGTACTGAGAATGCGATCGCACTGCTTGGTGGGGAACTTGGGGGGTCCCGCTAAGAACGCTCTCTGGTGGCAGAGCAAGGTACTGAGAGTGCGATCGCACCGCTTGGTGGTGAACTGGGATGACTCCGACTAGAGTTGGCTACGGGGACTCCGCCGGGCGTGAACGGCGGGGTTTATCTACTCCGGGTGAACTGGGAGTCTACGGGGGGTCCTACACTCCGGATATTCTCGGAGTCTACTCGGTTTCTACACTCCGGATGTTCTCGGAGACTACGAGGTTTCTACACTCCGGATATTGTCGGAGACTACGAGGATTCTGCACTCCGGATGTTCTCGGAGTCTACGAGGATTCCACACTCCGGATGTTCTCGGAGTCTACGAGGATTCTACACTCCGGATATTCTCGGAGACTACGGGGATTCTATACTCCGGATGTTCTCGGAGTCTACGAGGATTCTACACTCCGGATATTCTCGGAGACTACGGGGATTCTATACTCCGGATGTTCTCGGAGTCTACGAGGATTCTACACTCCGGATATTCTCGGAGTCTACGGGGATTCAATACTCCGGATGTTCTCGGAGTCTACGAGGATTCTACACCCCGGATATTCTCGGAGACTACGGGGATTCTATACTCCGGATGTCTACGAGGATACTATACTCCGGATGTTCTCGGAGTCTACGGGGATTCTATGGTGGGAGCTCTCGGCCGAGATGCGCCGCGTGGATGCGAAACCAAACACGCGCCGTTGATCTGGGTCGAGAAAGGGTAGGAGAAGGAGGAGGGGGGTGTAGGGGTAGAAATAACACAAGGGGTTTTTAAGTTTCAGGCTTGTATTCGCAATTTATAAGAATAGGGGGCCCTGGCTGCAGCCCTCACAATGGGTATGCTTGCTTACGTGTATTTTGGTGCGCTGGTCGGTGTTGCGCAGATCGACAAGAGCCTGAAACACTAAACAGAAAAGGGGCGGCGTCGGGCGCGGGTTCGGAGACGCAAGGCTGACTTGAGTCCCCGGCGGATCTATATCTTGCAACGTGTGTGTCGGTTGTGGCGTGCCGGAGGGATGCTCGGACACACGTCCACTTTCGGCGAAAAGTCAAAACGGAAGAGGAAAAGCTTAGGAATCAGAGATCGCACTTCAGTCGGGCGTTGCGCTCGCTGAACCAGTTCCCCACTATCGATTGTGCTTTAGATCGCGGGCCTCACGAGTGCAATAACGCGTTAGGGGGGCTTTGTCCAGGGTGCGTGTCTTGGCTTACAATTAATACTAGTTTAATTAGTTTCCTTAGTTCCTATTATTTTAATTCATAACGCGGGACTTCATGTCCGATCTTAAAGCTAATAGCGAACTATGACTATGACTACAATAATTACAATAAACTAAATATAAATATATTTGTGCGACCCTGATTTTGGGCGTTACAATTTTCAATTTTAAAAGATTCCAGTTCGGCACCCACTACATTAGCAAAAATTGGAAACCTCAATTAATTAAGAACTTACATAAATTTTGCATAAATATGCATAATATTATTGTACTCGATAATCTTTAATGTACTCGATATTCTTTAATGTATTCGATATTCATTAATGTACCCGATTATAGTATTGGATAACATAATAATAAACGGACTGTAGGAGAGCAATTCTAATGCAACATAAGGTATAGGGTCTAAACCGTAGATGTCGCTGTTACTCTTACGCTGCAAGTGTGATACACTAATACTGAATTCCCCAATCCTACATTCGGCCATTCTAAAATTTTATTCGCCCCTGAATAAACACCATTTATTCATGAGCTCGGCTGTGTAGTTGTTGAATTCGGCCCCTCATGGTTTCCTACTTTTTGTACTTCGTAGCACCCATGTTTCATCTTCTTTGTGACCTTAAAGGGTCCAAAAAAATTTGGTCTAAGCTTCATGCCTACTTCATATTGAGTGCGTTTTATACCTACGAGATCACCTATGATGTAATCTGTTTCAATTTTTCTTTTTTCATTAAACGTTTTCCTATTCTCCTGCTGTACCTTTTCAATATTCTCCTGAGCTGTTCTCTTTATTTCATCTCTTTCATAGTTTAGTTCATCGATTTCGATATCGTCGAAGAGCTTTCTAATGTCTTCATCTTTTTTACGCATATTTAATCCAGTAAGGATTTTAGGGGTCGTTCTATTTTATTTGGTCGTTCTGGGATGTGTGTCATTAATGATTTGTTGGATTTTATCCACGTGGCAAAACCAGTTCGCTTGATTGTTCTGGAAAAGTTTGCTTAGCATGGGTATAACAATTTTATGGATCCTTTCGACGTGTCCATTACGTCTCGGCATGCCTGTTGTTATGTGTAACAATTGGATTCCATGGTCACTGCAAGACGTAAGACGTAAATGCTGTGCTTCTATCTAATGCTGATTGCTTTTCCAGCCTGTTCAATACTTCGTCAGTGCTTGTTGATCGCGTTGGATATAACCAATCGAATTTGGAAAATTCGTCTACCACAGCTAAAATGTGGTTGAACTTGTTTTTGCTTTCGGCAAGAGGTCCAACATGATCAATGTGGTAAGTACCCAGAGGTTCTTAGACTTTGTCAATTGGCGTCAACAATCCTTCCTTTTTTCCTCTCTTTGAGTCTGTTATCAAGCACTCTACGCAACTCTTGACGAACCTCTCCACTTCATCTTGAATGTTCTGAATGTAATACCATTTTTCCACTAGCTCTCGAGTCTTCTTAGAGCCATAGTGGACTTCGCGATGTACAATTCCAACTATTTCTCCATGTATCGATTCTGGTCGACTAAAAGCTCTTTCGCAACATCTTTATAGAGAATGTTGTTTCTAACGAAAAAATCCTCGTAACTCTCTGAGTTATCTAGAACTGTTTTTACGGCGTTGATGACAGCTAATACTTCAAGCTCGTACGCGCTGTATTTTTCTTCTCATTGTGTAGTCTTTCTGCTCATAAATTCGACTGGGTGAAGTAGTTGATCTTCTCAGTCCTTTTGCATGAGGATTCCACCGAATCCGAATTTACTCGCGTCCGTATAAACTTAAGATACTGCACAGGGATCGTACAGTCTAAGAACTGAGGCAGTGGCTAAAAGGCTCTTCAGACTTTCAAAGTTAACTAAGCACTGATCGTCAAGCCGAAGGTTTCTCCCGTCACGCGACCTGTCAGTCTTGCGGAGTAGATCAGTTAAGGGTTTTGCTCCAGAGGATAGCCTTTCATGGAACTACGCTAATAAGATTTTAACCCCAAAAATCGCTCAAGTGCCTTTTTGCTTTGCGGGGCTGGGTTGTTGAAACTGCCTTGACCTTGTCCTGTGTTGGAGCAATCGTTGCGTTTTCGATTAGGTGTCCAATAAATGTGATTTTTCGCGTCAAAAACTGACCTTTCTTCCACTTGATGCGTAACCCTGCTTTAGATACGACTACTAAGACTTCTTTCAAAACTGATAGTCCTGATTCCTCATCTGCTGTTGGTATAATAATGTCGTCCATGTAGACGACGATTTTGTTGGACTGCATCAGGTTTCTTAGCACATCACCTACATAGCGGCAAAATACTGCGGGGGAGTTGCTTATACCAAATGGGACGTACGTGAACTCATATTGTCCGTTGTGCTACGATGGAAGTAAACTTTCTAGACTCAACTTCGATTGGCACGTGATAAATTACGTTGGCTAAATCTAGGGCGGTGAAAGCTTTGAAACCATGCAAACGATCTTGAACGTCATCGATTAACGCCATCGGAAATTTGTCCCATTTTATCTTCAGATTGAGCCTCCTATAATCGCAACAGAAACGTTTCGATCCATCTTTCTTTGACACTAACACCACAGGTGATGCATACTCTGAGCAACTTGGAATAAAGATCCCCGCATCTAGCCATTCCTGAACTTGTTGTTCGATTAGAACCCTATTCACGTCAGATGTTCGCCTCGGATGTTGAAATATTGGTACATCATATTCCAATATTATTTATATATCGACTGGAGACATAATTGTCTGTTTCGGCTCGTAAAGCCGATTTTTTGAGACTATCCCAATGACTTAAACCGATTCTGTTCACTAAGCTTTGCTCCTCAATCATCTCTGTGACGCACATCGCCTTGATAGTTTCAGCAAATTCAACTTGGGTAGTTTTTGCAATAAATTCCATTTGTGCTGAAGAAAATGTCGACTTGGATTGGGTTCCAACAATAGCTGTATACTCTAACTCATCCCGTTTGACTATGTGGAAGGTTATTGTAAAGCTGATATTGTCAACGAATACATCTAGGTCAAAACTTCCTATGGTAATCAATTTGCCTTTCCCAATGTCTTTCAGATGTTTGATCTCTTTCGTAAGCTTAAGACATTCGAATTTTCTGAACACATCTTCTCTCATGAGGCTCAGATCGCTGCCAGAATCTACCATGGCTCTAAAATAAATATTCTGGGCGCTGAAGCTTTTGTAAATAAGACCGGATTTTGGGGATATATCGTCAAGAACAATCGATGCTTCTTTATTGCTTGAAGAGGACTGCTGAGTTTCACCGCACTGTTTAGAAATGTGCCCAGTTTTGTGGCATTTGTAGCAAATAACTTCATCGACGCATTTTTTTGCAAAATGACCCTCCTTTCCGCACTTGAAGCACTTTCTTGACGAACTGTTCTGAACCTTCTTGCTTGCTTTTTGATATTGTGCTGATATACTTTCTTTTCTTCCTTATGTATAGGTTAGGTTAGGTAGGTGTGGTTGGAGATTAGATAACTAATCCCCCCATTTAGGCCACACAGGGCCCCTGGTGATACCACGTGATTTAGGAGAGTGGAGATGTCTTCCCTATTACATTTTAGGAGAGTTTTAGATGTTTTCTAGTTGTAATTTGACCACGTGAGTCGAGAATTGTGGCATGTTGAGATTGAGTTCCAGCGGTTGTTGGAAAGTGTGTACAGTCTCTGCCTAAGATGGAGCTTGCAGGTAGCCATGGGCATACCCACCGCGTCCTTATCACGAAGGATGTCGGCGGTTGTCCCTTGTCTTGCTAGCTCGTCTGCTATGCAGCTGCCCTCAATATTTTGGTGTCCAGGCACCCAGATGAGGTTGATTCCCAGATATGTGGCCATCTCGTTCAGAGATTTGCGGCATTCAGAGATAGTTTCTGAGTTTGCTGTATAGGAGTCAAGGGCCCTGAGGTTTGCTTGACTATCCGAAAAGATGAAAATGTCTATATCGATGTTCTGATGTATCCAGGTGGGACATGGCTTTCTGAATTGCCATGACTTCCGCTTGGAAAACACTACAGTGGTCTGGTAGGCGGAATGAGACTTTTATGTTCAGTTCCCGAACTGAGAAAAGAGAGAAAACTCCCCCAACTGTTTGGGAGTTAAGCTTGGAGCAGTCTGTGTATATGTTGACGGCGTTTTCGAATTGGTGTGGCAGGTAGTCCCAGTCTATACGGGTGGGTATGAAGATCTTGTATCTTCTTTCGAAGTTGACTATGGGTGGAACGTAGTCTGTACTACATGGTAAGGATGTATGTTTTGTTAGAATACTGGAGTGACCCGTAGAGCTTGTTGTCCATGCCGCTGCTTCGCGGAGCCTCAGCGCTGTTGCAGATGCCCAGCTTTTGGCAAGTAGGTCCAGGGGTTGAAGGTCGAGGATTGTGTTTAGTGCTTCAGTGGCGGTGGTGCGGAGCGCCCCACTGATGCAGAGCTCTGCGCTTCTTTGGATCTTGTGAAGGATCCGGAGGTTACAATTCTTTTCTAGGGAAGGCCCCCATACGATGTTTCCGTAGAGAAGAATGGGCCTGACTGTTGCAGTGTATAGCCAGTGAACTATTACGGGGGAGAACCCCACTTCCTCCCTATAGCATTTTTACAAGCGAAAAGTGCTATGGCCGCTTTGCGTGTGCGATCTAGGATGTTGTCTGTCCAGTGGAGCTTTTTGTCAGGCACGATACCTAAATACTTTGCTTGGTTGCTGAGGCTTAGGCGCGTTTAGTGTAGTTATGGGAGAGTCAGATTATACTTCCTTGTAAAAAGAACTCGTTTGGTCTTTTTTGGGTTAACTCCCAGTCCACAATCAGCTGTCCACCTTGAGAGGGTGGATAGGGCTGTCTCCATCAGATTGCAAAGAGCTTGCGGGAATTTACCCTGCAGTAGGATAACCACGTCATCCGCGTAGGCTACCACTTTTGTGCCCGCCTCTTCTAGACGTGATAGTAGTTTATTGACCCATAGAAGAGGTGAGAGTACCCCTTGTGGGGTTCCTCTGCTGACATTCCTGGTCGAGTGAGCTGATCCCATAGTGGAGTACACCAGTCTGCTGGTAAGCATGGCCGCTCAATGCCCAGTTCAGTCAGAGCGCCAGTGATAGCAGTTGGGGTGACGTTGTTGAAGGCGCCTTCTTTGTCTAGAAACGCTGCCATAGAGTATTCCTTATTTCGGAATCCATGCTCTACACTAAATACTAGAGAGTGGAGGGCGGGATCAGTTGATCTGCCTTACGGTACGCGTGTTGTGCGTCGGAGAGTAGGTTTGGGTTGATGGTTAGCCTGATATGGATGTCAATTAGCCTTTCCAGGGTCTTTAACAAGAAAGAAGAGAGACTTATCGGGCGGAAGTCCTTTGGGTTGGTGTTGGAGGGTTTTGCGGGCTTTCGGTATAACAATTACTTTAACGTCCAGCCACCTTGTTGAAATGTGGTTTAGGTGGTGGTAGGGATATATCTAGTGTCCGTTGTAGTTGGGCCGGGAAGAACCCGTCCGGGCCGGGGGATTTGAAGGGCTTAAAAGATAAGAAAATTAATTGCACACTTAATGCGGTCAGGGTTTGAGATGTTGTCTAAAATCTGGTCGTCAAGGTTCTCCTCTTTGTAAAGGTCCTCCACTACTTGGGTGTTTTTAGGGAAATGTGTGACTAACAGGAGTTCAAGTTTCCTGACTGTTTTCCGTCCAGCTGTCAGCATTGGTTTTGAGGTAGCCAATATTTGCTAGAGATTTTGCTAAAAGTCTTCTGAGTCTGGATGCCTCCGCAGTAGATTCTATGTTACTACAGAAATTAGCACATGCTCCTCGCTTTGATATTCTTATTTCCTTTTTGTATAGGCTTAGCTTTGTATGGTATAAGTTCGGGGAAGATTCGTTGTTGTTGTATTTTGCTCTGTTGAAGTAAGTTCCGCACTCTCTTTTAAGGATCGCCAGGGTTGTGTTCCACCATGACGGTTTGTGCTTTACTTTGACTGTTCTGCTCGGGAAAGCCCTTTTAATGGCCTCACCGCAGATGTCAGTGATAGTATTTGTTACGTACGCCCTCCACATAGAGAGATTCGCATAGATAAACACGACGAATCTTAAACCATGGGGAGGGGTGCATGTGACTAACCAGACTCACACTGGTAAAGGCAGAAGAAAATGCAATTCGGCAACTCTCGGGTGCCACGTGGCCAGAACAACGGCCACGATCGACCTACTGGTAACCGTACTCCGGTAGCTGGCAAAGGGCAACAGGTGTGTCTCGGATCCCTCCGAACTTATTTTACGTGGCGTGTTCCACAATGAAGGGATTACAACCACGGCATTCTAATATACCCACAAGTGAGTATATAATGCACGGGTCTAGGTTAAGTGCCATACCAACGCCCCGGACTAGAAGTTATAGCTATGTATATAGCAACCACCCCAGTAGCAATTCGAGTACTTACTTATCGGGCAAGCACTCCCCCTTGCGTAGGGGCGATATCTATCTATAATCTCTACTGTTCTGTGGGTCACAGCACCCGAGTTGTGTAACGCAACATCCACGTCGAGCCCGGAGACTCTACCGGCGATTTAGGTGTCAACCACAGCCACCACGATACTCCCACAAGGGGGCCAACCTCAATGAGCAGTCTTGGAGCTGCTCAACCCGTGGTACCGATATTACAGGCTCGGTAGGCTTCACCCCTTCAGCTCCGACAAGCTCGGATGGAGCAACCATTGCCATATTAGTCGCCTCCTACGACAAGCTATGACGCGCTGTGGCAGTATTCTTTGCCGCTACCACACGGCAGGCAAGGGCAATAGCCGGCCGTTGAGTCCTAAGATAGCAGATATCAAGAAACAGTAATCTTAGGTGGGAACACCTAGTTAATCCGATCCATACCGGCAGCCAAGTAAAAGCTCTAGTCTGGTATAAAAGACCTTAGACAAATAGAGAAAGGGAGAGAATCCATTTGGGAGTCTTGCGGGAGTCTGACGGAAGCCGGCAGCTCCGAGGGAAGACGACTTTCCCTGGGGTAGTCGTCCAAGGAGTCTTCTGCCACCAGGACCAGCCACCATATCCAACAGTCCTTAAGGAGGACACAAGTCCCAGCTCGAAAGAATCTTATGTGTCGGATCAGCGCCGTCATTGTCATCAAAGAACGTGGAAAGGATCAACAATAAGGACGACATCCGACATGCTGTGATGTTTGTGGAAGCAGTACCCGTGATCCCCACGCTCCTGAAATTTGTTTAACTGTAGGAGTCATTCGTTCAAGAGCGTAGTGACCAAAAACATACTTCGGAGAAAGTAGTGATGCAATGTAAATGTGTTAATAGAGCCAATCAAAGCTAAAGTGAACCTATGAGTAACCAAGGACCAATATCCTTAAGTAATAAAATTTGGTGCACGTATATTTATATATATATATATCAAATATAATATTTTCCAAGGCCCAGATACTGGAGCGTCGAGATCTTATCGCCTAGGATTTAACAAGGGGGTAAGTTTGTCGGAAAACGGTTCCTTTCTTATAAACATACATATATAAATATTCGTGCAGTATCCTTCAGTTTTATAGACTACTATAAACTTTTTCAGCGTCGATCATCAGCCTTGTTGTTGTATGTACAATTTCAAGAGCTCTCTGAGCGACGTTTGTAGTCGTGAAAAGTCAGCACTTTGCTGATGTGTGCTCCTTCGCGGGTGATAAATTCGATACTCTCCGCTAACAGAATAATTCTCAATTAAATTAATTCCATATGCATTAGCCACTTATTACTCATTCACGGCGGACGCCGATATATATTACCTAATAAATTTATAATGTGAAAAAGAATTCGAAACCATGGTGTGCTAGAACACTAACAAGGGGGGTGTGCTGACGCGAGGATTGGAGTAGGTCAAGAGCAACGACATAACTTTCGACGGACAACCTTGACAATATTGCGAATTGCGTGGCCGCGACGATCTATTGGCACACGAATGTGTGAAGGGGAGGGATTATGGCCAAAACACAGCCCGATCGTATTGCGATCAAGCGACAGCTGAGCTTGTGGGGCAGTGTGGACTAACGACTGACGAACTTTATGACTTTATGGCAAAAGGTGCCTGAACATCGGACGCCTCTCCCTCCTCCCAAGTCCCTGCCAGGACTCGGGCACTAATATGCCCACGTAACAGATTAACTAGGTTTTCTAATTCTTGACCGTTGATTACGTGCGCCTGTGGAGCGTGTAAGTATCTGTTGACGAGATTTTTGTAGTAGCCCCAGTTGGTTAATCCTAGATTAGTACTGTTCTCGGCGGAAGGACAGTCTTGAGTTATTGTAAATTCTATGTATCGGTGGTCTGTGAATGAGTGTTCGATCCCCACCTTCCACGCTTCTAGATGGTTAAGTGGGGGATCAGTTATTAGTGTAAAATCTAAGACGTCCCTCCTATTTCTAGTGATGATAGTTGGGTCATTACCTTTGTTTCATTTGAATAGATTTGATTGAAGGAGATAGTTGTAGAGTAACTCAACCCTTTCATTGTGTTTGTACCACATTGCGTGTGGTGTGAGTTGGCGTCCCCTCCCAGGATGATAAGTCGGAACCAGCCGGATCGGGCAACTATATCTTAGCTCCCATAGTAATAATCGGAAAAAAAAATTTAAAAAAATTATATGTTTGGTGTTTTTTAGCATATAACCTCCTAAGCTTGGAAATAACATTTTTTATTTAGTTTTGAACTTTGAATTAAATTTTATCGAAATCGGACGACTATATCATATAGCTGCCATAGGAACGATCGGAAAATTGGTAGGAAAATAATATGAAACAAATTATAGCTTCGGTGTTTTTTAACATATAGCCTCCTACGCTTGAAAATAACATTTTTTAGTTAGTTCTGAGTTTCGAATTTAATTTTATCAAAATCGGACGACTATATCATATAGCTGCCATAGGAACGATCGGAAAATTGGTAGGAAAATAATATGAAACAAATTATAGCTTCGGTGTTTTTGACATATTATCTTATACTATTGGGAATATCATTTTTTGTGTTTTTAAATTTAATAATGATAGCTGCAAGGGTATATAAGCTTCGGCTTGCCGAAGCTAACTTCCTTTCTTGTTATATTTCCTTTTGTACAGGCTTAGCTTTATATGGTATAAGTTCCAGGGAGATTCGCTGTTGTTGTATTTTGCTCTGTTGAAGTAAGTACTGCACTCTCTTTTAAGGTTCGCCAGGTTTGTGTTCGACCATGACGGTTTGTGCTTTACTTTGACTGTTCTGCTTGGGCAAGCCCTTTTAATGGCCTCACCGCAGATGTCAGTGATAGTATTTTTTACGTACGCCCTCCACAAAGACCGTGGAGGGGATCAACAATAAGGACGACATCCGACATGATGTGATATTTGTGGACGCAGTACCCGTGATCCCCACGATCCTGAAATTTGTTCAACTGTAGGAGCCATTCGTTCAAGAGCGTAGTGACCAAAAACATACTTCGGAGAAAGTAGTGATGCAATATAAATGTGTTAATAGAGCCAATCAAAGCTAAAGTGAACCTATCCGTAACCAAGGACCAATATCCTTAAGTAATAATATTTGGTGCACGTATATTTATATATATATATATATCAAATATAATATTTTCCAAGGCCCAGATACTGGAGCTTCGAGATCTCATCGCCCAGGATTTAACAAGGGGGTAAGTTTGTCGGAACACGGTTCCTTTCATATAAACATACATATATAAATATTCATGCAGTATCCTTCAGTTTTATAGACTACTATAAACTTGTTCAGCGTCGAGTATCAGCCTTGTTGTTGTACGTACAATTGCAAGAGCTCTCTGAGCGACGTTTGTAGTCGTGAATAGTCTGCACTTTGCTGATGTGTGCTCCTTCGCGGGTGATAAATTCGATACTCTCCGCTAACAGAATAATTCTCAATTAAATTAATTCCATATGCATTAGCCACTTATTACTCATTCACGGCGGACGCCGATATATATTACCTAATAAATTTATAATGTGAAAAAGAATTCGAAACCATGGTGTGCTAGAACACTAACAAGGGGGGTGTGCTGACGCGAGGATTGGAGTAGGTCAAGAGCAACGACATAACTTTCGACGGACAACCTTGACAATATTGCGAATTGCGTGGCCGCGACGATCTATTGGCACACGAATGTGTGAAGGGGAGGGATTATGGCCAAAACACAGCCCGATCGTATTGCGATCAAGCGACAGCTGAGCTTGTGGGGCAGTGTGGACTAACGACTGACGAACTTTATGACTTTATGGCAAAAGGTGCCTGAACATCGGACGCCTCTCCCTCCTCCCAAGTCCCTGCCAGGACTCGGGCACTAATATGCCCACGTAACAGATTAACTAGGTTTTCTAATTCTTGACCGTTGATTACGTGCGCCTGTGGAGCGTGTAAGTATCTGTTGACGAGATTTTTGTAGTAGCCCCAGTTGGTTAATCCTAGATTAGTACTGTTCTCGGCGGAAGGACAGTCTTGAGTTATTGTAAATTCTATGTATCGGTGGTCTGTGAATGAGTGTTCGATCCCCACCTTCCACGCTTCTAGATGGTTAAGTGGGGGATCAGTTATTAGTGTAAAATCTAAGACGTCCCTCCTATTTCTAGTGATGAAAGTTGGGTCATTACCTTTGTTTCATTTGAATAGATTTGATTGAAGGAGATAGTTGTAGAGTAACTCAACCCTTTCATTGTGTTTGTACCACATTGCGTGTGGTGTGAGTTGGCGTCCCCTCCCAGGATGATAAGTCGGAACCAGCCGGATCGGGCATCTATATCTTAGCTCCCATAGTAATAATCGGAAAAAAAAATTTTTAAAAATTATATGTTTGGTGTTTTTTAGCATATAACCTCCTAAGCTTGGAAATAACATTTTTTATTTAGTTTTGAACTTTGAATTAAATTTTATCGAAATCGGACGACTATATCATATAGCTGCCATAGGAACGATCGGAAAATTGGTAGGAAAATAATATGAAACAAATTATAGCTTCGGTGTTTTTTAACATATAACCTCCTACGCTTGAAAATAACATTTTTTAGTTAGTTCTGAGTTTCGAATTTAATTTTATCAAAATCGGACGACTATATCATATAGCTGCCATAGGAACGATCGGAAAATTGGTAGGAAAATAATATGAAACAAATTATAGCTTCGGTGTTTTTGACATATTATCTTATACTATTGGGAATATCATTTTTTTTGTTTTTAAATTTAATAATGATAGCTGCAAGGGTATATAAGCTTCGGCTTGCCGAAGCTAACTTCCTTTCTTGTTATATTTCCTTTTGTACAGGCTTAGCTTTATATGGTATAAGTTCCAGGGAGATTCGCTGTTGTTGTATTTTGCTCTGTTGAAGTAAGTACTGCACTCTCTTTTAAGGTTCGCCAGGTTTGTGTTCGACCATGACGGTTTGTGCTTTACTTTGACTGTTCTGCTTGGGCAAGCCTTTTTAATGGCCTCACCGCAGATGTCAGTGATAGTATTTTTTACGTACGCCCTCCACAAAGACCGTGGAGGGGATCAACAATAAGGACGACATCCGACATGATGTGATATTTGTGGACGCAGTACCCGTGATCCCCACGATCCTGAAATTTGTTCAACTGTAGGAGCCATTCGTTCAAGAGCGTAGTGACCAAAAACATACTTCGGAGAAAGTAGTGATGCAATATAAATGTGTTAATAGAGCCAATCAAAGCTAAAGTGAACCTATCCGTAACCAAGGACCAATATCCTTAAGTAATAATATTTGGTGCACGTATATTTATATATATATATATATCAAATATAATATTTTCCAAGGCCCAGATACTGGAGCTTCGAGATCTCATCGCCCAGGATTTAACAAGGGGGTAAGTTTGTCGGAACACGGTTCCTTTCATATAAACATACATATATAAATATTCATGCAGTATCCTTCAGTTTTATAGACTACTATAAACTTTTTCAGCGTCGAGTATCAGCCTTGTTGTTGTACGTACAATTGCAAGAGCTCTCTGAGCGACGTTTGTGGTCGTGAATAGTCTGCACTTTGCTGATGTGTGCACCTTTACGGGTGATAAATTCGAAACTCTCCGCTAACAGAATAATTGTCAATTAAATTAATTCCATATGCATTAGCCTATTATTACTCATCCACGGCGGACGCCGATATATATTACCTAATAAATTTATAATGTAAAAAAGAATTCGAAACCATGGTGTGCTAGAACTCTAACAAGGGGGGTGTGGACTGACGACTGACGAACTTTATGAACTAATATTATTTTCCAGGCACTTTAAATATTTATTCTCGTTATGCTGTAGAGGAGAGAGGCTTACCAATATCCCACGACCCGAATACGACGTAGCTTATGCCGGCAAAAGGTTCCTGAACATCGGACGCCTCTCCCTCCTCCCAAGTCCCTGTCAGGACTCGGGCACTAATATGCCCACGTAACATATTAACTAGGTTTTCTAATTCTTGACCGTTGATTAATTCTTGACCGTGTAAGTATATATTGAGGAGATTTTTGTAGTATCCCCAGTTGGTTAATCCTAGATTAGTACTGTTCTCGGCGGGAGGACAGTCTAGAGTTATTGTAAATTCTATGTATCGGTGGTCTGAGAATGAGTGTTCGATCCCCACCTTCCAC
The DNA here is from genome assembly GCF_014743375.2 of Drosophila subpulchrella. NCBI lineage: Eukaryota > Metazoa > Arthropoda > Insecta > Diptera > Drosophilidae > Drosophila > Drosophila subpulchrella. Next base: position 103,108 of record NW_023665465.1, on the reverse strand, counting down.
GCTTCTAGCTGGTTAAACAGGGGATCAGTTATTATTGTAATGTCGAAGACGTCCCTCCTATATTGTTGCAGATGAATAGATTTGATTGAAGGAGATAGTCGTAGAGTAACTCACTCCTTTCGTTTGTGTTTGTACTTCCCCATTGCGTGATGCAGCTTACGAGGCTGCTTGGTCTTGCCTAACTGATCGGTACAATAGACCACGTCACATTGTTAACACTCTGCTGGAGACATTTGTTATCTTACCTTCGAGCGCCAGAGCAGATGTAACAGTTCTGCGTAAGGTGATGGACGGAGCCACCGAAATTGTACGCGATCGAGATGATGAAAGGCACATTCCAAGCGCTCCCGATGATGCTACGGTCACCATCAGCCATATCTCACGGGCACAAGTGGCTCCCACAGCTGAATCCTTGTGCCACGGTTCAACAACAGCAACACAGCCACAAGGGCTACGGAAAAGGGCATTGCCAACAGCTCTAGTGTTTGTCAAAAAAGCAACAGGATCGCACACTACCTGCCGGGTGCTTTTGAACAGTGGTTCGGAGCTGTCGTACATCTCCGAGCGGTGCGTACAGGCACTCGGACTGGCACGCTCTCCGTCACAAATTTTGGTGACCGGAATCTCGTCAATCAAGGCTGAGACAACTAGAGGCCTGCAGCACACTGGACTTTCAGTCAAAGATCTCAGATCACACAATGAAGGTACGTTGGCAAGACACGATATCGTCACCTCAACACTCAAGGCATTCGCTGGCTTTGAGCATGCGGATTCTGACTATCAGTCGTTGGCCCCAGTTGATACTCCTGGGCAGCGACTACGTTTGGACCGTGTTCACCGGTCAAAAGATGTTCGACAACCAGGGCAACATCATCGCCATTTCGACCATATTTGGATGGGTCATAACATCTATCGTTACTAGCGGATGTTCATCTACAACAACAATGCACACGGCTATTAACATTGACGCATCGCTACGGTGCTTTTGGGAGCTGGAGGATGTCAATCAGGAATTCTATGGAAAACCAGAGGACGATGAAGTTGGACAGCACTTTGTGAAAACGCACACTCGGGACTCTAAGGGGCGTTACATCGTCGAACTTCCGCGCTAACAAAATTCAGGGGTGTAAAACGCCGCCTAAAGAAAGACCGCAATCTGCATTCACAGTACGTGCAATTTTTGCGGGATTATCTTCAGTTGGGCCACATGCGAGAACTATCGCCAGAAGACATTGACAAAAAGCCGAGCTTTTACTTGCCACATCATCCTGTAATTACCCAAAAATTACGGGTCGTATTTGACGGTTCATTTAAGGACACGAATGGACGATCCTTAAACGAAGCTCTGCACATTGGACCCAGCATTCTACAAAACCATTTCTCGATTTGTTTTCGTTTCATAATGTTCAAGTTCGTCATCTCAGCAGATATTGTCAAAATGTATCGACAAATCTGGGTGGCTGCCAACCACTGTGGCTATCAGCGTATTGTTTGGAGAGAAAATGAAACTACTCCTATTAAACACTGTGAATGTCCTGGATCAGCTAGCTCACGACCATCAACACGACTTTCCTACCGCTGCAAGGATCTTGAAGGAGCAGTTTTATGTGGACGACGTACTGACGGGAGCACATACCGAGGAGGAGCTCATTCGCAATCAAAATGAGTTGATCCAGTTAATGAAATGTGCAGGCATGGAACATGGAAAATGGGTTTCCAGTACATCACGTGTCGCTGACAGATCTCTCGCTACAACCGAAGTACAAGGCAAAGGATCCAATTCTACAGCAAAGGTTCTTGGCATTCATTGGGATCCAGAAGAGGACATGTTATCCTACAAAGTTTTCCTTACAACAAATTTGCACAACACAAAACGCCAAGTACTCTCAGATGTGGCACGCATTTTTGACCCGCTGGGTATTCTGTCGCCAGTGGTAGTGCAGTTTAAAATTCTATTCCAAGAATGGTGGTTACTCGATCTCGGCTGGGACACGGAGCTTCCTCCGAAAATTGCGGACTGGTGGAATAAATGCCGTAACGACCTTCACATCCTTCGAGATCTACGCCTGCCACGGTTTGTCCAAAACAATGAAGATCACATCGAACTGCATGGATTTTCAGATGCATCCATCAAGGCATATTCCGCGTGCAGATGGCACCGTATCTGTTTCACTTATTGCAGGAAAAACCAGAGTGGCTCCGCTGAAGCAGCAGTCTCTGCCGCGTCTCGAACTGTGTGGCGCTTTGCTACTGAGCCGACTGTTCTTATCAGTCACTACAACACAAGGACATTGAAGTACATGCATGTTGTGACTCAACCAAAGTCTTGGCTTGGCTCTTACATCCACCATCTAAGCTTAACACATTTGTAGCCAATAGAACCTCAGAAATACTCGAAGCCTTATCGCGCAACGCATGGCATCATGTAAATACAAAGGAGAATCCGGCGGACTGCGCCACACGATGAATGCTTGCTTCGGACCTTATCCCTTTCGACCTATGGTGGACGGGACCTTCGTGGCTGCAAGATACAGAAATGCTAGCGATAAAGTTGACCTGTAAAAAGTTCTGTTCTCCCTTTTAGAAAACCATGGCAAAGAAGATGTGAAGACCACAGCATTAACCGCACAGGAAAGCTGCTCATTGTCACCAATCGAAGCTTTGACTCAACGCGTCTCGTCCTGGACAAAGCTGGTACGCGTTGTAGCTTACCTCTTACGCTTCATCCAAAAGACCAAGGCCATTAAATCTGCAACGCTGGCAAATGGCAAGATGCTCACCTTTGAGGAGATTCAGGCTGCTCGCATTCTTTGCCTGCAAGAGGCTCAGGAATGTTTTATGGAAGACCAAAAACTACTGACGGAAAACTAGCCACTTCACAGCTGCTCCCAATTGGTGAAGCTCTCGCCGATTATCTGCAAAGATGGTCTTCTTCGAGTTGGTGGACGACTGGACAACTCACAATTACCAGCTGATGTAAAACACCCTATACTGCTTCCGAGGTCGTACCGCATCACAAGAATGATTTTGGAACACGAGCATACGACAAATTTTTATCTAAGAGTTTCTGCACTTTTTGTAATCGCTCATCAAAAGTATTGGATCTTTGGTGCGCGTAACCTAATAAGAAATCTGGTTCATAGCTGCATCAAATGTTTTCGCCAACGTAAACTCTCGGAGCACCAATTCATGGCCGATCTACCAGGCATCCGTATAACAGAAGCTTTACTCTTCCAGCACTCAGGCAGTGACTACGCTGGTCCATTTATACTAAAGGAAAGGAGAGGGCGTAAGTTCCGAAAAACTAAGGGCTACATATGCCTCTTTGTTTGCCTTGTAACATCAGCCATACATTTGGAACTGGCCACCGATCTTAGCACAGACACATTCCTGGCATGTCTTCGGCTTTTCATGTCCCTTCGAGGAAAATGCTCACAGATCTTCAGCTACAACGGGACCAATTTTGTTGGCGCCAAACGGGCATTAGATGAGATGCAGCAATTTTTATCTTCGCAGGAGCATCAACGCAATCTAACACAATCGCTGGCCAATGAAGGAATTAAGTGGAGCTTTATACCTCCCCATTTGCCACATTGGGGAGGAAAGTGGGAGTCATCAGTACGTTCCGTCAAACTACATCTGCGACGAGTTGTGGGAAAATCTGTTCTAACCTTTGAACAAATGCAAACTCTGATTGCTCAGATCAGTGCAATGGTGAACTCGCGACCGTTATGCTATACACCTGACACTGACCTTACCTACTTGTCTGCGGCCCATTTTTTAATTTGACGCCCATTCTTAACTGTGCCAGAGGGAGATCTGACTCATTTGCCGATCAATCGTCTGGACTATTGGCAGCACTTGAAATCGAAAGAAATCAAGGGTTTTGGAAACGCTGGCACCAAGAGTATTTAACATCCCTACAGCAACGTCAAAAGTGGAGCACCAAGGAACGCAACATCGCTGTAGACAATGCAGTCCTCGTCAAGGACTCAAATCTCCCTCCAGCAGTTTGGATCCTAGCCCGTGTAGTGGAAGCTCATCCTGGCCCAGATGGACTTGTACGCGCTGTAAAACTTAAGACTGGAGAGACCCATCACCAAGTTAGCTGTACTGCCTAGTTCTGATACATTCTAGTTTGCATCTTTTTTTTTAATTTTGAATCTTATTCTCTTTTTGGTATATGAAATACTAACTTTGCCCTTAGTGTTAAGATTACAACTGAAAGCTTCGGACACACAAAAAATGTGACAAACTTAATAATTGAAATACTGTCCACTCAAAGTGGGAAATAAAACGATTTTATTCTTCACCAAAGATATTGCAGATTGTATATAGGGCTTACTGCATTTTTCTTTAGAGGTTTAGGCTCATGTGCTATCTCAATCTTAAACAGTTGAATTGTTTTACGGATAATGTTCACCCTGACATTCATAGCATTTCATCTTGTTTCCTTTAGTTTCCTTTTTAGAATAGTGTAATATTGATTTCAGCGGCCCCTAACTTTCATTTTTCGTCTGTGTGGTATTTACCAGGGCTGTAATGATTGACAATTACAATGATTTTTGCCATTGTGCTCAACCAATTACATAAGTGGTCCAAATTTGGATAAGGCTGAATTTGCGATGAATGCTCAATCCATTGAATCCGCGTACTGAGTGGCATTTTACCTTCTAGGCTCTCTATCATGGCAGGATTTTGTAAATGTTGAGTGGCATTTGCTGATTTTAAAAATTTAAACCACGTTACGATTAATGCCTCCAATACCATGGAAATCAACCCCATGAACATTATCAGACCCGTATATCCCGGCTGAGGAACTTGTGAGATGGTTCCAAAGTCGCCTAGCTGGGGCAACCGAGCGGGTCGCAGTTTGCGGATAGCGGACGACCTCTCTCGAGGTCAACTGTGAATAAGCTGGTGGGATAAGTCAAACACGGTACCGTGGACGGAAACCCCAGTAAATAAACAGTCCCGGACAGCCAGCGGGTATTTTGCAACGAAGCAATACCGACGATGCGAGTTGTTTAGCCGCATCTAAATAGTTGCTTTACACAAACCCACTCCCAACACAACACCTACCCAACTCCCCTCCCAAACAACATCTCACTCCGGGCCGGACTACGGTGTAATACGGACCGTGCCAAGAGTCAGCCTGGCTGGGGGCCCGGATCAAAAATAGCCCAGTCTCAAACGGTGTGCTCAGGGACATGGCGACCCCCTGTTCTAACTATCGCCTTACCCGGGCATCGCGGATCTCTGCCCGGGCGGACTTTTCCCCTTCTCCGCAACTCGTGGGACCAAATTATGGATCAAAAAACAGAAGACAAAAAAACAAAAAACATAGAGACGGGTACTCTTAAAAAACCCATGAATAAGACGAACACTGGTTCCACCTTCCATACCAGCACGGCCCAGAAAGGGCCGCATCCCAAAACAACGGTAGGCACTGCCAAGGCGCTCGGGCCACCCGCTGGTGCTAAATATACATACGCAGAAAGGCGGACTGCCGCTCAGACTCTGCGCTCACACACCAGGAGCACCGTTGCCACGCCTTCGCCTGAATGGCTAAAGAAGGTAGAGTGGGCAAGGAAGGTGCTCCCAAACTACGGGCAGGAAAAGCCCACTCAAGAGGCGACTCAGGCAAAAAGGCAGCGATCCCTCGAACTACCCGGGCCATCGGCGAAGAGATCTAAGATCCAGCCATCGGTCTCTTTCGCCGAAATCACGAAGAATCGTGTATTACTTGGCCTGATTGACAGGGGAAATCCGGAGGGCAGGATCCCCAGAAACAAGTGGAAGGCAGTGGAGTCCCACCTTTCCCTCATTTGCCTGCGCATGGTACGAGAGAAGCCAGGCACCTCGCCCTGCTGCATGGACGCGGGCTGGTACCAGGGCAGCGTCAAGGTGGTAGCATGCGACAGTCAGCGGTCGGCTGATATGTACAAAGAGGCGACAAGCAAGCTCGGCGAGGTTTACGAAGGGGCGAACATCGTTGCGCTTGACTGGTGCGATGTCCCCAGTAGACCCCGAGCCAGGATCTGGCTTCCAGCAGCGATCAAGACGCCGGAGGACATCCTCTTCATGTTGCAAGAATGCAACCCGCACCTCCCCACGAAGGACTGGAAAGTCGTCAAGGTGGAGGAGCATGAAGGGGATGTCAACCAGGCGGTTTTGGTCCTGAACAAGGAGTCAGTAGCTCCGATCGAGACTGCTCGTGGAGTGCTGAACTTCGGGTTCAGTGCGACACACATCAAAGTGTATAAGGGCGACTCCAACGCCGCTAGCAGCTCTGCCGGCAACCCAGCCGAGCAGGTGCTTGCAGAGGAGTTGGAGGCACCTGGTGGGCCGGAGGACGGCTACTCTACCGATTCGTCGCTAAGCAGAGAGATGCGTGCGCTCGTACCGGCAATCGAGGACGTGGACCTCAGCGACACAGAGGAGGCCGACGTCACTGTGGTGGAGGTTGAAGCTGTAGATGTCATTAAGACTTCTACAAATAAACCTTCAGCGCAGTAAAGCAGCGTCTGCTGCACTTCTGCTTCGCCTGACAGAAGGCGGAGCCGACCTAGTCCTCGTACAGGAACCTTGGGTTGTAGGATGCAAGGTTGCTGGACTAGGAACAAAGGAATACAAGCTTATGCTTGACCCCAAAGAAGGTAAAATTCGAACCTGCATATTAGCCAAAAGGCATCTTAGTATATTTCTACTTCGCAATTACAGCAACGGAGACAACACCGCATTAAGCCTGGAGCTGCAGAGTGGCTCTATAAGGGTTCTATCGGCCTATTTGGCCTTTGAGAAGGAAAACCCCCCAGATGCGCTGGTCAGAGGACTAGCAGAGGAATGCGAAAAGCTCAAGAACGGATTGGTAATAGGCTGTGACGCCAACGCCCATCACACCCAGTGGGGTTGCCCAAACAACAACGACAGAGGTGAGTCTCTTTTTGATTTTATTCTAAATTCGAACCTATTCTTATGCAATAGGGGCAATGCCCCTACTTTCATAACTAAAGCTTGCCAAACGATCATAGATCTAACTTTGGTATCAGATTCACTCGTAGGCGCAGTCAAAAACTGGGCAGTCTCTGACGAGCACTCCTTTTCGGACCATAGATTCATAGAAACCGTATTGTCCCTTGATTCGTCCTTGCCGGTCAGCTTCGCCAACCCCAGACGAGCGGACTGGCACAGGTACAAAGAAGTTCTGACAAATATCCTCCCCATGGAACCGTCAGAAAGCATCACAAACCCACATGAGCTGGACGAAACAGTATACAAATTCACAGAGGCATGCAACACTGCCTTCAAAGTGGCATGCCCCACAGAGAAACCAAGAGGAAGGAAAAAACCCCCCTGGTGGACCCAACAACTATCTATCCTCAGAACCAACTGCAGATGCCTGTTTAACAGAGCAAAGGCGGGAAATGAGGACACCAACTGGCTGAACTACAAGTTTGAACTAGCCTCCTACAAAAAGGCCATTAGAAGAGCAAAACGAACGGCATGGCAGACCTTCTGCTCTGACATAGAAAAAACAACTGATGCCGCAAGGCTCAGGAAAATACTCTCTAAGACAGCCGCGCCTTTGGGCTATCTTCAAAAAGCAGATGGATCATGGTCAGACTCCAGTAAAGAGTCCTTGGACCTGCTCCTAGACGCTCACTTCCCGGGGAGCCAACAAGCAGGTCATCCACCTGAAAGAGGAGCAGGAGAGGGAATCGAAATAGATCCACTCCTATCAGACCGCAACATGAAATGGTCCATTCATAGTTTCAAACCATACAAATCACCGGGACCGGACGGAATAACACCGGCTCACATCCAGCAAGCAGGACAAATAGCCATTTACTGGTTGAAAAAAATCTTCCAATCCATCCTGGCGGTAGGAGAACTACCAACAGCATGGCAAGAAACAAAGGTGGATTTCATTCCCAAGGCAGGGAAGGCCACTCACACCACAGCAAAGGATTTTAGGCCAATAAGCCTAACATCATTCCTGCTTAAGAGCTTTGAAAGAATGATAAGCCTACACATAAGGGCCACCGTAAGCCCTACACAAATATCAGAAGCACAACACGCTTACACCAAAGGTAAGTCAACCGAATCGGCGCTACACTTGGTGGTAAACAGCATCGAGAAATCACTCAACATCAAGGAATACACACTGATCGCCTTCCTAGATATAGAGGGAGCCTTCAATAACGTGCTTCCCACCGCTATAACAGAATCTCTCACAGAACTGGGGGTTGAGCCGCCAATGGTGAGGCTAATCCATAAATTGCTGATAAGCAGAATGGTCACAGCCACACTAAGGACCTCAACCCAGACTAGACTAGTGAACAGAGGCACCCCGCAAGGAGGTGTACTATCACCCCTCTTGTGGAATATCGCAGTAAATAAACTACTGCGGATTCTGGAGGGAGGAGGTTGTAAGGTCGTGGCATACGCAGACGACGTCGCAATCATCTTTAATGGAAAATATCCACAGACACTTTGCGATCTTATGACCGCTAAACTTAAAATGCTATCGGAATGGACGATAGCGAACGGACTCGGGGTAAATCCCTCGAAAACAGAACTTGTTCTATTTACGAATAGGTACAAAATTCCACAACTTAACCCACCCATTTTAAACAATTGTAATCTCTCCTTTAGCGATCACGCCAGGTACTTGGGGTTAGTACTAGATAAACGCCTCAAATGGGGCTTAAACAACCAAGAGAGAACCAAAAAAGCGATCATTGCACTTTACTCCTGTAAAAAAGCAGTCGGGCTAAGATGGGGCATGTCCCCAAGAATAGTTAACTGGATATACACAGAGGTTGTCAAGCCAGTCCTACTGTACGGAGTGGCTCTGTGGTGGACTGCCTTACACAAACAATGCATACTGACTCCCCTAAACAAAGTACAGCGAATGGCGGCTTTGTGTATTAGTGGAGCCCTTCGAACCACCCCGAATGAAGCGCTGAATGCGATCTTGAACCTCCCTAGCCTGGACTTAGCAGGCATGGAAAGGGCCAAATCGGCAGCTATTCGACTGAGGGACACAGGGCAATGGAAAGCCCAATTATATGGCCATGCTAAAATTCTCCAGCATGATAAATCGATTCCGAAAATCACGGATCTATGCAAATCTATTGAATATAGTCACACACCCTTTGAGGCTCTGATTCCTGATAGAGAGGAATGGGAACAGGGCCGACCGGGCACGACGGACGCAATCTGTTTCTATACAGATGGCTCCAAATTAGAAGGACACGTCGGCGGAGGTGTATACTCCGAACAATTAGATATCAGGAAGTCATTCAGGCTCCCGGACCACTGTAGCGTCTTTCAGGCGGAGGTCCACGCTATAAAAGAAGCACTAACCTGTTTAAGGAACCTTAGCCTCCAGAGAGGACACCTAAACATATATAGTGACAGCCAAGCGGCTATAAAGTCGATCTACTCGACAAACACCAACTCTCGTACAATAGCAGACTGTCGCAGATCTCTCCACGAGATGGCAAATCAGTTTACTATCAGCCTAATATGGGTTCCGGGTCACCGGGACATCGTAGGCAACTGCATAGCGGACGAATTAGCCAGGCAGGGCACCACCAAGCCTTTCCTACCAGGAGAGGAAAATGTCGGTATGCCCATGGCTACTTGCAAGCTAAACATAAAAAACCACTTCAACACACTAGCCAACACCCATTGGCAAAACGCACCACAGTGTCGCATCTCTCACCAGACATGGCCTGTGATAAACAACAAAAAAACTTCGGAGTTACTCAAGCTCAGCCGCACAGAGTGTGGCATGCTGATCCGAGCTCTTACAGGCCACTGGCTTGTTGGCGCGCATGCCGGCAGGTTAAAAGCCCCGCAAAATGATTTCTGCAGAAGCTGTAGGGATGAGGAAGAAGTGGAAACGGTAGAACACCTTCTCTGCTTCTGCCCAGCCCTATGCAGACTCAGACTGAAACACTTAGGAAGCCCCTTCATCGACGATCTTACCGAAATATCGGAGATTAATCTCAAAAGCATAAGTGCCTTTATTAAATCTTCCGGGTGGAAGACATGCTGATCAGCTTAACACAAGCTGAAACTACTAAAAACGGGACCCTAGAGAAGGAAGAAACGAGATCATGCGGTATCACAAGGGACCCATTGAGGTCTAAGTGTGTCGGACTACAGTCCGTTATCGCCCTAACCTAACCTAACCTATCAGACCCGTACATACTGACATTTTTAGTTTGAAGCCCAAATGTTTCTCCAGCAATGTCAGACCCATGACTTCCTCTAGTAGGGCCTCGACCAAATGCTATTCCTGCATTCCCGCCTCCATAAGCACCAGAATTGTAAGCGCCAACAACAGCACCGAGCCTATACGCTGATCCAATAGCTCCATGTCTAAGCGCCAAGGGTATGAGGATCTCCAACAGCTCCAGAAACAAGTGCGCTTCTGGTAGCGCCAAGATTTTCTGCGCCTCCAGTAGCAAAGCGTTTGAGCACTTCCAATACTTCCAGAACAAGATGCGCCTGCACTTGCGCCAGGAACAAGTGCGCCTACATTAGCGCCATGAGTAAAGGCGCCATCATGACCGCCAAGATTGTTTGCGCTGCCAGTAGCGCCAGGATTTGGGGCTCCTTGATTACGGCCATGCTTTTCGAGCTTATTAATTAAGAACAAATCGTTAAAGATTAAGAGCAATTTATTAAATTGTGTTGTCGTGCCGCCAATCTCACACAAACTCAAACTTTGTGATGGGCGACGCGATCTCGTGATTGGACCTAAAAATATCGATAGCGGGCAGATAAGTTTGAGGTATAGCATGGTGTAGCAAATTTGAATTTGAATTTTATGAACCAGCAACATCCCACCCACCGTAAAACAACTATGAGGATTAACCTAAAACATCTGAAACTGCTAGCTTTGATACTGGACGCTTAAAAATCCCTGAGGATGTCTTGACTTCTGCCAATCTGATGTGGCCGTCCTTGGCCGGAATAGTGTTTATAATGATTATTTTTTCCAACTTCGTCTAAGTTCATTATCCTCGCAAATAATAACAACATCTCCAACGGTGATCTGCTTCGTTCGAGAGTGACATTTTGTTTGTCTAGTTAAGGTCGGCAAGTATTCTTTTATCCGTCGATAAAAGCAATTCGATATTGCTGGCGATGACAAAAGTTGTTAACATCGCCTGGGGTTTGAGTTGAATTAGTTGTTCCAAGCAAAAAATGATTGGCCGTTAAAGGATCCGGATCATCTGTGTTAAGGAGAAGATGAGTATTTACTATATTCTCAGCTTCAATAAGCAAACTCCTGAGCATTTCAACGTGGGGAGCTTTCTCCGGGAATTGGGATTTGAAAGGCAATTGAACTGCCAACCAATAGCTTTGTTTGCCATTTTCGATTTGATATAGTCCCAGGCAAAGAGATCTTTTATCTTTTTTAGCTTATTATCGGCACCATCGAAACTTGTTCCCATGTCTGATGGTATAGTAACAGGGAAACCTCTTCTGTTTACGAAGTTTTATATGCATAAAGTGCAGGCGTTGGCTGACAAATCGGCAGCCAGTTCCAAATACATGGCTCTTACAGTGAAACACGTGAAGAGTCCAACCTAACTTTTTTCTTGTCGCCTTCCGATACTAACGAAAACTGGGTCGAAGTAGTCTAGTCCCACGAATGAGAACGGTCGTTGATACGGTGTCACTCTCTCCTTGGGCCCATTAAAGGAGTTATTGGTTTAGCTTTGTTATTTCTACAATTTTGGTAAAGTGATTTTGCCCGAGTGACCGCTTTTCTTATTTTTGTGATCTAGAACGTGCACCTTATTTTTTTCACAATGGTCTCGTCATTTTGGTGATGGTATGCCTCATGATACCATTTAACAATAAGCTTGGTGAAGATATGTCGGGGCGGCAATATTATTGGCTGGCGTTTAGTTATTGGAATGTATAGCATAATCCAATCTTCCCGCAACCACTAAAACTCCATAATCATTAAGCCTCGGAGAAATTGTATAAATAGAACTGCTCTTGGCTACAGATTCAGATCTTTGTAACTCAGCCTGATCTGACCGAATCCAACAGATGACAGTTTGAGAGTCTGACCAAAGTGTTGTTCCATTTACAATGACTTCGTGATTATCTAATATGGTCTTTCTCATACGCGTACCCAACACTGCTGACTGCAACTAAAGTCTGGTAATTCATAACATTTTCAACGGTGCGCATCTGGTCTTACCAGCAGTAAAGACCAATTTTTTATCTCCGCCACAAGACTTGCGCCAGTATGCTACAGTTGCGAAGACGCCTGTTCGCTCGCATCAACAAAAATGTGCAGCTCTATGATATCTTTAATTGACAAAAATTCTGCATATACTTAAATGAAATTGTTTTGCCTTTTCTAATTCAAGTACCCAAAGCCTAAGTTTGGAAAACAAATTGTCCGGCATCAAGTCGTTCCAATGTATTCCAGATCTCCAAACATCTTGTGTCAAGATTTTGCAATGTATCATTAGATCTGCTAACAAACCAAAGGGATCATATCCAGACATAACCAAACTTAGCAGTAGGCGTTGAGTAGGGCACTTCGTTCCCTTAACAATTTCTTTATCCACAGCTTGAGATCAAATACGAACTTGTCAGAGCGACTATCCCAGCACATTCTTAAAATCTTGTCTGTCGTGTCCCTGTTCAGTTGGATAGTCGTTGCTACCAAATCATTTTCTTCCGAGTTGTTTAGCGACTGCTGTATCAGTTTTGAGTTAGATACTAAACCTCGGCATTATCCCAACTTATGGACCCTCTTGACTTCCTGGCTGATTCGAAGGGCATCTTCTGATTAAAGTCCTTCATATCTTCTTGATGCTGCTTAACTAACTCCCTTTTGCGATTAAATTGGCATTACCGTGGGGACTGAAATTGTGCCCTCGTAGAACTATAGAATGTGGACCTTCTGAAACAAAACTTAGATGTTTCTTGGTAATATTTAGAAATGTTAAACAAAATTCAGGCTTCTTGTAGGTTTTAATTTGATGAGAAGTCGGTTCTATATTAATTGGTTTTTCTCTTGCAGTAAACTTCAGTCATCTGCAATGAACCATTATATGTAGTGGTTGATTTTTGATCGGACTATTCAGTGTCCCTAGTTCTTGATTGGCTACATATATATTCAGGCTCTTTTATTTTATGATCCACCAATGCTAAGTCGTTAAATGAATCCCTTTTTCATCGAGAGAAATGTTTGTAGCGACATGTTTGTAGTTGACCGGTTGGCCCTTGTAATGATACCTTGGAGGTCGCGAGCAGAGCTATCCTCAAGGGTTGGCTTAGCCTGCAATGGTTACTGCGCCGGACACTGGATTGCTAGTCGGTCCTTGGTGTAACAGTGAATGATGCCGTTGGCAGACTCGACAAGTGCTGGCAAACTCGACCGCACTGCGTTGCAAACTTCTGACTGAAATCATAATACCCTCTGCAAGGGTATAACAAATCATTAAAGATTAAGAACAATTTTTTATATTATTTTTTGTGATGTCGTGCTGCCAATCTCACACAATCCGGAACTTTGTGATGGGCGCCGCGATCTCGTGATAAATCTTGACAATTTTAAATTCGAATTTTATGAACCAGCAACAACAGTGGTTGAGGAATTTTGTCCCTGTTTAATATACTCGCAGAGTAAAAGGATATACTAGATTCGTCGGAAAGAATGTCACAGGTAGAAGGAAGCGTTTCCGATTCCATTGCGCGGGGCAATTTTGTTAGCAGGGTAGCACGCCCTCTCTATCGCCCACAAACGCCCATAACGCTAATACGCTATTCGTTGTGTTGGTGAGGTCTCGTAAACAGCCGATTGGAATGAAAGAAAGGTGGCGCTTTTGTATGGTGTGCCATCTCACACTCCCTTTATCTGAGTAACGAGTATAGTCGAGGCCGTCGACAATAGCGAATTCTCTTGTTTCATATCAATTTTGCTCATGTTGCCTTTAATATTGATACTTTCGAACATATCAAATTGAAATTTTAAAACTTATCAATATGGAATTTTGTATACCAGATTTATACGCTTTACATATAAAATTTGCGACATAATTTTGGGATTTTAATAAAAGTGTGGTATTTTTCCATATCAATTTGATTTTCTTTTAAATCAATTTTTAATTTTTCATGTTTGTAATAAAATTGAAAATTATGAGTTCGTTTCATTTATTTATTTTCAATATATTTCGGGTCCACTTCAAACATGTTCTGAAAACTTAGCAATGTATGTAAGGCCGATCGCTCCTCCTTTTTGAACTCGGACCCCTCATGTAGGTTTGAAACAGCGACGGGAGTCCTTCTCCTGTCCTCGATAGATAACTCCCAGTGAAGTGGTCGACGTCATCTTGCCCGAGCTCGAGCTCGGCCTCCTCTCCAGCAATTTGTTTCTTTTAGTGTAGTGTAAGACATATCGATAGCAGTTTATTAGAAGAACCCGTTACAGTGTCCAAGAAGTAAATAAATGAGAATAAGACAAACATCAAGTAAATACAATTGATCTTGAGATACAAACCATTTTCAAAATTAAATTAAAAAATAGGTCATTTTTCACTCTTATATAAAACTGTTTGTCTAACGTCAGTGTGATGACGGATTCATATCAATATTTGTATTTGATATAATTTCATATCGTACTGATATGAATTCCTACTATTTTTATATGAAAAATGTATATGTGAAAATTGAGGAGACTTAAGGTTATTGTACCGTTTTTTCCTCTGTGCACGAAAGTAAATATCAAAAGGGTGGATCTTAACCTGCTTGTTTGTCCAGTGATGGGATTGGATTGCGTTTTCTATGTGAAAAACGTAGTTTTCTGCAAAGTCTAGACTTACAATAAGTTCTCCCTTTTCCGCACTTCTTTTTTTGTAATGGGAAGCTAATGTTTTTGGTACACAGTAAAAAAAATCGTGTCTGGATCAATTTGAAATGCGCATGGTACATTTGTGTTTTTTAGACATACACTATTTCATTTTTACCATGAAATAATGTCAAGTTAATACCAAACAAGAAAGAACGCTATAGTCGAGTACCTTGACTATTAGATACCCGTTAATCAGCTAAAGGAACCAAAGGTAGATGGCGATATGCAACCAGTAAAGGGAGATTGTAATGCTTCACCTACCCGCGATGGGCGGCAGACAGATTTAAGCGTTATGGTCGTTAGAGTGGGCGTGGAAAATTTTTTTTGGGTTAATCGATAGGTATTGACGAGACTAATACATTTCAGTTACAATTTTTTCTAGCATGAAAACTGTGGGAGTCACAGGCTTGAGCGGTTTGCGGGCGTTAGAGTGGACGTGGTAAACTTATTTTTAGGTCAATCGATAGCTATTCGGTATTACACCAATACATTTCAGTTTAAAATTTCTTTCTAGCATTAAATCTGTAGGTGCCACAGTTTTGGTCCGTTTGTGAGCGTTAGAGTGGGCGTGAATCAGGAATCTGCATGCCAAATCCTAATAGCCTAGCTCTTATTGTTTCTGAGATCTCAGCGTTCATACGGACGGACGGACAGACCGACATGGCTAGATCGACTCGGTTAGTGATCCTGATACAAAATATATATATTTATGGGGTCGGAAACGCTATCAGAGATGCGCTACCAGAGAAGTCAAAATTTAGCAACTTGCACCTCCTGCTAAGAGACGGACTACACCAAAAGCACTGCCGAGTGAGCTTCACCAGACGTAGTCCTGCATTCCTATAGGAGAAGGGCTATCAGAGAAGACCAACCAGACGAAGTCCTGCAGTCCTTTTCGAGAAGGGCTACCAAAGAAGCGGCTTCAATCGTTTCTAACAGAGAGACTCCAACAGAAGCAGTCGTGCCCAGAGAGATCGTACTGAACCAGAGAAGCATTGCCCAAAAGAGCTGGAAGAAGATCTGCAAGAGTGCCAACTTGCTGAAGTTAAAACAGCTGACGAAGACCACAGCTCTACCCAGTGCTGCAATGAAAACTTCACATTTCGACAAAAATTCGTATATGTAAATTGATTTTGTAGAGAATAAGTATAACGCTGTGAACGACATCTTATCGTTACCATGGACGCAAGATCTATTTTATCGCTGACAGTACCTTTACTGAAAGAAAAGCTGACCGAGTTGGGCTTGAGTACGGATGGTAGAAAGGGCACATTGCAAGATAGACTTTTAGGTCATTTCCAGGTGCCAGATCCTGTTGATGTTGATGAAGAAGGTAACGCAAGCGAGGTTGGTTCACAGAGTACTGAATTCCAAGATGCTGTCAGCTCCACGAGTTCCAGGTTTACCTTAAAAGACGTTCAGGAAAGCATTTCAAGTTGTTCGGGATCAGATCAGCAGGATATTAACCATTGGTTAATCGAATTTGTGGATGTAGCTGTAACAGTTGGTTGGGATAATCTACAAAAATACATCTACGCAAAACAACTTTTAAGCGGAGCAGCTAAGATTTTTAATAGAAGTTTGACAGGAGTGCTTGGTTGAAATATCCTAAAATCTGAGCTACAAAAGGAGTTTGGAAAGCAGTTGTGTTCAGCCGATGTTCACAAAATGTTGAGGCATAGGGAAGAAAGCATTAGAGACATGCTTGAAGTGTTTGTACAGTCTGATGGAACTGAGCAAGCCTATTAAGCTGGAGGAAGAGAGTTCGGTATCTTACTTTATTGAAGGAGTCCCTGACAGCAAATCAAACAAAGCTGGCTTGTATAGAGCCAAAACTGTAAAGGACTTAAAGGTTAAGATTGAAGTCTATGAGAAAGTTGGAGACAATGCTGACATTTCGGCCAAAGAGCTAGTGGGATGGCTTGGAGGTCGCCGAGCTGAAGGCTACCGAACGGATCACATGTTGCGGCTAGCGAGCGCCCTGGTTCTCCAGGGTAGCTACGAATAAGCGTGGAAGTTGGACATGGCCCGGCTACCGACAAGCCCCCAACACTAAGCGTAAGTAAGTAGGCTAGCCACCAACCCCATACGTGAGGATCAAACGTCGAAATTGGATTACCAGAAAATCCAAGAAGCCATAGCCTGAACAAAGGCAGTAATCCCAGACTTCGACATCGCTATGACCACCAGCAATAGCAACAAGCGAGAGAGGTCGATGAAAGCAGCGCAACCAGCGAGGAAAAAGGCCAAGACAACCAACCGCGGCACTTGGTCGAGGTCCTTTGCGGAAGTGGTAAAGGATCGGAAGATCATTGACGTCATTGACCAGAGCGATGAAGGCGGTAGGATCTCTAGGAGCCAATGGGGTCTGGTTACACGGGCCCTTGCGTCAGTGGCCTTGAAAGTGATGGACGCGATCCCAGGTACGCCACCCGATTGCACAGATGCAGGGTGGTACCAAGGCAATGTGAAGTTGATCGCCTGTGAGGACGAAAGATCGGAAGCGCTTTACAAGGCTGCCATCAACAAGGTCGGCGAGGTCTACCCCGGGGCCAAGCTGGCAGCTTGCGAGGCTGCAGGCATCCCGTCTCGACCGACAGCGAGGGTATGGCTGCTGTCTGAGCCCTCTGAGCAAGAGGCTATCCTCAGCTTGCTGACTAGGTTCAACCCGAAGCTTCCGGCAGACGGTTGGAAGGCGGTTAAGGTGGAGAAAATCGAGCGCGTCACCATGAACGTGGTAATCCTCCTGAAGCAGGCCTACTTGGAACTCCTTGCAGCGCAACAGAACCGGCTGAATTACGGGTTCGACAAGATGCAGCTTCGCATCTACGACACGGACAAGCTAGCGCCAGACAAGCTGGCTGCATCGAATGAACCCCCGAGTGACGACGAAATGGAACACGAGGAGGCCACCCATACAGGGTACGTGTCAACTGACTCAGAGCTAACTGAAAGCCTGATTCAGCTGTGCACTCAGGATGCTACCCGACCAGGGCGCACTGTTCTCCAAGACATAGCGGAGGAAGCGGAGGGTACCCAGCCCGATCATGGTCCTAAAGATGGTGCAGTTTCTTCAGATTAACCTGCACCACAGCAAGGCAGCATCCGCTGCCCTCCTCATAAGCCTGGCAACAGGCAAAATAGACGTAGTCCTTATTCAAGTGCCATGGACTGTTGGTAACAACATCTAAGGCTTATCAACCGCCCTATACAAGCTATTTCACACCAAGGGTAAGGGTTAAACCAGAATCTGCACTCTTACAAAGACACACATTACCGCTTATCTTATTCCACAGTTTAGCGAAGGCGACCTCACCACGGTCAGACTGGAGCTAAACGAACATACTCATCACACCATAGCATCATTCTATCTGGCTCACGACTATGACGGGCCATTACCAAACACCACAACATAACAACTCATACATTCACACTCTTCTATAGAACTCAGCTGTTTCAACTTCAGCAAGTTGGCACTTCGTCTTGATAGATCTTTTGCTTCTCTGCGCTTTCGTCTGCACAGCTCTTGAAATCAGGTCCTCTTGCAGATCTTCTTCCAGCTCTTTTGGGCAATGCTTCTCTGGTTCAGTACAATCTCTCTGGGCACGACTGCTTCTGTTGGAGTCTCTCTGTTAGACCCGATTGGAGCCGCTTCTTTGGTAGCCCTTCTCGAAAAGGACTGCAGGACTTCGTCTGGTTGGTCTTCTCTGATAGCCCTTCTCCTATAGGAATGCAGGACTACGTCTGGTGAAGCTCACTCGGCAGTGCTTTTGGTGTAGTCCGTCTCTTAGCAGGAGGTGCAAGTTGCTAAATTTTGACTTCTCTGGTAGCGCATCTCTGATAGCGTTTCCGACCCCATAAATATATATATTCTGTATCAGGATCACTAACCGAGTCGATCTAGCCATGTCGGTCTGTCCGTCCGTCCGTATGAACGCTGAGATCTCAGAAACAATAAGAGCTAGGCTATTAGGATTTGGCATGCAGATTCCTGATTCACGCCCACTCTAACGCTCACAAACGGACCAAAACTGTGGCTCCTACAGATTTAATGCTAGAAAGAAATTTTAAACTGAAATGTATTGGTGTAATACCGAATAGCTATCGATTGACCTAAAAATAAGTTTACCACGTCCACTCTAACGCCCGCAAACCGCTCAAGCCTGTGACTCCCACAGTTTTCATGCTAGAAAAAATTGTAACTGAAATGTATTAGTCTCGTCAATACCTATCGATTAACCCAAAAAAAATTTTCCACGCCCACTCTAACGACCATAACGCTTAAATCTGTCTGCCGCCCATCGCGGGTAGGTGAAGCATTACAATCTCCCTTTACTGGTTGCATATCGCCATCTACCTTTGGTTCCTTTAGCTGATTAACGGGTATCTAATAGTCAAGGTACTCGACTATAGCGTTCTTTCTTGTTTGGTATTAACATTATTTCATGGTAAAAATGAAATAGTGTATGTCTAAAAAACACAAATGTACCATGCGCATTTCAAATTGATCCAGACACGATTTTTTTTACTGTGTACCAAAAACATTAGCTTCCCATTACAAAAAAAGAAGTGCGGAAAAGGGAAGTAGTATGGAAACGCGGATTCTGGGACAATTAGCATATTAATGTCCCCAAGCCCCCCCTCCCCCTCATTAACCTATGCGGGTTCTGGGACAATTAGCATAATCCAATAAAGTAAGTGATTTTAATGGACTTTGAACTCATAAAAATGTCACGATCATGTCTATAAAGAGTATACTTAATTGCCCCCATCGCCCCCACATCCCCATGTGACAATATTGATCATGTATCCTTCCCCTAATTATGTGCAATTAATAGTCAGGTGAGAAAGGTGCACGTGAGAAAGGTCGCACAACCATAGTATCCAAAGGTTGTTATCTTACAGGAACATATCCGATCATGTTGGGGAAAGGTGTGATCACGTACCCTCTTGCCTCATTATCACAGGTGTTGCTGTGCACGTGTGAAAGGTCGCACACCCAAAGTATTCAAAGATGGTTATCTTAGAGGAACATGTCCGATCATGTTGGGTAATAATGTTTCCTCTGATTGTAAAACTAATTTAGAAATCAAAAGAACCCCAATAAAATAAATTTCACAAGTTAATAATTCTCAGATGTGGAATATTTTCAAATACACATTTTTGTTTCCGCCCCAGAAGGTTTAACTGGTAAATTGTGTAAGACTCTCTCCTTTCCACAAATGGGTCATAAACATGTCATAAAAGGGATTCAAGCAAGAGCTACCCGAACATGCGCACCTGTCAATTACCTGACCGCAATAAAAGGGGCACATGCACAAGCCTGAAGGCGCACGCTCATTGACAAGATCATGGGCCTCACGCCAACGACCTCACGGCTGACTGCTAGCTCTAATACGTTCCCATAATAGGGGTTGAAATCACGACCGCGCAACAACTCGCAAGTAGCCGACATATCTCAGTCAAGGAAATATTTTCCATTCTCCGTACCTGTAATTTTAACTCGAAATAAAAAGTCAGAAGTTTATTTTGTAGCATAATAATACATTTATTCATTTATTTTGGTTTATTTTACGTTATTTAATCTTTTTCATTCTTTTTTCTAGATTATAGTATATATTCATAATGTTGAGTGCTTCCTTTTTGTAATCTGAAATTCGATGGCATACACAAGTATCAACTCCCTCGGTGGCTCCATCATTGCTCCACACGCAGGTGTTCATATGATTTCCATGAATAGATATTTTCATATTACCTCGTTCACATTCAAAGAGTTTTGATTGTATGAACTGGAGCCGTACATAGTGTGCATTGAACAGAATTCCGTCAAATACATTCAGAAAGTTATTTATTTTAAGTGAATGCATGTTGTCTATCTAAGTCAACAATCTCGTCTTACCCTTTTAAATATTCTTACACAATTTATAAGGAAATTTTATATAGTTTTTCCTCTTCTTCTTTTACCCAAAAATATGCATTCTCGAAATTCAACAAATGAAAATCTTTGATTTTTCCTCTTCTTTTACCCAAAAATGTGCATTCTCGAAATTCAACAAATGAAAATCTTTGATTTTTCCCAAACTCGAAATGATTTTTACCAAACTCTCCCCTATTGGCTACCTGAGTATGATTGTGTGTATAAATTGACAAGATCTTTCCTTTCCCACCTGCAACAAAGTATGTGCGACCTCCTGACCGAAATAAAAGGGACACATGCACAACCCAGAAGGCGCACGCTCATTGACAAGATCATGGGCCTCACGCCAACGACCTCACGGCTGACTGCTAGCTCTAATACGTTCCCATAATAGGGGTTGAAATCACGTTATTTTGTAGCATAATAATACATTTAATAATTTATTTTGGTATTGTGAACATTTTTATTATATATAGAAATTAATTTTCTGCTTTGATTCCGGCGATTTGCATAGAAGAAGCAGGCGCGCGTTTCCGACGTCATTTCTGGATTACAAAATGTAAAGTGTTCATCATAATTCGAAGTTTTAAGATCATGTCCACCTCCATTCATGAACATAGTTTTTGTGTTTAGAAGGTATTGAAAATGGTGACAAAATATTTGTCCTTTAAATTGTTCAATAAATTGGTCAATTTCCTCATGAAATTTCATTTTTTAATTTTGTTTTCTTGTAGGTCCTTACACATCTAGTCTGAACTTTAAAATAATGTATAAAAATTATTTTATTGTTTTGGAGCTACTTTTAAAAAATGTCAAAATAATGTATGCATTGTTAAGAGCACAAGCCCCGCCCTTAAGGTGTGTTTCACAATAGGGAAACTGGTTTCCTTTAAACCTCTTTAATGACGGACAGCCCATTTCCTCGATGTTAATGAGCTGACGACTCCCAAAAAACGTCTGTAGAAATCGTTTCTTTTCCACACCTTTACAAATAATTTGTTCTCCGCTTGAAATTGTCCTTAGATACTTTCGAGTTTGTGAAAAACTGTTTTCTCCATCGTTCCAAAAAATTTTGTGATGTGTATTGGTTAACCAAATTGCAGTCTTTAGAGATTTTGTATTTAGCAAAGTAAAATCATATGGTGGTTCTATTAAAAAACTATTATTCAAATTTGGATCTTTTTCGAATACAATTTCAATTTCCTTTAGAATAAAATAATTATTATTATCAAAGAAACCTTGAACATCAATCGAAACAGTATCTTTCAACATTTTTCTAATGTTAAACAACTCCTTGTACTAGTCAGTTTAATGGGTTATATTCAATTAAACGGTCATGTATGAGGAGACAGTAAGATTGGGTATTTTCATGACTTGGTGTCTTTAGTTCTATTAAAATTCTCACATCAATAGGACCAATTTTTACTGATTTGTTTTGATATGAAAGCTTAACCACAATAATAGGGGTCTTCAATTTAAATTAATTTGGGGTCAAAAATGGTTGTGATTAACGATTATAGTAACTAGATTGAAATCTTGTATACATTTCATATAGGTGAGCATACTAATTCTTACTAAAATCAACATTCAGATTAATTTTCATGACTTGGTGTCTTTAGTTCTATTGAAATTCTCACATCAATAGGACCAATTTTTACTGATTCGTTTTGATATGAAAGATCAACCACAATAATAGGGGTCTTCAATTTAAATTCATTTGGGGTCAAAAATGGTTTTGATTCACGATTATAGTAACTAGATTGAAATCTTGTATACATTTCATATAGGTGAGCATACTAATTCTTACTAAAATCGACATTCAGAATTTTATGGATATGACTCAGAATTCATGTGAACTTTCAAGTTTGATAAGTTATTTGTGATAAGTTCTCCATTTAGTGTCAATCCAATTATGGCAAATCTTGGTTTTTCAAGGTTAACCGACAATTTCACATTTCAACTCTGTTGATTCCCATACCCCAATTTGGCGTTAACATATAAGCCCCAACTCTGGAATGCGATTGGTAGGTTTACACAACTTTTAATAATATCGTACATCTTAATTTTTGCAAAATCGCTCAGAGTTACATGGGGAACTTTCCAGGTTTTATTCGTAATTTCCAGTTTAAAAGTTTGTTCATTTCTGGTTTGTTCAAGATTCACCACGATTCTTAGTTAGCATCAACACTAGTTCATGTTTACAATTTAGCAAAACTTTTTTATAATTCTCAGCAAATCCCATCAAATTTTTTAATGGTACAGAAAAGTTAAAGTGGGGTCCCGTAGAAATTTCGTCTCCACTGCTCCATCCTGAATTTAATAGATTTTGACTTTGAACACGTTGTATTTAGTTGTTACCTAGCAGTATTTTGATGGTTACTTTCTGTTTAGTCTTGTTTTTGGATGGTTACTTTTTGTATAGTACCTGTACAGTACTTGTTTTTGGATAGTTAATTTTTTTATAGTACCTGTACAGTACTTGGTTTTGGATGGTTACTATCTGTATAGTATCTGTAAAGTACTTGGTTTTAGATGGTTACTAAATGTTAACAAGTATTATGAGTTGCTATAGTCTCTTATAAAGAATTATCAAAGAACACAAGTTAAAGTTTCTAAGATGTGTTAACCAAACACACTTGCAGTGAACTATCATTACCTGACCGTCATCAAAGTCACATGCCCAAGACCCAAGGACATTGAATAAAATACTTCCCCTTCATTTGTACCTGTAGTTTTAATTACAGTCAGAAACAAAATTTGTAGAATCATTCAATATTTTTTTTTATATTTTATTATTGAAAACATATTTCATTAAATTCATAATTAATTATATTTTATGTATATTTGTATATAATTAATTTTCTTTCTCAATCCCTCTGTAAGAAACATGTCGGTTATCCCAAACGCAGATTTTCGCTTGGTTCCCATAGATAGATGTAGAATAGGTCTCACAATGTAATCTTTCTCAGATGTTGGATTATTTTTAAAGCATTCATTTGTTCTAACCCATAATAATGATATAACATATTTCGAAAGCATCATTAGCTAGCATAGGAACGTCTTTCAATTTAATTTCTGTTTCAAGTTTATGATAGAGGTGATGGGACCTGGTAATATCGGTTTTTGTTGTCAACTATTTTTCTAATTCTAGTTTTCTAGTTCTATTCTAATTGTATACTATTTGTATGAGTAAGGCATCATTGTCTAAGCTTCTGAATAAGTTTAATACATTTTTTTATTACAATACTCATCTGGTTTTCGTGACTCATGATGGCGGTTGAGCTGCTTAGACGTTGATTACTAGCTATTATTAGATGGTTACTATCTGCTTGGTAGATGTCTATTAGTTGCTTACTAGTTTTTATTAGCTGGTTACTATATGTTTAGTAGATGTATACAAGTTGTTTAGTATCTGGTTTTTATATGTTTAGTAGATGTATACAAGTTGTTTACTAGATGTATACAAGTTGTTTTCTAGCTGTTTAGTATCTGGTTTCTATATGTTTAGTAGATGCATACAAGTTGTTTAGTAGATGTATACAAGTTGTTTAGTATCGGGTTTCTATATGTTTAGTATCTGTTTACTTGACTAGTTTATTTACTAGTTGTTATTAACGTCTACGAGCTTTTATAGTCTTTTGTTAAGAATGATCAACAATTCTTGATCACTAGACGACTTTCGGTGTGAAGTAAAAACTTACACTCTGATTTTCAATGTGTTTGCTATTTACATGAGAAAGAACGCAAAGCCAAAATATCTTAAGATTGATATATAAATCTTAGAGGAACATATCCGATTATGTTGGGGGAAGATGTATCCTGTGATTGTAAAACTAATTAAGAAATAAATTGTTCACAAACTGTCTAAAAACTGTTTAGAAGCTCTTTTGATCAACAATTTTGATTCATAATGACAGATATTAAGAATATATAATAATATCATCCACTTTAACTAGTATATTGTTAAAATAAAACATTTCCATTTTTCACGTCCTTTCATCTTATGTAGGTATAATAAATGTAATCTTAACTACGATAGCTAGTCTTACACACCATAACTATAGTTATTAGTTACAATAAAATGTCTAGAAAGAACAAAATATATGAATGTCAAGAAACGATTTCAAACTAACTATAATTGGGAAAGTAATTGAAATCGCTCCGGCGTAATACAGTAAAAACAAAAACACTGGGATTATCCCATTTTCTATCACCATAATAAATGTGTATACCCACACCTATATGACCAATTGTATCCTTTGACCAAAAATGTCTGTGACTTTCACTTATAAATTTGTCACCAATAATTTAAATCCCATTTAGCAAACCACCCATTGCTAACCATACCATAACCCCAGAGTCAAGTTGGTTACCTACAATAAACATAGGTGATGGTGTAAAGGATTGCTAAAATGCCTCGACGGAGGCGCAAAGGTCATAAAAAAATGGTCATAAAAAATATAATTAGGAAAGTATTTTTTATTTGCGAACAAATTATAACTGGTACCAACAACACAAATAGTTATGATACAAAGGATTGCTAAAATACCTCGACGCAGGCGCGTTGGGACCTGGTAATGGAAAAAATTCATGGAATATTATCCCTTCATAAAAATGGTCATAAAAAATATAATTGGGAAAGTATTTTTTTATTTGCGAACCATTTGTAACTGTTACCAACAACACAAATAGTTATGATACAAAGGATTGCTAAAATACCTCGACGCAGGCGCGTTGGGACCTGGTAATATCTGTTTATTTTATTTATTTATTTATTTTTTTTTTTTTTGTACTTATTATATATATCTTAATTTATTACTATTATTATTATTATTATTTTTATTTTTTAATTTAATTTTTTTTTTGTAGTTATATTATTTATTTTTTTTTTCTTTTGCTAAGTTACTTAATTTTCCTTAGAATGAAAATCGCCGAAATGTGTATCACAGGATACATCTTCCCCCAACATAATCGGATATGTTCCTCTAAGATTTATATATCAATCTTAAGATATTTTGGCTTTGCGTTCTTTCTCATGTACATAGCAAACACATTGAAAATCAGAGTGTAAGTTTTTACTTCACACCGAAAGTCGTCTAGTGATCAAGAATTGTTGATCATTCTTAACAAAAGACTATAAAAGCTCGTAGACGTTAATAACAACTAGTAAATAAACTAGTCAAGTAAACAGATACTAAACATATAGAAACCCGATACTAAACAACTTGTATACATCTACTAAACAACTTGTATGCATCTACTAAACATATAGAAACCAGATACTAAACAGCTAGAAAACAACTTGTATACATCTAGTAAACAACTTGTATACATCTACTAAACATATAAAAACCAGATACTAAACAACTTGTATACATCTACTAAACATATAGTAACCAGCTAATAAAAACTAGTAAGCAACTAATAGACATCTACCAAGCAGATAGTAACCATCTAATAATAGCTAGTAATCAACGTCTAAGCAGCTCAACCGCCATCATGAGTCACGAAAACCAGATGAGTATTGTAATAAAAAAATGTATTAAACTTATTCAGAAGCTTAGACAATGATGCCTTACTCATACAAATAGTATACAATTAGAATAGAACTAGAAAACTAGAATTAGAAAACAAGGAAGAACGCTATAGTCGAGTACCTCGATTATCAGATACCCGTTACTCAGCTAAAGGGACCAAAGGAAAATGGAGATATGCAAGCAGCAGAGCGAGATTGAAATGCGCCACCTACCGGCGGTAGACAGATTTAAGCGTTGCGGGCGTTAGAGTGGGCGTGGCAAAGTTTTTCTTGGATCAATCGATAGGTATTGATGAGAACAATACATTTCAGTTAAAATTTGTATTCTAGCATGAAAACTGTAGGAGCCACAGTTTTGGGCGGTTTGTGGGCGTTAGAGTGGGCGTGGCACTCTGCTGAAACAAACTTGCGCTGCGTAAGAAGCTCAGGAATCTGCACGCCTAATCTCAATAGCCTAGCTCTTATAGTTTCCAAGATCTCAGCGTTCATCCGGACGGACAGACAGACGGACAGACGGACAGACGGACAGACGGACAGACGGACAGACGGACAGACGGACATGGCTAGATCGACTCGGCTAGTGATCCTGATCAAGAATATATATACTTTATGGGGTCGGAAACGCTTCCTTCTGCCTGTTACATACTTTCCGACGAATCTAGTATACCCTTTTACTCTACGAGTAACGGGTATAAATAGTTGACAACAAAAACCGATATTACCAGGTCCCATCACCTCTATCATAAACTTGAAACAGAAATTAAATTGAAAGACGTTCCTATGCTAGCTAATGATGCTTTCGAAATATGTTATATCATTATTATGGGTTAGAACAAATGAATGCTTTAAAAATAATCCAACATCTGAGAAAGATTACATTGTGAGACCTATTCTACATCTATCTATGGGAACCAAGCGAAAATCTGCGTTTGGGATAACCGACATGTTTCTTACAGAGGGATTGAGAAAGAAAATTAATTATATACAAATATACATAAAATATAATTAATTATGAATTTAATGAAATATGTTTACAATAATAAAATATAAAAAAAACAAGGAAGAACGCTATAGTCGAGTACCTCGACTATCAGATACCCGTTACTCAGCTAAAGGGACCAAAGGAAAATGGAGATATGCAAGCAGCAAATGCGCCACCTACCGGCGGTAGACAGATTTAAGCGTTGTGGGCGTTAGAGTGGGCGTGAGAAAGTTTTTTTTAAATCAATCGATAGGTATTGACGAGACCAATACATTTCAGTTTAAATTTTTTATCTACCATGAAAATTGTGGGCGCCACAGACTTGGGCGGTTTGTGGGCGTTGGAGTGGGCGTGGCATATTCGCGTGATAAACTTGCGCTGCGCTCAAGCCTACGGAATCTAAATCTGAAATCTCGTTTCTCTATCTTTGATATTTTCCGAGATATCCGCGTTCATATTTACGATTTTTTGAAGTTTGTGGGCGGTTTGTGGTCGTTAAAGTGGGCGTGGCAAACTTTTTTTTAGGTCAGTCGGTAGGTATTGATGAGAACAATACATTTCAGTTAAAATTTTTGTTCTAGCATCAAAACTGTAGGAGCCACAGTTTTGGGCGGTTTGTGGGCGTTAGAGTGGGCGTGGCACTCTTTTGAAACAAACTTGCGCTGCGCAGGAATCTCAGGAATCTGCATGCCTAATCCCAGTATTGTAGCTCTTATAGTTTCCAAGATCTCAGCGTTCATACGGACAGACGGACAGACGGACAGACGGACAGACGGACAGACGGACATGGCTAGATCGACTCGGCTAGTGATCCTGATCAAGAATATATATACTTTATGGGGTCGGAAACGCTTCCTTCTGCCTGTTACATACTTTCCGACGAATCTAGTATACCCTTTTACTCTACGAGTAACGGGTATAAATATTGAATGATTCTACAAATTTTGTTTCTGACTGTAATTAAAACAAGGAAGAACGCTATAGTCGAGTACCTCGACTATCAGATACCCGTTACTCAGCCAAAGGGACCAAAGGGAAATGGAGATATGCAAGCAGCAAAGCGAGATTTAAATGCGCCACCTACCGGCGGAAGACAGATTTAAGCATTGTGGGCGTTAGGGTAGGCGTGGCAAATTTTTTTTTGGATCAATCGATAGGTATTGACGAGACCAATACATTTCAGTTAAAGTTTTGTATCTAGCATAAAAATTGTGGGCGCCACAGGTTTGGGCGGTTTGTGGGCGGTAAAGTGGGCGTGGCATATTCGCGTAACAAACCTGCGCTGCGTACAAGGCTACGGAATCTAAATCTGAAATCCCAATACTCTATCTTTGATAGTTTCCGAGATATCCGCGTTCATATTTACGATTTTTTGAAGTTTGTGGGCGGTTTTTGGGCGTTTAAGTGGGCGTGGCAAACTTTTTTTTGGGTCAATCGATAGGTATTAATAAGAACAATTAATTTCAGTTTAAATTTTTACTCTAGCATCAAAACTGTAGAAGCCACAGTTTTGGGCGGTTTGTGGGCGTTAGAGTGGGCGTGGCACTCTACTGAAACAAACTTGCGCTGCGTAAGAAGCTCAGGAATCTGCTCGCCAAATCTCAATAGCCTAGCTCTCATAGTTTCCAAGATCTCAGCGTTCATCCGGACAGACAGACGGACAGACGGACAGACGGACAGACGGACAGACGGACAGACGGACAGACGGACAGACGGACAGACGGACATGGCTAGATCGACTCGGCTAGTGATCCTGATCAAGAATATATATACTTTATGGGGTCGGAAACGCTTCCTTCTGCCTGTTACATACTTTCCGACGAATCTAGTATACCCTTTTACTCTACGAGTAACGGGTATAACTACAGGTACAAATGAAGGGGAAGTATTTTATTCAATGTCCTTGGGTCTTGGGCATGTGACTTTGATGACGGTCAGGTAATGATAGTTCACTGCAAGTGTGTTTGGTTAACACATCTTAGAAACTTTAACTTGTGTTCTTTGATAATTCTTTATAAGAGACTATAGCAACTCATAATACTTGTTAACATTTAGTAACCATCTAAAACCAAGTACTTTACAGATACTATACAGATAGTAACCATCCAAAACCAAGTACTGTACAGGTACTATAAAAAAAGTAACTATCCAAAAACAAGTACTGTACAGGTACTATACAAAAAGTAACCATCCAAAAACAAGACTAAACAGAAAGTAACCATCAAAATACTGCTAGGTAACAACTAAATACAACGTGTTCAACGTGTCAAGTCCATTTCAATATGAGTACTACCCTAAAAAACTATATATCTCTGAATAATCTTCAAAGTCAAAATCTATTAAATTCAGGATGGAGCAGTGGAGACGAAATTTCTACGGGACCCCACTTTAACTTTTCTGTACCATTAAAAAATTAGATGGGATTTGCTGAGGATTATAAAAAAGTTTTGCTAAATTGTAAACATGAACTAGTGTTGATGCTAACTAAGAATCGTGGTGAATCTTGAACAAACCAGAAATGAACAAACTTTTAAACTGGAAATTACGAATAAAACCTGGAAAGTTCCCCATGTAACTCTGAGCAATTTTGCAAAAATTAAGATGTACGATATTATTAAAAGTTGTGTAAACCTACCAATCGCATTCCAGAGTTGGGGCTTATATGTTAACCCCAAATTGGGGTATGGGAATCAACAGAGTTGAAATGTGAAATTGTCGGTTAACCTTGAAAAACCAAGATTTGCCATAATTGGATTGACACTAAATGGAGAACTTATCACAAATATCTTATCAAACTTGAAAGTTCACATGAATTCTGAGTCATATCCATAATAATCTGAATGTCGATTTTAGTAAGAATTAGTATGCTCACCTATACGAAATGTATACAAGATTTCAATCTAGTTACTATAATCGTGAATCAAAACCATTTTGACCCCAAATGAATTTAAATTGAAGACCCCTATTATTGTGGTTGATCTTTCATATCAAAACGAATCAGTAAAAATTGGTCCTATTGATGTGAGAATTTCAATAGAACTAAAGACACCAAGTC
Source organism: Drosophila subpulchrella (assembly GCF_014743375.2). Classification (NCBI taxonomy): domain Eukaryota; kingdom Metazoa; phylum Arthropoda; class Insecta; order Diptera; family Drosophilidae; genus Drosophila; species Drosophila subpulchrella. Next base: position 72,716 of record NW_023665465.1, on the reverse strand, counting down.
ATGAAAATTAATCTGAATGTTGATTTTAGTAAGAATTAGTATGCTCACCTATATGAAATGTATACAAGATTTCAATCTAGTTACTATAATCGTTAATCACAACCATTTTTGACCCCAAATTAATTTAAATTGAAGACCCCTATTATTGTGGTTAAGCTTTCATATCAAAACAAATCAGTAAAAATTGGTCCTATTGATGTGAGAATTTTAATAGAACTAAAGACACCAAGTCATGAAAATACCCAATCTTACTGTCTCCTCATACATGACCGTTTAATTGAATATAACCCATTAAACTGACTAGTACAAGGAGTTGTTTAACATTAGAAAAATGTTGAAAGATACTGTTTCGATTGATGTTCAAGGTTTCTTTGATAATAATAATTATTTTATTCTAAAGGAAATTGAAATTGTATTCGAAAAAGATCCAAATTTGAATAATAGTTTTTTAATAGAACCACCATATGATTTTACTTTGCTAAATACAAAATCTCTAAAGACTGCAATTTGGTTAACCAATACACATCACAAAATTTTTTGGAACGATGGAGAAAACAGTTTTTCACAAACTCGAAAGTATCTAAGGACAATTTCAAGCGGAGAACAAATTATTTGTAAAGGTGTGGAAAAGAAACGATTTCTACAGACGTTTTTTGGGAGTCGTCAGCTCATTAACATCGAGGAAATGGGCTGTCCGTCATTAAAGAGGTTTAAAGGAAACCAGTTTCCCTATTGTGAAACACACCTTAAGGGCGGGGCTTGTGCTCTTAACAATGCATACATTATTTTGACATTTTTTAAAAGTAGCTCCAAAACAATAAAATAATTTTTATACATTATTTTAAAGTTCAGACTAGATGTGTAAGGACCTACAAGAAAACAAAATTAAAAAATGAAATTTCATGAGGAAATTGACCAATTTATTGAACAATTTAAAGGACAAATATTTTGTCACCATTTTCAATACCTTCTAAACACAAAAACTATGTTCATGAATGGAGGTGGACATGATCTTAAAACTTCGAATTATGATGAACACTTTACATTTTGTAATCCAGAAATGACGTCGGAAACGCGCGCCTGCTTCTTCTATGCAAATCGCCGGAATCAAAGCAGAAAATTAATTTCTATATATAATAAAAATGTTCACAATACCAAAATAAATTATTAAATGTATTATTATGCTACAAAATAACGTGATTTCAACCCCTATTATGGGAACGTATTAGAGCTAGCAGTCAGCCGTGAGGTCGTTGGCGTGAGGCCCATGATCTTGTCAATGAGCGTGCGCCTTCTGGGTTGTGCATGTGTCCCTTTTATTTCGGTCAGGAGGTCGCACATACTTTGTTGCAGGTGGGAAAGGAAAGATCTTGTCAATTTATACACACAATCATACTCAGGTAGCCAATAGGGGAGAGTTTGGTAAAAATCATTTCGAGTTTGGGAAAAATCAAAGATTTTCATTTGTTGAATTTCGAGAATGCACATTTTTGGGTAAAAGAAGAGGAAAAATCAAAGATTTTCATTTGTTGAATTTCGAGAATGCATATTTTTGGGTAAAAGAAGAAGAGGGAAAAACTATATAAAATTTCCTTATAAATTGTGTAAGAATATTTAAAAGGGTAAGACGAGATTGTTGACTTAGATAGACAACATGCATTCACTTAAAATAAATAACTTTCTGAATGTATTTGACGGAATTCTGTTCAATGCACACTATGTACGGCTCCAGTTCATACAATCAAAACTCTTTGAATGTGAACGAGGTAATATGAAAATATCTATTCATGGAAATCATATGAACACCTGCGTGTGGAGCAATGATGGAGCCACCGAGGGAGTTGATACTTGTGTATGCCATCGAATTTCAGATTACAAAAAGGAAGCACTCAACATTATGAATATATACTATAATCTAGAAAAAAGAATGAAAAAGATTAAATAACGTAAAATAAACCAAAATAAATGAATAAATGTATTATTATGCTACAAAATAAACTTCTGACTTTTTATTTCGAGTTAAAATTACAGGTACGGAGAATGGAAAATATTTCCTTGACTGAGATATGTCGGCTACTTGCGAGTTGTTGCGGGGTCGTGATTTCAACCCCTATTATGGGAACGTATTAGAGCTAGCAGTCAGCCGTGAGGTCGTTGGCGTGAGGCCCATGATCTTGTCAATGAGCGTGCGCCTTCAGGCTTGTGCATGTGCCCCTTTTATTGCGGTCAGGTAATTGACAGGTGCGCATGTTCGGGTAGCTCTTGCTTGAATCCCTTTTATGACATGTTTATGACCCATTTGTGGAAAGGAGAGAGTCTTACACAATTTACCAGTTAAACCTTCTGGGGCGAAAACAAAAATGTGTATTTGAAAATATTCCACATCTGAGAATCATTAACTTGTGAAATTTATTTTATTGGGGTTCTTTTGATTTCTAAATTAGTTTTACAATCAGAGGAAACATTATTACCCAACATGATCGGACATGTTCCTCTAAGATAACCATCTTTGAATACTTTGGGTGTGCGACCTTTCACACGTGCACAGCAACACCTGTGATAATGAGGCAAGAGGGTACGTGATCACACCTTTCCCCAACATGATCGGATATGTTCCTGTAAGATAACAACCTTTGGATACTATGGTTGTGCGACCTTTCTCACGTGCACCTTTCTCACCTGACTATTAATTGCACATAATTAGGGGAAGGATACATGATCAATATTGTCACATGGGGATGTGGGGGCGATGGGGGCAATTAAGTATACTCTTTATAGACATGATCGTGACATTTTTATGAGTTCAAAGTCCATTAAAATCACTTACTTTATTGGATTATGCTAATTGTCCCAGAACCCGCATAGGTTAATGAGGGGGAGGGGGGGCTTGGGGACATTAATATGCTAATTGTCCCAGAATCCGCGTTTCCATACTACTAAGGGAGAACTTATTGTAAGTCTAGACTTTGCAGAAAACTACGTTTTTCACATAGAAAACGCAATCCAATCCCATCACTGGACAAACAAGCAGGTTAAAATCCACCCTATTGATATTTACTTTCGTGCACAGAGGAAAAAACGGTACAATAACCTTAAGTCTCCTCAATTTTCACATATACATTTTTCATATAAAAATAGTAGGAATTCATATCAGTACGATATGAAATCATATCAAATACAAATATTGATATGAATCCGTCATCACACTGACGTTAGACAAACAGTTTTATATAAGAGTGAAAAATGACCTATTTTTTAATTTAATTTTGAAAATGGTTTGTATCTCAAGATCAATTGTATTTACTTGATGTTTGTCTTATTCTCATTTATTTACTTCTTGGACACTGTAACGGGCTCTTCTAATAAACTGCTATCGATCTGTCTTACACTACACTAAAAGAAACAAATTGCTGGAGAGGAGGCCGAGCTCGAGCTCGGGCAAGATGACGTCGACCACTTCACTGGGAGTTATCTATCGAGGACAGGAGAAGGACTCCCGTCGCTGTTTCAAACCTACATGAGGGGTCCGAGTTCAAAAAGGAGGAGCGATCGGCCTTACATACATTGCTGAGTTTTCAGAACATGTTTGAAGTGGACCCGAAATATATTGAAAATAAATAAATGAAGCGAACTCATAATTTTCAATTTTATTACAAACATGAAAAATTAAAAATTGATTTAAAAGAAAATCGCAAATTTTATATGTAAAGCGTATAAATCTGGTATACAAAATTCCATATTGATAAGTTTTAAAATGTCAATTTGATATGTTCGAAAGTATCAATATTAAAGGCAACATGAGCAAAATTGTTATGAAACAAGAGAATTCGCTATTGTCGACGGCCTCGACTATACTCGTTACTCAGATAAAGGGAGTGTGAGATGGCACACCATACAAAAGCGCCACCTTTCTTTCATTCCAATCGGCTGTTTACGAGACCTCACCAACACAACGAATAGCGTATTAGCGTTATGGGCGTTTGTGGGCGATAGAGAGGGCGTGCTACCCTGCTAACAAAATTGCCCCGCGCAATGGAATCGGAAACGCTTCCTTCTACCTGTGACATTCTTTCCGACGAATCTAGTATATCCTTTTACTCTGCGAGTATATTAAACAGGGACAAAATTCCTCAACCACTGTTGTTGCTGGTTCATAAAATTCGAATTTAAAATTGTCAAGATTTATCACGAGATCGCGGCGCCCATCACAAAGTTCCGGATTGTGTGAGATTGGCAGCACGACATCACAAAAAATAATATAAAAAATTGTTCTTAATCTTTAATGATTTGTTATACCCTTGCAGAGGGTATTATGATTTCAGTCAGAAGTTTGCAACGCAGTTCGGTCGAGTTTGCCAGCACTTGTCGAGTCTGCCAACGGCATCATTCACTGTTACACCAAGGACCGACTAGCAATCCAGTGTCCGGCGCAGTAACCATTGCAGGCTAAGCCAACCCTTGAGGATAGCTCTGCTCGCGACCTCCAAGGTATCATTACAAGGGCCAACCGGTCAACTACAAACATGTCGCTACAAACATTTCTCTCGATGAAAAAGGGATTCATTTAACGACTTAGCATTGGTGGATCATAAAATAAAAGAGCCTGAATATATATGTAGCCAATCAAGAACTAGGGACACTGAATAGTCCGATCAAAAATCAACCACTACATATAATGGTTCATTGCAGATGACTGAAGTTTACTGCAAGAGAAAAACCAATTAATATAGAACCGACTTCTCATCAAATTAAAACCTACAAGAAGCCTGAATTTTGTTTAACATTTCTAAATATTACCAAGAAACATCTAAGTTTTGTTTCAGAAGGTCCACATTCTATAGTTCTACGAGGGCACAATTTCAGTCCCCACGGTAATGTCAATTTAATCGCAAAAGGGAGTTAGTTAAGCAGCATCAAGAAGATATGAAGGACTTTAATCAGAAGATGCCCTTCGAATCAGCCAGGAAGTCAAGAGGGTCCATAAGTTGGGATAATGCCGAGGTTTAGTATCTAACTCAAAACTGATACAGCAGTCGCTAAACAACTCGGAAGAAAATGATTTGGTAGCAACGACTATCCAACTGAACAGGGACACGACAGACAAGATTTTAAGAATGTGCTGGGATAGTCGCTCTGACAAGTTCGTATTTGATCTCAAGCTGTGGATAAAGAAATTGTTAAGGGAACGAAGTGCCCTACTCAACGCCTACTGCTAAGTTTGGTTATGTCTGGATATGATCCCTTTGGTTTGTTAGCAGATCTAATGATACATTGCAAAATCTTGATACAAGATGTTTGGAGATCTGGAATACATTGGAACGACTTGATGCCGGACAATTTGTTTTCCAAACTTAGGCTTTGGGTACTTGAATTAGAAAAGGCAAAACAATTTCATTTAAGTATATGCAGAATTTTTGTCAATTAAAGATATCATAGAGCTGCACATTTTTGTTGATGCGAGCGAACAGGCGTCTTCGCAACTGTAGCATACTGGCGCAAGTCTTGTGGCGGAGATAAAAAATTGGTCTTTACTGCTGGTAAGACCAGATGCGCACCGTTGAAAATGTTATGAATTACCAGACTTTAGTTGCAGTCAGCAGTGTTGGGTACGCGTATGAGAAAGACCATATTAGATAATCACGAAGTCATTGTAAATGGAACAACACTTTGGTCAGACTCTCAAACTGTCATCTGTTGGATTCGGTCAGATCAGGCTGAGTTACAAAGATCTGAATCTGTAGCCAAGAGCAGTTCTATTTATACAATTCCTCCGAGGCTTAATGATTATGGAGTTTTAGTGGTTGCGGGAAGATTGGATTATGCTATACATTCCAATAACTAAACGCCAGCCAATAATATTGCCGCCCCGACATATCTTCACCGAACTTATTGTTAAATGGTATCATGAGGCATACCATCACCAAAATGACGAGACCATTGTGAAAAAAATAAGGTGCACGTTCTAGATCACAAAAATAAGAAAAGCGGTCACTCGGGCAAAATCACTTTACCAAAATTGTAGAAATAACAAAGCTAAACCAATAACTCCTTTAATGGGCCCAAGGAGAGAGTGACACCGTATCAACGACCGTTCTCATTCGTGGGACTAGACTACTTCGACCCAGTTTTCGTTAGTATCGGAAGGCGACAAGAAAAAAGTTAGGTTGGACTCTTCACGTGTTTCACTGTAAGAGCCATGTATTTGGAACTGGCTGCCGATTTGTCAGCCAACGCCTGCACTTTATGCATATAAAACTTCGTAAACAGAAGAGGTTTCCCTGTTACTATACCATCAGACATGGGAACAAGTTTCGATGGTGCCGATAATAAGCTAAAAAAGATAAAAGATCTCTTTGCCTGGGACTATATCAAATCGAAAATGGCAAACAAAGCAATTGGTTGGCAGTTCAATTGCCTTTCAAATCCCAATTCCCGGAGAAAGCTCCCCACGTTGAAATGCTCAGGAGTTTGCTTATTGAAGGTGAGAATATAGTAAATACTCATCTTCTTCTTAACACAGATGATCCGGATCCTTTAACGGCCAATCATTTTTTGCTTGGAACAACTAATTCAACTCAAACCCCAGGCGATGTTAACAACTTTTGTCATCGCCAGCAATATCGAATTGCTTTTATCGACGGATAAAAGAATACTTGCCGACCTTAACTAGACAAACAAAATGTCACTCTCGAACGAAGCAGATCATCGTTGGAGATGTTGTTATTATTTGCGAGGATAATGAACTTAGACGAAGTTGGAAAAAATAATCATTATAAACACTATTCCGGCCAAGGACGGCCACATCAGATTGGCAGAAGTCAAGACATCCTCAGGGATTTTTAAGCGTCCAGTATCAAAGCTAGCAGTTTCAGATGTTTTAGGTTAATCCTCATAGTTGTTTTACGGTGGGTGGGATGTTGCTGGTTCATAAAATTCAAATTCAAATTTGCTACACCATGCTATACCTCAAACTTATCTGCCCGCTATCGATATTTTTAGGTCCAATCACGAGATCGCGTCGCCCATCACAAAGTTTGAGTTTGTGTGAGATTGGCGGCACGACAACACAATTTAATAAATTGCTCTTAATCTTTAACGATTTGTTCTTAATTAATAAGCTCGAAAAGCATGGCCGTAATCAAGGAGCCCCAAATCCTGGCGCTACTGGCAGCGCAAACAATCTTGGCGGTCATGATGGCGCCTTTACTCATGGCGCTAATGTAGGCGCACTTGTTCCTGGCGCAAGTGCAGGCGCATCTTGTTCTGGAAGTATTGGAAGTGCTCAAACGCTTTGCTACTGGAGGCGCAGAAAATCTTGGCGCTACCAGAAGCGCACTTGTTTCTGGAGCTGTTGGAGATCCTCATACCCTTGGCGCTTAGACATGGAGCTATTGGATCAGCGTATAGGCTCGGTGCTGTTGTTGGCGCTTACAATTCTGGTGCTTATGGAGGCGGGAATGCAGGAATAGCATTTGGTCGAGGCCCTACTAGAGGAAGTCATGGGTCTGACATTGCTGGAGAAACATTTGGGTTTCAAACTAAAAATGTCGGTATGTACGGGTCTGATAATGTTCATGGGGTTGATTTCCATGGTATTGGAGGCATTAATCGTAACGTGGTTTAAATTTTTAAAATCAGCAAATGCCACTCAACATTTACAAAATCCTGCCCTGATAGAGAGCCTAGAAGGTAAGATGCCACTCAGTACGCGGATTCAATGGATTGAGCATTCATCGCAAATTCAGCCTTATCCAAATTTGGACCACTTAAGTAATTGGTTGAGCACAATGGCAAAAATCATTGTAAGATCAATCATTACAGCCCTGGTAAATACCACACAGACGAAAAATGAAAGTTAGGGTCCGCTGATATCAATATTACACTATTCTAAAAAGGAAACTAAAGGAAACAAGATGAAATGCTATCAATGTCAGGGTGAACATTATCCGTAAAACACAACAACTTTTTAAGATTGAGATAGCGCATGAGCCTAAACCTCTAAAGAAAAATGCAGTAAGCCCTATATACAATCTGCAATATCTTTGGTGAAGAATAAAATCGTTTTATTTCCCACTTTGAGTGGACAGTAAGGGGTAAGCTACAACGCGTACCAGCTTTGTCCAGGACGAGACGCGTTGAGTCAAAGCTTCGATTGGTGACAATGAGCAGCTTTCCTGTGTGGTTAATGCTGTGGTCTTCACATCTTCTTTGCCATGGTTTTCTAAAAGGGAAGAACAGAACTTTTTACAGGTCAACTTTATCGCTAGCATTCCTGTATCTTGCAGCCATGAAGGTCCCGTCCACCATAGGTCGAAAAGGATAAGGTCCGAAGCAAGCATTCCTCGTGTGGCGCAGTCCGCCGGATTCTCCTTGTATTTACATGATGCCATGCGTTGCGCGATAAGGCTTCGAGTATTTCTGAGGTTCTATTGGCTACAAATGTGTTAGGCTTAGATGGTGGATGTGAGAGCCAAGCCAAGACTTTGGTTGAGTCACACCATGCATGTTCTTCAATGTCCTTGTGTTGTAGTGCAGCCTTGACTGATAAGAACAGTCGGCTCAGTAGCAAAGCGCCACACAGTTCGAGACGCGGCAGAGACTGCTGCTTCAGCGGAGCCACTCTGGTTTTTCCTGCAATAAGTGAAACAGATACGGTGCCATCTGCTCGCACCACTTTGCTATAGATGACTGCGGAATATGCCTTGATGGATGCATCTGAAAATCCATGCAGTTCGATGTGATCTTCATTGTTTTGGACAAACCGTGGCAGGCGTAGATCTCGAAGGATGTGAAGGTCGTTACGGCATTTATTCCACCAGTCCGCAATTTTCGGAGGAAGCTCCGTGTCCCAGCCGAGATCGAGTAGCCACCATTCTTGGAATAGAATTTTAAACTGCACTACCACTGGCGACAGAATACCCAGCGGGTCAAAAATGCGTGCCACATCTGAGAGCACTTGGCGTTTTGTGTTGTGTGGATTTGTTGTAAGGAAAACTTTGTAGGATAACATGCCCTCTTCTGGATCCCAATGAATGCCAAGAACCTTTGCTGTAGAATTGGATCCTTTGCTTTGTACTTCGGTTGTAGCGAGAGATCTGTCAGCGACACGTGATGAATTGGAAACCAATTTACCAAGTTCCATGCCTGCACATTTCATTAACTGGATCAACTCAATTTGATTGCGAATGAGCTCCTCCTCGGTATGTGCTCCCGTCAGTACGTCGTCCACATAAAACTGCTCCTTCAAGATCCTTGCAGCGGTAGGAAAGTCGTGTTTATGGTCGTGAGCTAGCTGATCCAGGACATTCACAGTGTTTAATAGGAGTTGTTTCATTTTCTCTCCAAACAATACGCTGATAGCCACAGTGGTTGGCAGCCACCCAGATTTGTCGATACATTTTGACAATATCTGCTGAGATGACGAACTTGAACATTCTGAAACGCAAACAAATCGAGAAAAGGTTTTGTAGAATGCTGGGTCCAATGTGCAGAGCTTCGTTTAAGGATCGTCCATTCGTGTCCTTAAATGAACCGTCAAATACGACCCGTAATTTTTGGGTAATTACAGGATGATGTGGCAAGTAAAAGCTCGGCTTTTAATCAAAGTCTTCTGGCGATAGTTCTTGCATGTGGCCCAACTGAAGATAATCCCGCATAAATTGCACGTACTGTGAATGCAGATTGCGGTCTTTCTTTACGCGGCGTTTTACACCCCTGAATCTTGTTAGCGCTCCTTGTAATGTATCCGAAAACTGTTCCTTTGAGTTTTGAACGGAAGTTCGACGATGTAACGCCCCTTAGAGTCCCGAGTGTGCGTTTTCACAAAGTGCTGTTCAACTTCATAGTCCTCTGGTTTTCCATAGAATTCCTGATTGACATCCTCCAGCTCCCAAAAGCGCCGTAGCGATGCGTCAATGTTAATAGACGTGTGCATTGTTGTTGTAGATGAACATCCGCTAGTAACGATAGATGTTATGACCAATCCAAATATGGTCGAAATGGCGATGATGTTGCCCTGGTTGTCGAACATCTTTTGACCGGTGAACACGGTCCAAACGTAGTCGCTGCCCAGGAGTATATCAACTGGCGCAAACGACTGATAGTCAGAATCCGCATGCTCAAAGCCAGCGAATGCCTTGAGTGTTGAGGTGACGATATCGTGTCTTGCGAACGTGGAGGTAATTTTGCTGAGTACGTGGGCACGTACCTTCATTGTGTGATCTGAGATCTTTGACTGCAAGTCCAGTGTGCTGCAGCCTCTAGTTGTCTCAGCCTTGATTGACGAGATTCCGGTCACCAAAATTTGTGACGGAGAGCGTGCCAGCCCGAGTGCCTGTACGCACCGCTCGGAGATGTACGACAGCTCCGAACCACTGTCCAAAAGCACCCGGCAGGTAGTGTGCGATCCTGTTGCTTTTTTGACAAACACTAGAGCTGTTGGCAATGCCCTTTTCCGTAGCCCTTGTGGCTGTGTTGCTGTTGTTGAACCGTGGCACAAGGATTCAGCTGTGGGAGCCACTTGTGCCCGTGCGATTTGGCTGATGGTGACCGTAGCATCATCGGGAGCGCTTGGAATGTGCCTTTCATCATCTCGTGAGTGTGTCGAAGTGACAGCGGCTTGCGAATTAAGAATATCTGCAGGTAGCAAAGAGTGGTGGCGATTATGGCAAAACTTGCATGTGAATTTGGATTCACACTTTCACGACACATGCCCAGGCTTAAGGCAATTAAAGCACAGTGATTTTGCCTTAACAAATGTGCGTTTCTGCTCGATTGACAATTCACCAAACTTTGAGCAGGCGTAGATCTTGTGCTCCTTCGAGTTACACTTCACACAAGTGTTTGCTTCCGTTGATACTAAAGCGTGTGACGATCTCTTTGTCTTGCCATGTTGTGGGCCAACCTTGGAGTCTATGTCTGACTCACCTTTGCTGAGCTCGAATTCCTCGCAACGTCGGTCTAAAAACTTTAGTAGATCATCCACAGACGGAGATTCCAGTTCCCGGCTTCCTTCGATCCATTTGCGACGGGTTTCAGCATCGATCTTGGCTAGGATGAAGTGTATAATCCAGCAGTCCCTATTAGTTTGCCCTGCTGCATCCAGATCGCGTACAATTTCGGTGGCTCCGTCCATCACCTTGCGCAGAACTGTTACATCTGCTTTGGCGCTCGAAGGTAAGTTAACAAATGGCTTCAGCAGAGTGTTAACAATGTGACGTGGTCTATTGTACCGATCTGTTAGGCAAGTCCAAGCAGCCTCGTAAGCTGCATCCCTTATTGGCATATGTCGTATCAAGTGAGCTGCTTCTCCAGTGATGTACGTTTTCAAGTAGTGCAACATTTGTATTGCTGTCAAGTGCTGCTTGCTATGGATCGTACTCTCGAAGAGGTTTGCCAGGTTGTCTGAAGTTGTTGCCTTCTCTTTCATTCTCCTGAGAATCTTCACAGGTGCGTATGAGGTTGCGAAATAATGTGCTCGCTTGTAAGTACTTGTCCTCGTACCTTTCGTTGTCGATGGCTGGATCGACGTACCCTTCCTCTTCGTCAAAAAGGGCCATTTGGTCGCTAATGGACTTGAATTCTTTCCATACGATGTTGAGCCTTTCCAATGAAACTTGTATTTCATCAAGCTCCCATTTTGATCCCGCACGTGGATCTTGAGACGTCGCTAGCAAACGCGTAATGCTTGTCTTCGCACGACTTCTAGCTGCCTTCAAAAGATTAAACTGATCCATGTTTATCAGTTACTAAATTTGCTAGAAGGACCAAAGATATGGTGAAGACTAAAAACGTTTTATTTCCAAATTTACGTGGACTGTATTTCAATTATTAAGTTTGTCACATTTTTTGTGCGTCCAATGCTTTCAGTTGTAGTCTTAACACTAAGTCCTAAAAAATCTGTAAAGTGTGACGCAGCACCAAAAAAAATAAAGAGGGTAAAGTTAGTAATTTATATACCAAAAAGAGAATAAGATTCAAAATTAAATAACGGAAGTAATGCGTTCATCAACAATCTTCTTCGGCTCAAACTAAACGCCCCCGTAGCGGGCCCTTTGCAGAGGGTACTATGATGTCAGTTTGCAACGCAATGCAGGAGACGTTTCCGACCCCATAAAGTGTATATATTCTTGATCAGCATCACTAGACGAGTCGAAATCTATCGAAATCGAAATAGTCTCTCAGTTCTAAAGCTATCGGGCTGAAACTTTCCCAAAAGTCTTCTTTCTTTTGCAGGCAGTGTATAAATCGAAACTAGCAGGATCGGACAACTATATCTTATAGCTCCCATAGGAATAATCGGAAAAAAAATTTTTTTTTAATTTTATCTTTGGTGTTTTTGGCATATAACCTCCTAAGCTTGGAAATAACATTTTTTAACTAGTTTTGAATTTTGAATTAAATTTTATCGAAATCGGACGACTATATCATATAGCTGCCATAGGAACAATCGGAAAATTGGTGGAAAAATAATATGAAACAAATTATAGCTTCCGTGTTTATACCCGTTACTCGTAGAGTAAAAGAGTATACTAGATTCGTCGGAAACTATGTAACAGGCAGAAGGAAGCGTTTCCGACCCCATAAAGTAAGCAGCGCAATTTTGTTTCAGCAGAGTGCCACGCCCACTCAAAAGCCCACAAACCGCCCAAAACTGTGGCTCCTACAGTTATGATGCTAGAATAAACATTTTAACTGAAAGTTTGCCACGCCCACTTTAACGCCCACAAACCGCCCACAAACTTCAAAAAATCGTAAATATGAACGTGGATATCTCGGGAACTATATAAGATAGAGAACTGGGATCTCAGATTTAGATTCCGTAGCCTTGTACGCAGCACATGTTTGTTACGCGAATGTGCCACGCCCACTTTAACGCCACCACAAGCAAAAAATTTAACTGAAATGTATTGGTCTCGTCAATACCTATCGATTGATTAAAAAAAGTGACACGCCCACTATAACGCCCATAACGCTTAAATCTGTCTACCGCCGGTAGGTGGCACATTTCAATCTCGCTTTGCTGCTTGCATATCTTCATTTCTCTTTGGTCCCTTTAGCTGAGTAACGGGTATCTGATAGTCGAGGTACTCGACTATAGTGTTCTTCCTTGTTTTGACATATTATCTTATACTATTGGGAATATCATTTTATGTACTCTTGGGAATTTCGAATTAAATTTAATAATTATAACTGCAAGGGTATACAAAATTCGGCTTGCCGATGTTAACTTTCTTTCTTGTTAGACTTTGATTTTAAAAATTTGTGTTTCTTCAATTTTTTCTTTTTAATTGCAATGTAATGGGGTTTGAACACATGCTTTGAAATTGAGAAAAAGGGAATTGCAGTATTTCATTTAGATGTTACAGATGAATGCCCTACCCTCTTAGTTCAATGCTTTCTAAATCAGGTCTCTACATCTACTAGAACTAAACTACGGCGTGTAATTCGGTTGCATTTATTCCTTTCTGCCGCGGAGTGGTTTGCCGTCCAAAATCTACACAAGTTATTCATTATGTTGGCTACTCTATAACATATAAAGGTAAAATGTAGAATGGCTTGTAAAATGTAAGCGCTGCCTCTGTTGTTGCTTGGACATACCCGTTGCGCATGCGCTAATGTAGGGAATGTGTGTGGCCTGTTGCGCCTGATCTGATGGCTAAGCTGATGTAGCCTGAAAATAGCCTTCCTTCTTTCAAGATTATTGGACCAATCCTGGCTTTTGGCGGACTGAATTGATGTATATTAATAAAGGAACACAAAATTGACCTTTATGAAATTTCCACGAACCATTCCTTTTTCCACGATAATTGGATCCTCCTGACTTAAACTTGTGTTCCATTACCTACAGGTTGTGCGGCATAGTTAAGAATAAAAAAACTGATTTTGGCCCACATTTTGAAGCATGTGGCCTTCGTCATTGGACTTATCTTAAATATTTTTGCTGAAACACACTCATAATACAAGACGGCATTACTAACAAATACTCTTCATCCATAAACCATTGACCATGTCTTTGAAATTTGACGCCAAAGCTAAAACTCCAAAAATTTTCACAATTTCTCTGATGGAAAACCGCCTCTAAAAAAGAAATCTTATATGGAACTAATTTGTATTTTTCTTTAAATCGATTGTCCACTGTACGCTTTAATTTCGGCTTAAGCCGATTTAATGAGGATTTTATATTGGATTTGTTATAGCAATAAATCCTTTTTTTCGTTTTATAATCTACTCCTAAGTGTTGTCAAATTTTAAATTGATTTATTTATATCCTAATGCTACGAGTAAAAACTTATATTTATTGCGTTAATCCTGCAAATTTTTTTTTTTTTAATATACGTCTTTATCGTTCGGCTGGCAGATTAGGTAAGATCCACACCACAATTAGACTTCAGGTTGGGACCCAGAAACCCAGCAACTGGAAAGATCCCAAAATTCTGGCTCAAGAGCTACATTTGTATCCCAAAACCAAAAGGCCAAAACACTTAGCCTACTTTTGGGCCGAAATATATATTGACAAACAGCCAAGCTTATAAGTTACCTGTCCACCACAAAGAACTCAAGGGCCGCCTGAATCAGAGACACAGTCATCCCCTCACCGTTCAACATTCGACTGAGCTTTCTGCTTAATTTCTACGCGGCTATTACTGGAGCTCCCCTTAAACTGAGGGCCTCGTGTCCAGACTTGCTTTAGGACTGAGTTGTAGCGCAGTCTTGTAGTCCAGACTAAGAGGAAAGCGGGAGTTTATAAGCCAGTGAAGGCTACTAGCCTTCAGCTTTAGGTGTGTTCTCTTGGCTTCAGTGTATCTGCGCCAAATGAGTCGTCTGTCAAGGTGTACGCCAAGGTACGATACTTCGTTTTCTTGAGGCAGAACAGTGTTGTTTAATGTAAGCGATGGGCAATCTCGAATGTTTAATGTAACTGTAACGTTTGCTCACTGACCTTTATTCGCCAGTCGGCCAACCATTTTTCAACAGCAACTAGGTGATCTGGTAGTTGCGCTGATTCTTTTTGTGGACATTTTAATCGACTAAGAATTGCAGTATCGTCAGCAAACATAGAATTAGTCAGTCGTCCGCTCGTAGGAATGTCGGAAATATAGAGGAGGTAAAGTGTTCGGCCAAGAGCACTACCTCGAGAAACTCCAGCTTCGATGTTATGGTCGGCTGATATGGTGTTGTTGCATCGCACCGCAAATTTCCTATTGTAGAAATATGACTTGAGGAGTTTGTGATGCTTCTTGGGAGTATTAAAGTAGTTATATGAAATAGGCCGTTAAGCCATTTTCTGTCAAAGGCCTTGGAGACGTCCAAAAATATGGCAGTACAGTACTCCCTGTATTTCCGATGTTATACGGTTTACCTGCTCGACGGTACCATGTTTTTCGCGAAATCGATTTTATGTGCTGGGATTATGTTGTGGTTTCTTAGATACGGGTCAGCAGGCACTTTTTAAAGAGCTTTGATTGGCTTGATAGTAGACTTATAGGTCCGTAAGATTTAGCGGCTGTGAGGTCTTTTCCAGGCGTGTTTATCATTATGATGATCGACTTCTTCCACTTCTCAGGAAAGTAGCCAGCTCTCATAATTGCATTGAAGAGCTGGTGGAAGCTCATTTACCATCTTTGGAGTTATTAGATCGCAGCCTGGAGATTTTTGTGGTTGCATCTGCTTCTTTATGACCTTGGCTGTATCACTCGGCGACAATTCAATGTGATCGTGTACGTTGTCGTCTACTCGTGGTTGTATAGGTGATACGTCTGATGCTGGGTTTGGCTGGAAGACATTCTCTGGGGTTTGGCTGGAAGACATTCTCAAGATGGATAGCGAATGTGTCGGCTCTATCTTTGTCACTGCCGGCCAATAACCAGATGGAGTTCTTATTGGGGTAACGGTTTCAACTGGTGTTCTTAGTGTTGAATGAGCTCTCCACAGGGGGTACTTTGAGCTGGTTGGAGATAGTTGCTCTACATAGCGCCGTTGGAATCTGTCCTCTTCTTGACGCAATGCCTCGGTGCGCCGTCGTGTGGATTTTTTTAATTTATCTTTGCGAATGGCGATCTAAGTAACTGCCATTGTCTTCGTGATAAGCGCTTTTCCTGGATTTGTGCATTTGTGTATCTTCGCTTGTACATTTTGTTTCTTCTTTGGGGTGTTGAGATTCGCGCCGCTGAGACCAAAACGGACTAGAGTGTGTTGGTGAAGCTGTTTATGTCTTCTACGTTGTTTATTACTAGCACTGTTAAGCTCAATATGCGAGCTTACGAAATTTTAAGATTTGAGCCAGTTCGTTCTGTTTGATGTTATTTTGGAAGGATGGTCTTAGGTTTCTGGCCGCTGGTGTAGACTAAGAAGCTCAGGCGAGAGGTCCGATGGATAGGTCTAACAGTGAACTGGCGCTGATCAAATTACGTGGGATGTTTTTCCTAACTGCGAAGTCAATAAAGTCTGGCCGTTTTCTGGGATCTGTTGGCCAGTATGTGGGTGGAGCAGGTGAAACACAGTCCAGCCTTTATAATGGCGTTGTACAGTTGCCTTTCTTTTGGAGTCACAAGGCGAGAGCCCCAGTGCGTGTGCTTGGCGTTATAGTCCCCTGCTGATATAACGTGTTCCCCTAGTTGAAGTAGTCCATAAACTGTGCTTCGGTTATTGTGAAACGTGGAGGTCAGTATACAGCCGCTAGAGTTATATTTTGACCTTCCGCTTGCAGATTTATAGAAGTGACTTGCAAATAGTTTGTTGCTTCGCCGGCGGGATGACTTGTACTGTGAACAAGTACATTCGTTTGTAAAATGTGCTTCAGCAAAAAGCATGACGTCGATTTCGTTATCATTAATGAATTGAGCTATCTCAAGTTTGTGCCGTGAGACGCTGATAGCAGTCCACAGTGCTACACGCAGGGAACCCATTGATAATTTTGATATTGTGTTTTGGAGCAACTAAATCAAAATATCTTGATTTCTTATTAGACCTTGCATGGTCGTCTCCATAAATTTAATGAACTCTTGCACACTTTGTTGCAGGTTACGTATTTACATTTCTATTTTGGTACCTGTCTGCTCAATAGGTTGGTAGGAGGCTGCAGGTGATATTTCATCATTGATGGTAGTGCCGGCATGGTTGAACTTTAGAACGCTCGCAAAGCTTACGTTCTTGAAACCGTTTGAACTACCCAATGAAGATCTCCCTGCAATTGAAAAGAAGATGTCAGGTGTAGGTTGCGAAGTTATCAATGGTGCCGTCTGGAACCGAGATGTAGACACTTTGTGTTGTATCCGGCTTTTAAGCTCCTTGTAAACCGGACAACCTCTTTAGTTTGCCGTGTGGTTACCTCCACAGTTTCCATACTTCTTGTTTCTGGGGTAATCTTTGTTTAATTTGCATTCAGCAGAGCCATGGAGCTTGCCACAAGCTACACATACGGGGCGGAGCGTGCTGTAAGATGTCGTGTGTCCAAATTCTTGGCAATTCGTGCATTTTACCGGGCCATTGCCCTTATGCTGCTCCTCAACAGAGACTCTGCGGTGAAGTTAGAACTGGTGTTTGTAGATGGGGTACACTTCATTCCTTTTCAAAGTTTTAAGCGCTGGTACCAGTTCCACCTTGAATAAGGGTTGAGGGCATCGATTTCTATTAATTATGTTGGTAGAAGTTTTTACTTCAAATCCGTTTTCACTAAGTGCATGTGCTACTTCTATTGGTTGTACGTCTGCTTCAATGCCCTTAAGTACTACTTGTTAGTCCTTGCTACTTTTAAGCTGATAAGTGTAGTAGTTGTTTTTGTTGTCATCTTGGTATTTAGTCAAAACTTTGAACTTATCCTTAGTGTCTTACTTGGACTTTAGTCTCATGAATATTGCCTTTTGATAAGGAAATGACGTGGAAGTTATCATCCCCAATAAGTTCCAATATAAAAACCACGAGAGAGTTAGAAGTTTTTTCTCGTATAAAAATTGGAGGCGGCTTTGGCCTTGTCTTCTCCGATTCAGTGGCTGCATCGGGCAGAACATTGGACTGGTCCTCAAGAATTGCAAATCTATTCTCTCTGCTTATGTTCTCCACCACAAGTTGTTTGGAGGCAACACGGTTAAGCTTTGCCATATTGCCCGACTTGACATCCTGGGGCTTAATTTCCGCTTTATTTGAATTAAGCGGTCCATTCCAGTCTACACGGTCGAACTTGTTTTTGGCGGCAGTTGGTCTGTGTTGCGCTCGTGAAAGTCGTCGATTCGACAACTTGACCGATCGATGGTATCGTGAGCACGGATGATACAGTTTCAGTTGTTGTTGTTGTTGCGGTTGCAGTGACTAGTGAGGTTACTGTGATAGTAACCGTAGGCAATTGATGGGAGGAAATATGTGTAGCGGGGGAAGCGGATTTATCACTTACCATGCTTTGGTGACAGCACCGACGGGAAGAGGGATCGCGATCTGTCGTATACTATTGGCTTGAGTTCAGCGAACGGAGTCGGGGGTTAATGCTCGCGTTCGACCGCTCTTGGAGGTTTCTATTTAGCGTAAGTGTCTTTTGTTGATACATATGAAAAGTAAGCGTTGCTTTGCTGTTCGCTCGTCTTTGACGCTGGGCCCGATTATGGTTTTGACTCATACTTAATGTAAGTTAGTCTTCGATTTGTGTTTTTTAATTATTATTATTATTATTAAATGCAATATCAATTATACAAAATAAATCGTGACCTTACATCGCGCTAAGCGTCTTTTTGTCACCTAAACACAGAACCGTTTGCTTTTCATACCAGTGTGATTACTTTGCACTTAATTACTTTATTGTCAATTTGTGATCACTATGCGCGCTCAACGAAAACATGTCTGCTCGCGACGATGTCCAAATTACGATAGATATCTGATTTTGAAATTGCTTTCAAATGAAAATTTAATAACATTCTAATTATATTTTTCGGTCAAACTCGAGCATTCCCTAAGCTGGTCTCTCTCTTGTTCCCAATAATATAAAAATAATCTTATTTAATAACACCAGTTTACACAAAAAAATTGATGAAATACGCCTTCAAGGAAACCTTTCTTTTCCGGTAAGGTACATCTTCCTGATTAAGAAAAGGGCACCTTAAATTTTTTCTATGGTACCAATTTTTTTTTAAGTGTAAAAAACGTTTTTCGCATTTTTTTAGTTTCTAACTCGAGTTCTGATAAACCGAATTCAGTCATCAAAGACTCATTTTACAGTTAATAGAATGCCCTTTAACTTTCTTATACACATCATTGAGTTCCATTCATCAGAATTTGGTGCAAGTTGTAATGCATAACGTCAGTTTCATTGCTATTTCCTTGCTAAAAATATATGAAAATGATTTCCTCGAAACTGCAATCGCATACTTTTTAGTTTGCCCAGCACTAATAGAAAGGAAACTGACGTTATGCATTACAACTTGCACCCAATTCTTACGTTCCCCAACACTGAAAATTTAAAATAATGTTTAACGGCCGCTGCACCGGAATACTGAGTATATACCTTTAAAAATCTGTAAAAAATCGATTTACCAACGGATTGTCGTGATCAATGGCGCATATTCTCCGTTAAGGTTCAGCCTTTAAGAAAACAACATAAAACTAAGTTTGGTTTTTAGGCGTGTATTTTTATAGAAGCTATTTATGCCAGCGTTTTTGCATTTTTTCCAACTTTTTCAACTTTGACGAATTGTAACTTCTAAACTAATGATCTCTCAATGATGTGTACAAGAAAGTTAAAGGGTATTCTTTTACCTGTAAAATGAGTCTTTGATGACTGAATTCGGTTTATCAGAACTCGAGTTAGAAAATAAATCAGTGCGAAAAACGTTTTTTACACTTTAAAAACAAGGAAGAACGCTATAGTCGAGTACCTCGACTATCAGATACCCGTTACTCAGCTAAAGGGACCAAAGGGAAATGGAGATATGCAAGCAGCAAAGCGAGATTAAAATGCGGCACCTATCGCCGGTAGACAGATTTAAGCGTTATGGGCGTAAGAGTGGGCGTGGCAAATTTTTTTTTGGGTCAATCGATAGGTATTGACGAGACCAATACAGTTCAGTTAAAATTTTGTATCTAGCAAGAAAGTTGTGGGCGCCACAGGCTTGGGCGGTTTGTGGGCATTAGAGTGGGCGTGGCATATTTGCGTAACAAACTTGCGCTGCGCACAAGGCTACGGAATCTAAATCTGAGATTCCCATTCTCTATCATTGATAGATTCCGAGATATCCACGTTCATATTTACGATTTTTTGTTTGTGGGCGGTTTGCGGGCGTAAAAGTGGGCGTGGCAAACTTTTTTTTATTAATCGATAGGTCTTGATGAGAACAATACATTTCATTTAAAATTTTTGATCTAACATCAAAACTGTAGGAGCCACAGTTTTGGGCGGTTTGTGGGCGTTAGAGTGGGCATGGCACTCTACTGAAACAAACTTGCGCTGCGTAAGAAGCTCAGGAATCTGCACGCCGAATCTCAATAGCCTAGCTCTCATAGTTTCCGAGATCTTAGCGTTCATCCGGACAGACAGACGGACAGACGGACATGGCTAGATCGACTCGGCTACTGATCCTGATCAAGAATATATATTCTTTATGGGGTCGGAAACGCTTCCTTCCGCCTGTTACATACTTTCCGACGAATCTAGTATACCCTTTTACTCTACGAGTAACGGGTATAAAAATTGGTACCATAGAAAAAATGTTATGTGCCCTTTTCTTAATCAGGGATATGTACCTTACCGGAAAAAAAGGTTTCCTTGAAGGCGTATTTCATCAATTTTTTTTTAACTGGTGTAATCGACTACATATTTGCACTCTGTTAATCCTCTGTTAGCAACCCCATGTAATCTCTCTTCTGCTAATAAAGGTTCAGTTGCAGTTCCAAAACAAAGTAATAAGCTTTTTTATTAGTTATTGCTAAATTAAAATACGAATTTCAGGTTGCTTTAGGCTTGTTAACAATTTATTAGCGAGAGAGAGTACAGCAGGCGAGACGAGAATGCGTTTTATGTCGTTATCAGAATTCGTACTGATTTACAAAGGGACAGCCAGCCGAATGCTGGGCCCAAGAATGCAAGTACACAAAAGACGAGAGAGCTAGATAAAGAGAGCTACCTTTCGCGATGCCATTAATATAAGAGATCGAATTAAGACGTTAGTTGGCTGATGCGGCAGCATACTTTTACCCGACATACTCCCCCCGTTGGAAGCCTGGGTTTCAACATCATCCTTAAGGGGAAGCAGACACAGCTTGTTTACTGCTCGCTTTGTCACTCCTGATGCTGTCTTCAGAACGGCAACTCGAGCAACCCCATCTCCACCGAAGAGAAGCTCGATCACTCTGGCGAGGGGCCACTTCATGGGAGGCACGTTTTTGTCCTTGACCAGAACTAAGTCATCGACAACCAGGCCAGGTTTTGGGGTGCGCCACTTGGAGCGCTGTTGTAGTAATGTTAGGTATTCTTCCTTCCATCGGGACCAAAAGATCTGCTGCAAGTAAGCCACGCGTTGCCATCCATCCAAGCGATTGAAGTTAAGACTGGTCACATCCGGCTCGACGAAAGAAGAAGGCGGACCACCATTCAAAAAATGTGCTGGGGTTAATACATCCAGATCAGCTGGGTTTTCTGAAATCGAGACTAATGGTCGAGATTTAACAACCGCCGAAATGTGACACACCAGGGTCCGCAACTCCTCAAAGGCTAAAACAGCAGTGCCAACAGCGCGGTAGAAATGATGCTTAGCGATCTTCACAGCCGCTTCCCAAAGACCGCCAAAGTGTGGCGACCTAGGAGGAATGAAACACCAATCAATAGCCTCCGCTAGGCAAGAGTCCAATGTAGCTCTCTGATGATCACTACTGAGGAATAGACGCCTTAGTTCGAGCAGCTCATTGCGAGCTCCAACAAAGTTGGTTGCATTATCAGACCAAATCTGCCTAAAACTCGTACATATAGCACTCCATTCCGTATTCTGTGACTCAGGAAGGCTTTCATCCCAGGATAACTTCTCCTTGCACAGTTGTTGAAGGAAAATTTTCGATTTTGTGATCACAGGTCCAACCAACCCGAGAGGATCGTAGAATCGCGCTATTGCAGACAGGACAGATCGCCTGCAGGGGCTTGAGGTTGACTGTAAGACCGAAAAGGAAAACAGTAGTTGGTCAGAGACTGGATCCCAAGCGAGACCTAAGGTTTTTGCAAAATCAGTGCCATCATCAAACTTCAAATAGGACTCCTTATCCTTGTCTGCAACTCCATCCAAAACAGCCGACACATTGGAGCACCACTTTCTAAGCTTAAATTTTCCCTTGGCTAGAAGTTTTGACGCCTGATCCATAATGATGACTGCCTCTTCCTTGGACTTGGCTCCAGATATCAAATCATCCACATAAAAATCGCGACGAATGACCTCAGCCCCAAGCGGAAACGCTGTATGCTCGTCTGCTGCCAACTGATGCATAGCTCGCACAGCCAGAAATGATGCTGGCTTCGTGCCATAAGTAACGGTGTCTAGCGTAAACACCCGCAATTGATCCTGGGGGGAATCCCTCCACAAAATGCATTGCAAATGGCTGTCCTCAGGCTGAACCCTAACACAACGGTACATTTTGCAAATGTCTCCTGTGATTGCTACTGGGTGTGAACGAACCCGTAGAAGAATCTGGAACAGCTTAGGCTGAATAACAGGGCCTGCCATAAGAACATCGTTGAGAGAATAGCCTGAGGAATTGGCCGCCGATCCATCAAAAACTACGCGAAGCTTTGTAGTGGAGCTATCTTCCTTTATGACGCAATGATGAGGCAAGAAGTATCGGCACAACCCGATGTCAATGGCAGAAACTGATGACATATGTCCTAGATCGAGATATTCTTTTATGAATGCTGCATTTGAGCCTTCAAAGATGGCTGACGATTCAACTTTCTCTCTAGGGACAAGAATCTTCGATAAGCTTGCTGGTAGGACTCTCCCAAAAGATCTAGATTGAACTTGGCAGGCAGCCGAACAGAATAATCACCAGCTGGCAAACGATTGACGTGTCTTACGAAATGTGCTTCACAGTCCAATTCTTCCTTAGTAGCGCGTATAATTGGCTTGGCGCAGCTTTCCACTTCCAAAAATCGTCGAAGAAGATCATCTAACCGATCGAAACTATTCTCTCTACTAGCGAGAAGTTCATCTTGAGACGACATTAAAACCAAGCCATTGGAAAGGCCATAGCCTCCAGAAACAACCCAACCCAGACACGTCTTTTGAATTAGGGGTAATCCAGGTGGGAGCTTGATTTGGCCAACGCACAACATCTCGAAAAAGGGGCTGGCTCCGATTAAAAGATCCACCCGCTGGGGAGCATAAAACCTTGGGTCAGCTAACTGTATATTTTTGGGTATGTTCCAGCTGCCAATGTCGACGTTGAAGCTAGGCTGTCGCTCTGTTATGTTCGGAGCAATCACCGCGGTAATGTTGGCCGAGTATTCGGAAGTTCGGGACTGAATCGTAATATTGACCGAGTGACCGTCCGTCACAAAACTGGAATCTCCTACTCCAGTTACAGATGCTGAGGATTTTACTTTCTTTACTTGAAGCTGATTTGCGAATCGGGACGTTATTAGATGCAGTTGGGAGCCCGAATCGAGTAGAGCTCGACAGGGAACGAAAACCCCAGAACGGTTTTTTACTAAAATGCTAGCCGTTGCTAAGAGCACAATATCATTACTAAATTCCTGTGCAATAAGAGCAGTCGAAGTGGAAGGCAGTACAGAGGGTGATGCAGAAGGAAGTGCTTCTTGAAGCTGTGCTCCTTCTTGTGAAGAAAAGAAGGTGAGTTTCCCAGGTGAAGCAGGGTGTGGTGCTTAGATCCGCATGAACGACAACTACTAGAGTTGCATTGCCGAACTTGATGACCAACCTTAAGACAATTTATGCAAAGACCGAGCCGCTTCGCTTCTTGAAGCCTATTCGCAGGAGACAGGATTTTAAAATTCTGACAATAAGAAATGGAATGCCCCGTATCATTACAGAATATACAAGTCCAAGGGTTAGCATTCGAGGCAACAAATGCTGATCTACGCACATTGGGTATTCTGTTACTTCCCACCTGATTGCCCGGCGTATAGTTTGCCATGGCGAAATCCATAGTCTCCAACGTCCTGCATCGCTGCTCCAGAAATGATGCCATTGACTCCCACGTAGGAATTAAATTGACGAAGGCAGGGTCCTCTAAACGCTCTTCCCACTTTGCCTGACTTGCCGGATCCAACCTTTGAAACAGGACTTGGACGATGATGCATCCTGCGATTTGTTCCGTCGTGCCCAGTCCTTTGAGAGCACGAATATGAGCATTGAATTTATCGGACAGATCCCGAAGTGTCGAGACGGAACCACTCTGCACCGCCTTTAGTCCCAGGATCTCAATAATGTGTGCCTGAAAAACCAAACGTCGATTATCAAATCTATTTTTCAGCAAATCTAAAGCAATTGCGTAGTTGCCATCCAAAATTTCCAATGAGCGAATAGTTTCCAACGCTGCGTCCCTCAGGCATGATCGTAGATGCTGCAGCTTTTCTACGTTGGTGAGGTCCGGATGACTATCTATGATCGTGGTAAACATTGAATAAAAATCAGACCAATTTGCATAACCTCCAGCGAATTTTGGAAGCTCCAGTGGGGGCAGCAATGCTGCCCTATGTCGAGGCTGACGCTGCTGGGGGCCGAAAACTCCCGGAGTGATGCCGTCAGCAAAAGTTGAATGCGAAAGAAGCTGTGAGGTGCGCTTTGAAATTTCGGATCGAACCGATGACTTCAGAGTTACGAGAATGTCATCAAATTTCTCACTTAAATCACTTTCAATTTCCTCTAAATCCAATTCTTCGAGCTCACCGAGCACCTTTTTAAATGACTCTTGAAGCTCATCAATCAACTCTAACCTCACATGAAGACCGGATTCGTCGCATGAAGTTAACGCCGCACTTGATAGGGAATCCACTAAGCGCTCCACTCTATTAAATAAAGCCGTTGCCTTGCGCTTTAAAAATATTGCCCTGTTTGCATCAGCGGTAACATCTCCAAAAGCTCCCGTAGGCATGGCTACAACAACAACAGCAGACGAAATGCCCGAAACTCGGCTCCAGCGGGAAGATGAGCGCAAAGCAAACGAGGGAATAACAGCCCGTTACTTGGCTATGTACGCTTCTATGTAAAGCTGATTTTGCGCCTTATATGTAAATTTCCGCAATCACCAACTGCTATTTATTTATAGCGCTCACTGCATTTAAGGCCTTATGATTGTTGCTACGCCAATGCACCGCAGAAGCAAGAATGAAAAAGTCAATAAATAGACTTATAGGATTTGCACTTAGTATTATTTATGTAAGACGGTTGAGTAAGAAACAGCAGAATTAAAGGCAGAGCGACGGAGCGACAAGAGAGAACAAAAGCAGAGCAACAGCAGAATTAAAAGCAGAGCGACGGAGCGACAAGAGAGAACAAAAGCAGAGCAACAGCAGAATTAAAAGCAGAGCGACGGAGCAACAAGAGAGGACAGAAGCAGAGGAAGAGCAGAAAAAGTCGGAGGAGTTGATTCGGGATTCGGGAAGTGACAGTCAGCAGAGAGAGTCGATTTTCAGCAGCAGAGTAAAAAAGTAAAAACCCGAACGAGACTTTGAGAAAAGCCGAAACGCGGAAGATATCCTGCAATTATCATTGTTAACCATAATACTTTATATATATTATTATAATAAACGTCAAGTGAGAGTATTTCTAATCTTACATTTGGGGGCTCGTCCTAACGCAAAAATTGCAAGTGACGCCGTTCCGAGAAGTCTCACCGCCTTCCCGGAAAGTCGCAAAAGAGGAAGAAGTAGAGCTTGACAGTAACGGGGAATGAGTGTAAGCGAAAAGGAAATAAAGAAAGAACCTTCGAGAATACCAATTTCAAAAGGAAAACAGCCGTATTACACAAGATCAGTGGCTGCAGCAGACAAAATGAATAACATGAGTGAGCCGGCGAAAAGTGTTTGCGAAATAAGTGCAGGTGGAAATCCAAAGGAAATTAAAGAAGTGCAAGAACCTTCCGAAATCAGCGGAGAGGAAAGTGGAGCAGCCGGTTTAATTGAAAGCTCTATCGACGAAAATACAAGAACGCTGAAAGACCTGGTTCAGCTGCTTGCTATTAAGATTGGAGCGGATGAGCGAAACAACAGTTTCTCGATTACGGCTGAAAGCTTTGCGAAGATCATTCCAGAGTTTGACGGAGAGTCTATACCGGTAAAGAATTGGTTTGACAATTTTGAGCTGAATGCTGCGGCCTACGGTCTAAACATAAAACAGATGTATGTGCAGGCTCGTGCCAAAATGACGAACACAGCAAAGTTGTTTTTGGATTCTACGTACGTACACGAATACTCAGAGATGCGTATGCTGCTGGAGACTGAGTTCAGCCGACAATATGTGTGCAGCGCGGATGTGCATGAGCAGCTCCGCGATCGCAAGAAACGCAAGCAGGAATCTTTTCACGAATACCTATTGCAGATGAAAAAGATTGCTTCACTTGGCAACATTGATGCGCGCTCGGTTATCCGCTATGTTGTGGACGGCCTAAACATGAGGAGCGATTTCAGATACTCTCTCTACAGTTGCAAGTCCTACAAAGAGCTACAGGAGCAGTATGAGGTGTTCGACCGCGTGGTCGACAAGCCTTACAAGCAGAACGACGAA
Organism: Drosophila subpulchrella; assembly: GCF_014743375.2. NCBI lineage: Eukaryota > Metazoa > Arthropoda > Insecta > Diptera > Drosophilidae > Drosophila > Drosophila subpulchrella. Next base: position 46,011 of record NW_023665465.1, on the reverse strand, counting down.
AAGTGGGCGTCGAACCAGAGGAAGCAGAAGGATTTCAACGACAGGAAGAGTCACTGCTTCAATTGTGGGTCAGTAGATCATCTCCGCAAGGATTGCAAGTCTGCCGTTAAATGCTTCAGTTGCAACAAAGAGGGGCACATGTCAAGAGATTGCCCTGGGTCAGTGGCTGGAGTCCAAGTCGTACGCAGTGCAAGTCGTATGAAAATGGTTAGCATCAATCACGTGGAAGTGGAGTGTCTGGTAGATACGGGAGCCGATGTATCTATTCTGCGCAAGTACATCTTCAACAAAATACCAAATGTTATTTTGGAGAGATGTGCGTCCAAGCTTCGTGGGCTGGGAAATAAGACTACGTGCCCAGTTGGTTACTTTTTGGCTGAGGTTGCAGTAGACCAGGAAATGACGCCACACAAGTTCGTCGTAGTTGAGGATGAGGACATCGAGTATGACGCGCTGCTTGGATTCGATTTCGTCTCGAAGTTTGACTTTTCGCTGTCGGCCGACGGATACAAGTTTTCTTCTCCGCTGGGGGAGAAAGCTTGTAAGGAACCAAACCAGATGAGTATTTATAACATAATTAATACAGATGATGAAATAGATGTTCCTTCGCAGTATGCTAAGGAGGTGTCTCAGCTGATCATGAACTACAAAGCGGCGGATTCGGTAGCAGAAGTTCCAGTCAAGCTGCGAATCGTTCCAGATGGGGAAATCGTCCCATTTCGTCAATCACCAAGTAGATTTGCGATTGCCGAAGAGAAGGATGTCCAAAAGCAGATCGACGAATGGCTAGCTGCTGGAATCATTCGCCCATCTACATCTAACTTTGCCAGCCGTCTTGTACTGGTGAGCAAAAAGGATGGCACACGGCGTATTTGCGTTGATTTTCGCAAGCTGAACTCAATGGTGTTGAGAGATTGCTTTCCTGTTCCGGTTATCGACGACGTTCTGCAAAAACTACAAAAAGCAAGGTTTTTTACTGCGATGGACTTGGAGAATGGTTTCTTCCACGTGGCTATTGAGGAGGATAGTAAGAAATTTACAGCATTCATCACTAATTACGGATTGTACGAATTCAATAGAACCCCGTTTGGATTTCGGAACTCGCCAGCAGTTTTTATTCGCTACGTTAATTATGTATTCCAAGAGCTGATGAACAGGGATGTACTAGACTTGTACATGGATGACATAATAATTCACGGCGAAACTGCAGAGCAATGTTTGGAGAAGATGAAACTGGTATTTAACACAGCTGGAGCGTTTGGCCTGAAGATAAAGTGGCGAAAATGTCACTTTTTGCAGAAGAAGATTTATTTTTTAGGCCACAACATTGAGGACGGAAACGTATGGCCTGGGCAAGAAAAGACAGCTGTGGTCAACAAATTTTCGGTGCCGAAAAACGTCAGAGCGGTTCAAGCGTTTTTAGGGCTGACTGGATTTTTCAGAAAATTCGTACTGAATTATTCGCAGATTGCACGCCCATTGACTGACCTGCTGCGAAAAGATGTTTCCTTTCAAATGGCCGAGCCGCAGATGAACGCATTCCAAAGATTAAAGGACGCCTTGACGAAAGAACCTGTTTTAAAGTTGTATATCAGAGGGGCCAAAACAGAGTTACACACGGATGCATCAAAAGATGGATTTGCAGCGGTCTTAATGCAGTGGTTCGACGGCAGACTCCATCCAGTACAATATTGGAGCAAGAAGTCATCAGAAGCTGAGTCCCGCCAGCACAGTTATATCCTTGAAGCAAAGGCCGTTTATCTAGCTGTAAAGAAATTTAGACATTACCTGCTGGGAGCGCCATTTAAGCTGGTAACGGATTGCTCTGCATTTAAGCAAACCCTACAGAAGGCGGATGTGCCAAGAGCAGTCACGCAGTGGATTGTTTATCTACAGGATTTCGAGTTTGCAGTGGAACATCGCCCTGGAGAACGGTTGAAGCATGTTGACTGCCTCAGTCGCTATCCCGACCGTGTGATGCTCGTATCCTCGGAGATCACAGCTCGGATCAAAGCCGCACAAGGAAAAGACGAGATGCTAAAGGCAATTATGGAAATTCTGACCAGCTGTCCATATGAGGGCTACAAGATGAAAGCTGGACTTGTTTATAAGGAGGTGAAAGGCAACGACCTCCTCGTGATCCCGAAAGCGATGGAAAAAGAAGTTATTGTCGACGCCCATAGTGCAGGTCATTTTGCCTTACAGAAAACTGTTCACGCTGTTCAACAATTGTATTGGATTCCTCACTTAGAACAAAAGGTTCAGCAGGTGGTGAACAACTGTGTGAGATGCATAATTTTCAACAAAAAACTTGGCAAGAAAGAAGGATTCTTAAGCTGTATTGATAAAGGGGATCAACCCCTTCACACGCTGCATGTTGATCATCTAGGCCCCATGGATGCCACTGGAAAACAGTATAAGTACATATTTGCGATGGTGGATTCATTTACAAAATTTATTTGGCTGTTCCCAACAAAAACTACAAGCTGCGAGGAAACGTTGAAAAAGTTAAGGATTTGGTCGGAAATTTTTGGCAACCCTGTGCGGATAGTTTCGGACAGAGGCTCCGCTTTCACGGCCAACTCGTTTGCAGAACATATGAAGGAAAACGGAATCGAGCACGTTTGGAGCACAACCGGAGTTCCCCGTGGAAATGGTCAAGTTGAAAGGGTGAATCGCACAGTTCTATCCATTATTTCAAAGATTTCGGCAGATGAACCAGCCAAGTGGTTTAAAGCAGTGCCGGAGGTCCAGAGAGCGGTTAATTCCCACGTACATGCGTCAACTAAAAAGTCACCATTTGAGCTGCTTTTTGGCGTGAAGATGAACAATAAACCAATGGATCGTATTCTACAGCTTTTGGAGAAGGAGATGTACTTAAATTTTGACGAACAACGGCAGCAACTGAGAAAAGATGCAAAGATTGAGATTCAACGCGCACAGGAATCATATAAAAAGAACTTTGACCTAAAGCGGAAACCGGAAGTCGATTATAAAGTGGGAGACCTGGTCGCTATACGCCGCACACAGTTTGTTGCAGGAAAGAAGTTGGCGGGAGAATATATGGGACCGTACGAAGTTTCAAGGGTCAAGAGGAATGGCAGATACGAGGTCCGGAAGGCAGCAGACTTTGAAGGCCCATCTAACACGTTCACCAGTTGTGACTATATGAAGCTGTGGCGATATGTCCAGGACAATACGGATGATTGGTCATCTGGGACAGATGATTAGTCAGGAATGGCCGAATGTAAGACGGTTGAGTAAGAAACAGCAGAATTAAAGGCAGAGCGACGGAGCGACAAGAGAGAACAAAAGCAGAACAACAGCAGAATTAAAAGCAGAGCGACGGAGCGACAAGAGAGAACAAAAGCAGAGCAACAGCAGAATTAAAAGCAGAGCGACGGAGCAACAAGAGAGGACAGAAGCAGAGGAAGAGCAGAAAAAGTCGGAGGAGTTGATTCGGGATTCGGGAAGTGACAGTCAGCAGAGAGAGTCGATTTTCAGCAGCAGAGTAAAAAAGTAAAAACCCGAACGAGACTTTGAGAAAAGCCGAAACGCGGAAGATATCCTGCAATTATCATTGTTAACCATAATACTTTATATATATTATTATAATAAACGTCAAGTGAGAGTATTTCTAATCTTACATTTATGCACAAATCACGTCGGGGTCACCAATGTTGAACTAATAAGCTTTTTTATTAGTTATTGCTAAATTAAAATACGAATTTTAGGTTGCTTTAGGCTTGTTAACAATTTATTAGCGAGAGAGAGTACAGCAGGCGAGACGAGAATGCGTTTTATGTCGAGATCAGAATTCGTACTGATTTACAAAGGGACAGCCAGCCGAATGCTGGGACCAAGAATGCAAGTACACAAAAGACGAGAGAGCTAGATAAAGAGAGCTACCTTTCGCGATACCATTAATATAAGAGATCGAATTAAGACGTTAGTTGGCTGATGCGGCTGCGTGACCCGACACGGTTCTCTTTTCGCTTGTGGTTAATGCTTAACAATTAGTTAACGCACCCCCAACCTGATCATCTTATGCAGCACAAAAAACGCTTTGCGCAATAAACATTTTGGGGCCCAACGTGGGGCAAATGTATAAACAATTAATGAACAAATTATTAATCATTAAACGATGGCAACTAGTCATCACCGATAAATCATTTGCTCGATCCGCTCATCACAACTCAACATCGTCATAACCGCTATTGAACTTCAACTCCACTGTCGATTTTCAAACTTCTCAACGGCAAACGACACAGTCGCAAGAGGGACGGACCTATTCGCCACTCTCTTTCGCACATCTCGTAGCTTGTGTGTGTGCATGGATCGCGCGCTCAATCGCTTAGTCCTCTTCGCTCTGTTCTTTTGTGAACGATTTGTTGTTTTCGCTTGCCTGCACATCGCCAATTGCTGCTGCTGGTACAGTCTTAAGTTTTCGTCGCTTCGCTTTGGAGTTACCGCACGGAGCTGCCACTTTGCCTCTTTCACCGCGGCAAACCTTCATCGCAACAATGTCCACGGATATATTGCAATATCTTAAATGCCAGCCCTCAAACATTCAGCGAAATATTACTCGCATTAAAGAATGGTCGATACCGAAGAAGAGGACGAAAAAAAATCGCCAGCTGAACTTCAGTGCCGTTTGGGAATATTAGAGTCATATTTTAAGCCAGCCCTTTCAGTGCAATCGGAGATTGAAGACCTATGTTCAGTAGATAATGGACGAGTGGACTTGGAAGACAGTTACGTAACCACCAAGCTGACAATTCAAACCCTTCTCTGAGGGGAATTGCACAGCACAGTCTTCGACTACACCCCAGCACCAAGTTTCAGCACGCCGTTTCGAAAGAAATCATATGGATTACAAGAACTTCATTACATCTTTCCTTCAACTTGTGAATCGTGAGCAACTCTCTAACATAGACAAATTTAACCATCTCCGTTCTGCTCAACCCCAAGGATCTCGTCATTCTCGCTAACCAACGCATCATGTGTATATTGCTTGATACCCTCACACAGATTGCTAGGCTGTGAAAAATTTAAATTATATCGAGGATTTTAATGTCGTGAAATTACACCGCCTCTGCCTTAACTGCCTAGGCAGTGGTCACCAACAATCGAGCTGTTCATCAAAAAATCGCTGTCGCACCTGTAACAGAGCCCATCATACTCTATTGGAGCATTAGCTCCTACTTTCATTGCATCCGCACCATCGCCTATGTCTTTCGCTTTGCAACAATATCACGTGGTGGTAAAATTGTCGAAGCATCGCTTACCCCGGTCGAACTTCGTCGCGCATCGTACAGCATCGTTTACAACATTCAGCAACAATCGTTTCGGGAAGACTTTCGCTCGCTACAGAAAGCTAGACCGCTTACAAGTCATTTGAAATACTTAACTCCATTTCTTGACAGCTCCTCAGGGTTGGAGGACGACTTCAGAACGCCGACATCCCTGAATCTGAACGACACCCGCTGCTGGTTCCTAGCAAGGCGCACTTCACTTGGATCTATGTTCGGCACTTGCATCTACGGAATCGTCATGCAGGCCCGAAAGCTCTAGTCGCGCTAATCCGTCTGGAATACTGGATCGTCAATGCCAGACACCTCGCTCGTCGAGTGGTGAGTTCGTGTATGGCGTGCGTTTGGTTTAAGCCTAAACTGGAGAACCAACTCATGCGATCGCTGCCACCAGAACGAGTGCAACTACAGCAACCGTTCCAGAAGTGTGGCGTCGACTTCCGTTCAACACGTATCTCCGCATCAGAGGAAAGGGTCCCACAAAGTCCTATCTAGCCGTCTTCATTTGTTTGGCCTCCAAGGCAGTGCACACAGCAGTCGTCTCTGATTTGTCAATCAAGACATTTCTCGCAGCACTTAAACGGATGATCGCCCGGCGCTTAAGCCCATCGGATATCTACTGCGACAATGGAACTAATTGGAGCTGCCAATCATCTCCGTGAACTACAAGAATTCTTGGAAGACAAAGCCACGCAAGTAGCTATTTCATCAAATTCGTCCACCAATCTTATAACATTCCATTTCATCCCTCCCAGAGCTGCGCATTTGGGAGGACTTCGGGAGGCTGCGGTAAAGAGCGCTAAGAGTCTGCTCTACAGAACGCTAATGAACTCAAGACTCACATTTAAAGAGCTCTGTACCATCACCGCGGAAGTCGAAACGATGCTGAATTCGCGCCCGCTGTCTCCGCTATCTCCGGATCCCAACGACCTTGGAGCACTTTCTCCGGGTCACTTCCTGGTGGGGAAATCTCTTCGCGCGCTTCCAGAGAAAATCATCTCATCCACAAATGTCTCCAACCTGGAAAGATATGATGCTGTAACCGCAGCTAAGCAGGAATTTTGGTCATCCGATTACCTACACTACCCGCACTAAATGTACAACGCCATCGGAAAACATTAGAGTAGACACTATGGTCATTATTCACGACGATAATCTGCCTCCGCAGCGATGGAAGATCGGGCGCGTCGAATCAGTTGTTCCCGGACAGGATGGGCTAATCAGAGTGGCCCACGTTCGAACAAGCACAGGTGTATGCTGCCGACCAGTACATAAGCTGTCCGTACTTCCCAATGCACCTAATTCTTATTGATTGAAGATCCTTTCAAGGAAGCCGGGATGTTCGGTCAAACTTGAGCTTTCCCTCAGCTGGTCTCTCTTTGTACCCAATAATATAAACATAATCTCATTTAATCTCTCTTCTGCTAATAAAGTTTCAGTTGCAGTTCCAGATCAAAGTCATACGGTTCTCTTTTCGCTTGGTGTTAATGGCTTAATAATCGACTGCATATTTGCTCTCAGTTTATCCTCTGTTAGCAACCCCATGTAATCTCTCTTCTGCTTATAAAATTTCAGTTGCAGTTCCAAATCAAGGTCAAACGGTTCTCCTTTCGCTTGTGGTTAATGTTTGACAATTAGTTTATGCACCCCCAAACTGATCGTCTTATGCAGCACAAATAACGCTTTGTGCAATAAACATTTATCAAACAAAAACACCTCTTAACGAGGTAGAAAGTAGTGGCGAACGCGCCTTTAACAAAAATGTCTGATATCAACAATTGTGACGAAAAATGATATTACATTCGATAAAATAAATAAACTATATTAAATTTATGATTTCGGCCCGCAACAGTACATATTTATTTTCCTACATGTAAATTTTCTGTTGTAGCGTGCCGAATACATAAATTTAATATAGTTCATTTATTTTATCGAATGTATGTCATTACTCTAAATCTATTATATTCAGACAATTTTACTGTATGAAGATTATTTAGCAAATTATATTTTCAGGGATATAAATTACATATTTCTGTAGCATTAGTTGTTTAGATACTATAAGCATTTTAAATGTGGCTTTTTTTTTATTTCCCGCTAAACTAGCTGGTTTTTCCAAAAGTCGTAGAACTAACGTTTTCTATTTCAAGCTGCTTTATACACCCATAGAGTTTCCAAAACCATAAAACTAAAATGGGATGCATACAAACCCACAAACAAAGGGACAAACATTTTCATTTTGGGAAGAAGAAGAAAGTCTTGTTTTTTGAATTACTTTTGAACGGAACATCAGATTTCAACAAATGAGATGTCATTCGACGCGTATCCTCAGTACGAATAAAACTAGCTAAACAGCCGGAGGCTTTTATCCCCACCGTATCCAGCAGCTCCAATTTTCTAAATTTTTTTTTTGCACTTTCACCGCTTTTTCTTCCAATCAAATCTATATTTCGAAAGTCTTAGTATGCAATCTTCTTAGTTTTTGCAATACCTTTCGATTGGTGTATCACTCGTTGCGATCGGACCATAATTGCAGATTTTCAATTCTGCGGCTATATATAGTAGTTGTCTTCGTACGCTCTCTTGCGCGCTTCGCCACTACGTGTACTGCCGTCCACAGTGATTGTTACATACTTAAGTTTATGTCTATGCATGTTTTGCCTTTTTTATGCGCATTTATATATACCTATATAAACATATGTATGCAAACATATATTATTTATTTATTTATATATATTTGTTTAATGCTAACAAGTAATCACAAACTTAATGCTAACAAGGGAGAACGCTATAGTCGAGTACCTCGACTATCAGATACCCGTTACTCAGCTTAAGGGACCAAAGGGAAATGGAGATATGCAAGCAGCAAAGCGAGATTTAAATGCGCCACCTACCGGCGGAAGACAGATTTAAGCGTTGTGGGCGTTAGGGTAGGCGTGGCAAATTTTTTTTTGGATCAATCGATAGCTATTGACGAGACCAATACATTTCAGTTAGGGTAGGCGTGGCAAATTTTTTTTTGGATCAATCGATAGGTATTGACGAGACCAATACATTTCAGTTAAAAATTTTTATCTAGCATGAAAATTGTGGGCGCCACAGGCTTGGGCGGTTTGTAGGCGTTATAGTGGGCGTGGCATATTCGCGTGACAAAATTGCGCTGCGTACAAAGCTACGGAATCTAAGTCTGAGATCCCGATTCTCTATCTTTTATAGTTTCCGAGATATCCACATTCATACTTACGATTTTTTGAAGTTTGGGGGCGGCTTGTAGGCGTAAAAGTGGGCGTGGCAAACTTTTTTTTGGGTCAATCGATAGGTGTTGATGAGAACAATACATTTCAGTTAAAATTTTTATTCTAGCATCAAAACTGTAGGAGCCACTGTTTTGGGCGGTTTGTGGGCGTAAAAGTGGGCGTGGCACTCTACTGAAACAAACTTGCGCTGCGTAAGAAGCTCAGGAATCTGCACGCCAAATCTTAATAGCGTAGCTCTCATAGTTTCCAAGATCTCAGCGTTCATCCGGACAGACGGACAGACGGACAGACGGGCAGACGGACAGACGGACAGACGGACATGGCTAGATCGACTCGGCTAGTGATCCTGTTCAAGAATATATATACTTTATGGGGTCGGAAACGCTTCCTTCTGCCTGTTACATACTTTCCGACGAATCTAGTATACCCTTTTACTCTACGAGTAACGGGTATAAAAATGGGCATGAGAGACGTTTCCGACCCCATAAAGTGTATATATTCTTAATCAGCATGACTAGACGAGTCGATCTAGCCATGTCCGTCTGTCCGTCTGTCCGTCCGATTCTACGCAAACTAGTCTCTCAGTTTTAAAGCTATCGGGCTGAAACTTTCCCAAAAGTCTTATATCTTTTTTTTTTTTTAATTAAATTTTATCGAAATCGGACGACTATATCATATAGCTGCCATAGGAACGATCGGAAAATTGGTGGAAAAATAATATGAAACATATTAAAGCTTCGGTGTTTTTGAACATATAACCTCCAACGCTTGGAAATAACATTTTTTAATTAGTTCTGAATTTCGAATTTAATTTTATAAAAACCGGACGACTATATCATATAGCTGCCATAGGAACGATCGGAAAATTGGTAGGAAAATAATATGAAACAAATAATAGCTTCGGTGTTTTTTAACATATAACCTTCTACGCTTGGAAATAACATTTTTTAATTAGTTCTGAATTTCGAATTTAATTTTATCAAAATCGGACGACTATATCATATAGCTGCCATAGGAACGATCGGAAAATTGGTAGGAAAATAATATGAAACAAATTATAACTTCGGTGTTTTTTGACATATTATCTTATACTATTGGAAATATAATTTTTTGTGTTTTTAAATTTAATAATTATAGCTCCAAGGGTATATAAGCTTCGGCTTGCCGAAGTTAACTTCCTTTCTTGTTTAGCTTATAACCTCCTAAGCTTGGAAATAACATTTTTTAATTAGTTTAGAATTTCGAATTAAATTTTATCGAAATCGGACGACTATATAATATAGCTGCCATAGGAAGGATCGGAAAATTGATGGAAAAATAATATGAAACAAATTATAGCTTCGGTGTTTTTCAACATATAACATTTTTTAATTAGTTCTGAATTTCGAATTTAGTTTTATCAAAATCGGACGACTATATCATATAGCTGCCATAGGAACGATCGGAAAATTGGTGGGAAAATAATCCGGTGTTTTTTGACATGTTATCTTATACTATTGGGAACATCATTTTTTGTATTTTTAAATTTAATAATTAGGTGTGTTCTCTTGGCTTCAATGTGTCTGCGCCAAGTGAATCGTCTGTCAAGGTGTACGCCAAGGTACGAGACTTCGTTTTCTTGAGGCAGCACAGTATTATTTAATGTAAGCGATGGACAATCTCGAATGTTTAATGTAACTGTAACGTGCTTACACCTTTGCTCACTGACCTTTATTCGCCAGTCGGCCAACCATTTTTCAGCAGCAACTAGGTGATCTGCTAGTTGCGCTGATTCTTTTTGAGGACATTTTAATCGACTAAGAATTGCAGTATCGTCGGCAAACATAGAAATAGTCTGTCGTCCGCTCGTGGGAATGTCGGAAGTATAGAGGATGTAAAGTGTTCGGCCAAGAACACAACCTTGAGAAACTCCAGCGTCGATGTTATGGTCGGCAGATATGGTGTTGTTGCATCTCACCGCAAATTTCCTATTGTACAGGTATGACTTGAGGATTTTGCGAGTGCTTCTTGGGAGCATTAAAGAATTTATATGCAGTTGGCCGTTAAGCTATACTCTGTCAGAAGCCTGGGAGACGTCCAAAAATATGGCAGTACAGTACTCCCTGTATTTCCGATGTTATACGGTTTACCTGCTCGACGGTACCATGTTTTTCGCGAAATCGATTTTATGTGCTGGGATTATGTTGTGGCTTCATAGATAGGGTCAACAGGCACTTTTCAAACAGCTTTGATTGGCATGATAGTAGACTTATAGGTCCATAAGATGAGGCGGCTGTGTGGTCTTTTCCAGGCGTAGGTATCATTATGTTGATCGACTAATTGCATTGAAGAGCTGGTGGAAGCTCATTAATCGTCTTCGGAGTTATTAGATCGCATCGTAGAGATTTTTGTGCTTGCAGCTGCTTCTTTATGACCTTGGATATATCACTTGGCGACAATTCAATGTGTTCGTGTACATTGTCGTCTCCTCGTAGTTGTATAGGTGATACGTCGGATGCTGGGTTTGCTTGGAAGACATTCTCAAGATGGATAGCGAATGTGTCGGCTCTATCTTTGTCACTGCCGGCCAATAACCAGATGCAGTTCTTATTGGGTAACGGTTTCAACTGGTGTGCTTAGTGTTGAATGAGCTCTCCACAGGGGGTACTTTGAGCTGGTTGGAGATAGTTGCTCTACATAGCGCCGTTGGAATCTGTCCTCTTCTTGACGCAATGCCTCGGTGCGCCGTCATGTGGCTTCTTTTAACTTTATCTTTTCGAATGGTGATCTAAGTAACTGCCATTCTCTTCGTGATCGGCGCTTTTCCTGGATTTGTGCACTTGTGTATCTTTGATTGTACATTTTGTTTCTTCTTTGGGGTGTTGAGATTCGCGCCGCTGAGACCAAAACGGACTCGAGTGATTTGGTGAAGCTGTTTATGTCTTCTACGTTGTTTATTACTAGCTCTGTTTAGCTCAATATGCGAGCTTACGAACTTTTAAAATTTGAGCCAGTTCGTTCTGTTTGATGTTATTTTGGAAGGATAGTCTTAGGTTTCTGGCCGCTGGTGTAGACTAAAAAGCTCAGGCGAGAGGTCCGATGATAGGTCTAACAGTTAACTGGCGCTGATCAGATTACGTGGGATGTTTTTTTTTCTAACTGCGAAGTCAATCAAGTCTGGCCGTTTTCTGGGATCTGTTGGCCAGTATGTGGGTGGAGCAGGTGAAACACAGTCCAGCCTTTATAATGGCGTTGTACAGTTGCCTTTCCTTTGGAGTCACAAGGCGAGAGCCCCAGTGCGTGTGCTTGGCGTTATAGTCCCCAGCTGATATAACGTGTTCCCCTAGTTGAAATAGTCCATAAACTGTGCTTCGGTTATTTTGAAACGGGGAGGACAGTATACAGCCGCTAGAGTTATATTTTGACCTTCCGCTTGCAGCTATATAGAAGTGTCTTGCAAATAGTTTGTTGCTTCGCCGGCGGGATGACTTGTACTGTGAACAAGTACATTCGTTTGTAAGGTGTGCTTCAGCAAGAAGCATGACGTCGATTTCGTTATCATTAATGAATTGAGCTATCTTAAGTTTGTGCCGTGAGACGCTGATATGGAAGCCATTGAAAATTTTGATAGTGTGGCTTGGAGCAACTAAATCAAAATATCTTGATTTCTTATTAGACCTTGCATGGTCGTCTCCATAAATTTCATGATCCCTTGCACACTTTGTTGCAGGTTACGTATTTACATTTCCATTTTGGTACCTGTCTGCTCAATAGGTTGGTAGGAGGCTGCAGGTGATATTTCATCATTGATGGTAGTGCCGGCAAGGTTGGATTTTAGAACGCTCGCAAATCTTACGTTCTTGAAACCGTTTGTTGTTCGGCCAAAGAGCTAGTGGGATGGCTCGGAGTGCGCCGAGCTGAAGGCTACCGAACGGGTCGCAGGTTGCGAATAGCGAGCGCCCTGGTTCTCCAGGGTAGCTACGGATAAGCGTGGAAGTTGGACACGGTCCGGCTACTGCCAAGCCCCCAACACTAAGCGTAAATAAGTAGCCCCGGACAGTCTGCGCCGTAGCAGTACCGACGTCGCGCTTGTGCTGCCTCCTCCGACAAATAGCTCACACAGACCCCCTTCCCACACTTTTTGAACCTACCTCTTCCCTACCCACACAACTCATCTCACCCCGGGCTGGACTTAGGTATCATTCGTACCGAGAGTCAATCTGGCTGGGAGCCCGAGTCATCAAAAAACTCAGTCTCAAACGGTGAGCTCAGGTAAGTGGCGATCGCCTGTTTTAAGTCAGCCTTACCCGGGTACAGCGGATCTCTGCCCGGGTGGACCTGTCCCTTCTCCGCAGCTCTTGGGATTTAACATGGAGAACTTAAATAACAACAACAAAAACAAGAAAGGAAGTTAACTTCGGCAAGCCGAAGCTTATATACCCTTGCAACTTTAATTATTAAATTTAAAAACACAAAAAATGATATTCCCAATAGTATAAGATAACATGTCAAAATTTGTTTCATATTGTCTATAATTTGTTATACCCGTTACTCGTAGAGTAAAAGGGTATACTAGATTCGTCGGAAAGTATGTAACAGGCAGAAGGAAGCGTTTCCGACCCCATAAAGTATATATATTATTGATCAGGATCACTAGCCGAGTCGATTTAGCCATGTCCGTCTGTCCGTCTGTCCGTCTGTCCGTCTGTCCGTATGAACGCTGAGATCTCGGAACCTATAAGAGCTACAATACTGAGATTAGGCATGCAGATTCCTGAGATTCCTGCGCAGCGCAAGTTTATTTCAGAAGAGTGCCACGCCCACTCTGACGCCCACAAACCGCCCAAAATTGTGGCTCCTACAGTTTTGATGCTAGAACAAAAATTTTAACTGAAATGTATTGTTCTCATCAATACCTACCGATTGACCTAAAAAAAATTTTCCACGCCCACTTTAACGCCCACAAGCCGCCCACAAACTTCAAAAAATCGTAAATATGAACGCGGATATCTCGGAAAATATCAAAGATAGAGAAACGGGATTTCAGATTTAAATTCCGTAGGCTTGAGCGCAGCGTAAGTTTGTTATGCGAATATGCCACGCCCACTCTAACGCCCACAAACCGCCCAAATCTGTGGCGCCCACAATTTTTATGCTAGATAAAAAATTTTAACTGAAATGTATTGATCTCGTCAATACCTATAGATTGATTTAAAAAAAAGTTTGCCACGCCCACTCTAACGCCCACAAACCGCCCAAGCCTGTGGCGCCCACAATTTTCGTGCTAGATAAAAAATTTTAACTGAAATGTATTGGTCTCGTCAATACCTATCGATTGACTTAAAAAAACTTTGCCACGCCCACTCTAACGCCCACAATGCTTAAATCTGTCTACCGCCGGTAGGTGGCGCATTTGCTGCTTGCATATCTCCACTTTCCTTTGGTCCCTGTAGCTGAGTAACGGGTATCTGATAGTCGAGGTACTCGACTATAGCGTTCTTCCTTGTTTCATATTATTTTCCAACCAATTTTCCGATCGTTCCTATGGCAGCTATATGATATAGTCGTCCGATTTTGATCAAATTAAAATCGAAATTCAGAACTAATTAAAAAATGTTATATGTTAAAAAACACCGAAGCTTTAATTTGTTTCATATTATTTTCCTACCAATTTTCCGATCGTTCCTATGGCAGCTATATGATATAGTCGTCAGATTTTGATAAAACTAAATTCGAAATTCAGAACTAATTAAAAAATGTTATATGTTGAAAAACAGCGAAGCTATAATTTGTTTCATATTATTTTCCTACCAATTTTCTGATCGTTCCTATGGCGGCTATATGATATAGTCGTCCGATTTTGATAAAATTAAATTCGAAATTCAGAGCTAATTAAAAAATGTTATTTCCAAGCGTTATATGTTGAAAAACACCGAAGCTATAATTTGTTTCATAATATTTTCCTACCAATTTTCCGATCGGTCCTATGGCAGCTATATGATATAGTCGTCCGATTTCGATAAGATTTAATTCAAAATTCAAAACTAATAAAAAAAATTTTATTTCCAAGCTTAGAAGGTTATATGCTAAAAAACACCAAAGATAAAATTTTTAAAAATTTTTTTCCGATTATTCCTATGGGAGCTATAAGATATAGTTGTCCGATCCAGCTGGTTCCGACTTATGTACTACCTGCAAAAGATATAAGACTTATGCGAAAGTTTCAGCCCGATAGCTTTAAAACTGAGAGACTAGTTTGCGTAGAAACGGACGGACAGACGGACATGGCTGGATGGACTCGTCTAGTCATGCTGATCAAGAATATATACACTTTATGGGGTCGGAAACGTCTCCTTCACTGCGTTGCAAACTTCTGACTGAAATCAATATACCCTCTTCAAGGGTATAAAGATGACAACACCAAAAAAGAGCCCGACTCTCTCAAAAAATCGGAAGTCGTAACCAACGACGACAAGAAAAGCAAGATCACGGCTCCGAATACCCTAGTCCATGTGACGTCTACCCCTGCCAAGGCCAGCGAACAACGCAGCCGGATAAGCCCAACTCACCATAACGACAAGCCCAAGCTTCCCACCAGCGTAGGTGTGGCTAGCCAGCTACTCCAACCTGAGGGGAGCGGCAAAGCCGGTCTAGTGGTGAGTACCAGAGCAAAGGAGTTCAAGAGAAAACCACCTAACTAGGAAGGACCTCTTGAACATAACAAAGCTTTCCGGATCCTCAAACGGCATGCCACCAACACGATACGTGAGGATCAAACGTCAAAATTGGATTACCTAAAAATCCAAGAGGACATAGCCTGGGCAAAGGCGGTAATCCCAGACCTCGACAGCGCTATGACCACCAGCAATAGCAACAAGCGAGAGAGGTCGATGGAGACAGCTCAACCAGCGAGCAAGAAGGCTAAAATAACCAACCGCGGCACATGGTCGAGATCCTTTGCTGAAGTAGTAAAGGATCGGAAGATCATTGGCGTCATCGACCAGAGCGATGGGGTCTGGTTAGACGGGCCCTTGCGTCAGTGGCCTTTAAAGTGCTGGACGAGAACCCAGGTCCGCCACCCGATTGCACAGATGCAGGGTGGTACCAGGTCATCGTTAAGTTGATCGACTGTGAAGACGAGAGATGGGCAGCACTTTACAAGGCTGCCATTAACAAGGTGGGCGAGGTCTACCCCGGGGCTAAGTTGGCAGTTTGCGAGGCTGCAGACATCACGTTTCGACCGACACCGAGGGTGTGGCTACCGTCTGAGCCCTCTGAGCAAGGGGCTATCCTCAGCCTGCTGAGCCCAAAGCTTCCGACAGACGGTTGGAAGGCTGTTTAGGCGGAGAAAACCGAGCGCGTCACCATGAACGTGGTAATCCTCCTGAAGCAGACCTAGTTGGAACCCCTTGCAGCGAAACAGAACCGGCTGAATTACGGGTTCGACAAGGTGCAGCTTCGCATCTACGACACGGACAAGCTAGCGCCAGACAACCTGGCTGCCTGTGCGTCGTACGAACCCCCGAGCGACGACGAAATGAAGCACGAGGAGACCACCTTTACTGGCTACGTGTCAACCGACTCGGAGCTGACAGAAAGCCTAATGCAGCTGTGCACTCAGGACACGACCCGACCAGGGCGTACTGTTCTCCAGGACATAGCGGAGGAAGCGGAGGGTACCCAGCCCGACCACGGTCCTAAATATGGTGCAGTTCCTGCAGATTAACCTGCACCACAGCAAGGCAGCTTCCGGTGCCCTCCTCATACGCCTGGCAACAGGCAACATAGACGTAGTCCTAATTCAACTGCCATGGATTGTTGGTAACAACATCTGTGTGTTATCAACCCCCCAATACAACTATTTTACAACAAAGATAAGGGTAAAACCAGAACCTGTCTTCTTACAAAGACACACTTTAACGCATTTCTTATTCCGCAGTTTAGCGAAGGCGACCTCACCACGGTCAGACTGGAGCTAAACGAAAATACTCACCACACCATAGCATCTGGCTCACGACTACGAAGGGCCATTACCTAGCACCACAACACAGCAACTCATACTTACAAACTCATCTAAGGAACTCATCCTGGGTAGGGACGCTAACTCACACCACACGCAATGGGGAAGTACAAACACAAACGAATGGAGTGAGTTAATCTACGACTATCTCCTTCAATTAAATCTATTCATCTGCAACAAAGGTAATGACTCAACTTTCATCACTAGAAATAGGAGGGATGTCTTACACATTACACTAATATGTGATCCCCTACTTAACCAGCTAGAAGCGTGGAAGGTGGGGATCGGGCTCTCATTCTCAGACCACCGATATAAAGAATTTACAATAACTCTAGACTGTCCTCCCGCCGAGAACATTACGAATCTAAGATTAACCAACTGGAGATTCTAAAAAAATCTCCTAAACAGGAACCTACACGCTCCACCGATGCACGTACGCAACTGTCAAGAACTAGATAACCTAGTTAACACTTTTACTGACATCTGCGGTGAGGCCATAAAAAGGGCTTGCCCAAGCAGAACAGTCAAAGCAAAGCACAAACCACCATGATGGAACACAACCCTAGCGAACCTTAAAAGAGAGTGAAGAACTTACTTCAATAGAGCTAAATACAACAATAGCGAATCTTCCTGGAATTTATATCATACAAAACTAAGCCTTTACAAAAAGGAAATTGGAATATCAAAACGAAGAGCTTGGGCTAATTTCTGCAGTAGCATAGAATCCACTGCGGAAGCATCCAGACTCAGAAGAATTTTATCAAAATCTCCAGCAACCATTGGCTATCTAAACTGGACGGAAAACAGTCAGGAAACCCTTGAACTACTGTTAGACACCTACTTCTCTAAAAACACCCAAGTAGTAGAGGACCTCTACTTAGAGGAGAACTTAGACGACCAGAGTATAGACAACATCTCGAAACCTGGCCGCAAACAATGGACACTTAACTCTTTTAAGCGCTTCAAGTCCCCCGGCCCGGATGGGTTCTTCCCGGCCCAGCTACAACGGGCACTAGATATTTCCCAGCCCTGGCTGACAGCCATCTTCCACGGTTGCCTTGCTCTAAACCATATTCCAACAAGGTGGCTGGACGTTAAGGTAATTTTTAAACCGAAAGCCGGCAAACCATCACACACCAACCCAAAGGACTTCCGCCCGATTAGTCTCTCTTCCTTCTTGTTGAAGACCCTGGAAAGGCTAATTGACATCCGTATCAGGCTAACCATCAAAAAAAGCCTACTCTCTGACGCACAGCACACGTACCGTAAGGGTAGATCAACAGATACCGCTCTCCACTCTCTAGTATCCAGTATAGAGAGAGGTTTCCGCAATAAGGAATACTCACTGGCAGCGTTTCTAGACACAGAAGGCGCCTTTAACAACGTCACCCCAACAGCGATTACTGGTGCTCTGACTGAATTGGGCATTGAGCGGCCCATAGTGGGACTCATACACACCATGCTTACCAGCAGAGTAGTGTACTCCAATATGGGATCAGCCCACTCGACCAGGAATGTCAGCAGAGGAACCCCACAAGGGGGTGTACTCTCACCTCTTCTATGGGTTATAGTGGTCAACAAACTACTATCACTCCTAGAAGATACGGGCACTAAAGTGGTAGCTTACGCATATGACGTGGTTATCCTACTGCAGGGCAATTTCCCGCAAACTCTTTGCAATCTAATGGAGACAGCCTTATCCACCCTCTCCAGGTGGACGGCTGTCTGTGGTCTGGGAGTTAATCCAGAAAAGACCGAACTAGTTCTTTTTACAAGGAAGTATAAGGTACCAAATCTAATTCTCCCAAAACTACACCAAACGCGCCTAACCCTTAGCAATCAAGCAAAGTACTTAGGTGTCATCCTTGACAAAAAGCTCCTCTGGACAGACAACATCCTAGATCGCACACGCAAAGCGGCCATAGCCCTCTTCGCTTGTAAAAAAGCCAAGGGAGAAAGTGGGGTTTCTCCCCCATGATAGTTCACTGGCTATACACTGCAATAGTCAGGCCCATTCTCTTCTACGGAAACATCGTATGGTGGCCTTCCCTAAAAAAGAATTGCAACCTCCGTATCCTTCACAAGATCCAGTGCGGCGCTCCGCACCACCGCCACTGAAGCACTAAACACAATTCTCGACCTCCAACCCCTGGACCTACTTGCCAAAAGCTGGGCATCTGCAACAGCGCTGAGGCTCCGCGAAGCAGCGGCATGGAAAACAAGCTCTACGGGTCACTCCAGTATTCTAACAAAACATACATCCTTACCATGTAGTACAGACTACGTTCCACCCACAGTCAATTTCGAAAGAAGATACAAGATCTTCATACCCAGCCGTATAGACTGGGACAACCTCCCACACCAATTCGAAAACGCCGTCAACATATACACAGACGTCTACAAGCTTAACTCCCAAACAGATGGAGGAGACGACTGTAATGTTTTCCAAGCGGAAGTCATGGCAATTCAGGAAGCCACATAGATTTTTTCATCTTCTCGGATAGTCAAGCAACCTCGACTCCTACACAACGAACTCAAAAACAATCTCTGAATGCCGCAAATCTCTTAACGAGATGGCCACATATCTGGGAATCAACCTCATCTGGGTGCCTGCGCACCGCAATATTGAGGGCAGCTGCATAGCAGACGGGCTAGCAAGACTAGGGACAACCGCCGACATCCTTCGCGATAAGGACACGGTGGGTATGCCCATGGCTACCTGCAAGCTCCATCTTAGGCAGAGACTGTACACACTTTCCAACAGCCGCTGGAACTCAATCTCAACATGCCACAATTCCAGACTCACATGGCCAAACTACAACTCGAAAAGAACAAAAACTACCCTACAATGTAGCAGAGAGGACATCTCCACTAAATGCCCTCACGGGCCACTGTTTTATAGGGACTCATGCGCACAGGCTGGGACTCAGTAACCACGACTTCTGCCGCAGCTGCAAACAGATAGACGAAGAGGAGAGCATCGAACACCTGATATGCTTCTGCCCAGGGCATAACCTAAAGCGCTTTCAAACCCTAGGTAGCTACACACTTCCGAACCTTGCGGCCATTCAGGGCGTAAGCATCCAAAAACTCTTATGTTTCCTAAGAAGAACAAAATACTTCGCGAAAGCAAATAACCCATGAGCTAGGGAAAAGGATCTAATCAGAGATCAATGTGGTATCACAAGGGGCCCTAAGTATGAGGATTAGTATCTAATCTCCAACCACTCCTACTACTGCAGTTGAAAAGAAGACGTCAGGGGTAGGATTCAACAAATCAAGCAGTAGCCAAATTGGGAACAGTACCAGGCGCTCAGTAGCACTCACTGCAGATGAGAATTGCTGGTCAGCATATTATATCATATGTCTCACTAACTCACCATCTCACCATCTCACCGTCACAACGATACGCTGACCCGCCAATGCAGTCAGCACATTTGCGGTGTCAGCCGAGCCAACTACGCAACTGCTACCGTAATCATAATTCCCTGACCTACTTTAGAATATAGCTTCTTTCACTAACCATTACACTAAGCTTCCGTGTTCTAAGTAGAATATAAGCAGGTATCAAATGAAGAATAAATCAGTTATCAACACAACTCATAACTCCGCGGTTCTACTTCCTACCTCTGGGAATAGGGCTCGTAATACACTATCTCAACTAGCAGCTAACCACGTTAGCTCACCCTCAGCGCAGTTCAGCATCGCCTGTGGTCCGGCATTGCAGTAACCATCGTTACCATTGCCGCGACGCGATCGTCCTGCAGGTGTCTACTTCGGTTAGGCACAAACAAATGGTGCTGTCTGGAACCGAGATGTAGACACTTTGTGTTGGATCCGGCTTTTAAGCTCCTTGTAAACCGGACAACCTCGTTAGTTTGCCGTGTGGTTCCCTCCACAGTTTCCATACTTTTTGTTGCTGGGGCCTCTTTGTTTAATTTCATTCATTCGTATAAAAATTGGAGGCGGCTTTGGTTTTGTCTTCTCCGATTCAGTGGCTGCATCGGGCAGAACATTGGACTGGTCCTCAAGAATTGCAAATCTATTCTCTCTGCTTATGTTCTCGACCACAAGTTGTTTGAAGGCAACACGGTTTTGCTTTGCCATATTGCCCGACTTGGCTTAATTTCCGCTTTATTTGAATGTAGCGGTCCATTCCAGTCTGCACGGTCGAACTTGTTTTTGGCAGCAGTTGGTCTGTGTTGTGCTCGTGAAAGTCGTCGATTCGGCAACTTGACCGATCAATGGTATCGTGAGCACGGCTGATAGTTGCAGTTGTTGTTGTTTTTGCTGTTGCGGTTGCAGTGACTAGTGTGCAAAGTGTTACTGTGCTAGTAACCGTATCCAAGCACGTAGGCAATTGATGGGAGGAAAGATGTGTAGCGGGGGAAGCGGACTTTTCACTTACCATACTTTGGTGATAGCACCGACGGGGAGAGGGAATGCGATCCGCCGTTTACTATTGGCTTGAGTTCAACGAACGGGGTCGGGGGTTAATGCTCGCGTTTGAGCGTTTTTTGAGAATATGATTTAGTGTTAGTGTCTCTTCTTGATACATATGAAAGATAAGCGTTGCTTCGCTGCGCAAGAAGCTCAAGTACATACAGGACATATCTCTAATTGCTAGCTTTTATAGTTTCCGAGATCTCAGCGTTCATACGGAATGACAGACAGACGGACATAGCTAGATCTACTCGGCTAGTAATCCTGATTAAGAATATGTACACTTTATGGGGTCGGAAACGCTTCCTTCTACCTGTTACATACTTTCCTACGAATATAGTATACCCTTTTACTCTACGAGTAACGGGTAAAACCAGATCTGAGTCTGATGTGGGCAATCAAAGCGAATTTAGTTTGGGATATAAAAATCATGAACAAGCCGTCATTGAATTATCCGACCAAAATAAAAGTTTGAGATGTAAAAGTCCTGAGCATGCCGTTGTTGAATTATTATTCTACCACTTTTGGAAAAACTCGCTATCTTAGCGGGAAAACAGCTATAAGTAGCAACATTTCGTACACCCGTAAATTGTGAACTATATGTAGATAGAAAGGTATTTTAAAATACTTTGTACGCCTATCTAACATAATTTGTCTAAATGCCACCGTTTAAGAATAATGGGCAAAAGTTTTTATATTTCGATTTTTTTAAGCTTTTTTTGATTTCTCAAAAACAGCTCTATCGATTTTGGGTTACTTCTCAAAGTGCACATATAGCCCTTAAGATTCCTCAAAATTACACTTAAGACACGTTGTTGTAAAAAGTCACGTTTTAAAGTTCTTAGCCAACATAAATTGCCACATTTATCAGTTCATTCAACTTTTTTTGTGCGTATCAAACTCTATTTTAAGGTCTTTGAAATTTTAGATGATGTTAAATAATTTAATATAAGAAACTTTACTTCTACCACTTTTGGAAAACTCGCCTGTTTGGCGGGAAAATAGCCATAAATATCTACATTTTGTACACCCATAACTTGTGAATTGCTAATGCTACTTTCTTGTGCTATATGTCGTTAGAAAGGTACTTCGAAATACTTTGTACACCTTTCTAACATGATTTGTCTAAATACCATAGCTTAAAATTTATGGACAAACTTTTTATACCCGTTACTCGTAGAGTAAAAGGGTACGCTAGATTCGTCGGAAAGTATGTAACAGGCAGAAGGATGTGTTTCCGACCCCATAAAGTATATATATTCTTGATCAAGATCACTAGCCGAGTCGATCTAGCCATGTCCGTCTGTCCGTCTGTCCGTATGAACGCTGAGATCTCGGAAACTATAAAACTTTGTTTTAGCACAGTGCTACGCCTACTCTTACGCCCACAAACCACCCAAAACGGTGGCTCCTACAATTTTGATGCTAGAATATATATTTTTCTAATCAATACCTATCGATTGACCCAAAAAAAAGTTTGCCACGCCCACTTTAACGCCCACAATCTTCAAAAAATCGTAAATATGAACGTGGGTATCTCGGAAACTATCAAAGATAGAGAATTGGGATCTTAGATTTAGATTCCGTAGCCTTGTACGCAGCGCAAGTTTGTTACGCGAATATGCCACGCCCACTTTAACGCCCACAAGCCGCCCAAACCTGTGGCGCCCACAATTTTCATGCTAGATAAAATATTTTAAGTGAAATGTATTGGTCTCGTCAATACCTATCGATTGCCACGCCCACTTTAACGCCCATAACACTTAAATCTGTCTACCGCCGGTAGGTGGCGCATTTCAATCTCGCTTTGCTGCTTGCATATCTTAATTTCCCTTTTGTCCCTTTAGCTAAGTAAGGGGTATCTGATAGTCGAGGTACTCGATACCCTATTATTATCGATCGTTGTGACGTTTACAATTCAAGGTCCAATTCACATAATGATGGCAAATTATTTATATATATATATGACATGCTGTACGTTTATGCACTACGAGTGGCCCAACGACACCAAGCACATGCTTGTTACGTGCGGGGCCCTTTTATCAACTTGGGCAAAAAATGCCAGTTCGCGAGGAAGATACAAAAAACAAATAGAGACGGAACACAAATGAAAATAAAAGAAGCACCTAAGAATGAAGCAAATGAGTTAAAATATTAGTTTTTAATACCAGAATAGAAGTTGAAGTGCAAACTAAATGATAAAGGTTGTTATAATTATTACATAGAACACGAAAGGGCTCGTGCAGACAAAAATTTGATGTACATCGTGGCAAATTTGGGGGATAATAATTTCGTGTTAGTCTAGCAGGGACATTGAAAGTTAGGCGGATTACAAGTTCTACAGAATCAATATCACCTCTAATAAGATTTTGCATAAAAACGATTTACAAGTGTAGGTAAATTAAGCAATAATAATCTACTCTGATAGGAAGGTAGCAGAAGGCAAAAAGAAGAAATTTTTTTGTACCGACTCAATACGGTCAATGTGCACTTGATATTGTGGACTCCAAACCGAAGAACAATATTCCAAAATAGGACGGGCAAGGGAGGTAAATAATAATTTGGTTGTATAGGGGTCATCAAATTCTTTTGACCAACGCTTTATAAACCCAAGAACACTCATGGCCTTGCTGACAGTGGCAGTCAAATCTAAGTTTTGGGTCCAGAAGAACGCCTAAGTCATTAACTGAATATATACGGTCGAGTGGCGTATTTTGAAAAGAGTAACTAAAAAAAGTAGGAGTACCCCTATAAAAAGTCATAAAGTTGCATTTAAGGCAGTTCACATTTAAAAGGTTGTACTCACACCATCCCTGAAAACAATCAATATCTGACTGTAAGTTGAAACTCGACGCTATATCATTATCAAGCAAAAACACCTCTTAACGAGGTAAAAAGTAGTGGCGAACGCGCCTTTAACAAAAATTTCTGATATCAACAATTGTGACGAAAAATGATATTACATTCGATAAAATAAATAAACTATATTAAATTTATGATTTCGGCCCGCAACAGTAAATATTTATTTACCTACACGTAAGTTTTCTGTTGTAGCGTGCCGAATACATAAATTTAATATAGTTCATTTATTTTATCGAATGTATGTCATTACTCTAAATCTATTATATTCAGACAATTTTACTAAATAAAAATAAAAATAAATATTTAGCAAATTAAATTATCTTTTCAGAGATATATAGCACGTTTCTGTAGTATTAGTTGTTTAGATACTATAAGCATTTTAAATCTGGCTTTTTTTTTGGATTTTCCGCTAAACTAGCGGGTTTTTCCAAAAGACGTAGAACAAACGTTCAAGCTACTTTATACACCCATAGGGTTTCCAAAACCCTAAAACTAAGATGGGATGCATACAAACCCACAAACAAAGGGACAAACATTTTCATTTTGGGAAGAAGAAGAAAATCTTGTTTTTTGAAATACTTTTGAACGGGACATCGGATTTCAACAAATGAGGTGTCATTCGACGCGTATTCTCAGTAAAAATTAAACTAGCTAAATAGCCGGTACCTTTTTTCTCCACCGTATCCAGCAGCACCCATTTTCTAAATTTTTACTTTTACACTTTCTCCGCTTTTTCTCCCAAACAAATCTATATTTCGAAGGTCTTGGTATGCAACCTTCTTAGTTTTTGCGGCTATATATAGTAGTTGTCTTCGCACGCTCTCTTGCGCGCTTCGCCACTACGTGTACTGCCGTCCACAGTGATATGATAAACAAAGCATTAGTACACGAGAATGTGTTATGGAAGAGGGAAGATCGTTAATAAACAAAGTAAACAGCAAAGGCCCCAAATGACTACCCTGAGGCACTCCAGATGTCACGTAGATCAATTTTGAAGCAGCGTTCTTGAATATAACCCTCTGAGTCCTACCATTAAAATAACTTGAAATCCAAGTTAATAGATTACATGGAAACCCAAGCTGATTTAATTAGAATAAGAGAAGAGAGGGGTTTACAGAGTCAAAGGCCTTACTAAAATCTGTATATATAACGTCAGTCTGCATTTTTTTCTTAAAACCATTAATTACAATAGATGACAATTCAAGAAGGTTCGTCGTGGTCGATCTTCGCTTAACAAAACCATGCTGACACGGTGATATTAGCGAGGAACATAAATGTTGCAAAAGAGAAGTAATTATACTTTCAAATTCTTAAGGAATTGCCGACAATTTAGAAATACCTCTATAATTCTGGGCATCTACCTTCGCACTTTTTTTGTGAAGTGGAATGATAAAAGAGTCCTTCCAGATAGTAGGAAAAACTGATGATGAAATAGACAAATTAAAAAGTTTAAGAATTGGTTTACATATGGTTGACGCACAAAACTTAAGCACACACCCGGGGAGTCCATCTGGACCGGGAGAAAAGTTGGCGTTGTTGTTGCTAAGTCTCTTAAGAGAGAACTTTCCGTAATTTCAGGGGAAAAAATAAAATTTGTTCTATTTAAGGGATTAGGGTAGTTAGAACTTGACCAAGCAGTCGAACTATAAGTAGTTTTGAAAAACTCGGCAAATAAATCAGCATTTTTAGAATCCGTCGATGCCTCCATTGAGTTAAACGTACCGATGAAGGCAATACCGACGACTTACGCTTGGCATTAACAAAGTTATAAAACTGCTTCGGATCATTTGAAAATTCAAATTTACATCGACTTAAGTACATAGAATAGCAATGACTATTGAGAACATTAAAGTCCGACCGAGCCACCACATATTTCGAAAAATCAGATGGCTTACCCGATTTTTTATACTTTTTATAGTTGTTTGTTTTAAGGTTTTTAAGTCCTTGAAGCGCATTGGTAAACCAAGGAGGCCGGTTTAGCTTTGAAGGAAGCCTATCAAGAACGCATTCATTACAAAAAGTATTAAACACTTTATAGAATAGTTCAGTGACACTTTCAATACCCATACAATTGTACAAGTCTGTCCAATTATATTGAGAAATGAAAACATCTCACATCAGTTAGAGAGACTAAAGCAGAGAGGGTATCAAAGCATGAGAGGCAGATTGTCAATTCCATTGTTGGATGATATCGGTCTTCAGGTATAACATGAGCGTCAATTGAGACGGGTCTGAAACAAACACAAGATCTAGTTGTCTATTTAATGAATTCTGTATAAAGCTTACTCGCTGTAACGATAATTCTAAAAGGCCATCTACAATATCATGGACTGATAAGGGTATAGCGACAACTGAGTCAGTAGGAGGAGACCAAAAAATATCAGGGAGATTAAAGTCACCCAAAACAATCAAAAGGTCTCTGTTAGAAAGAAGGGATAGAACAGATTTTATCGCAGACAGATGGTGCTCAAAAATTATTGAATAAGAGCCAGGTGGAATATAGGAACATGTAACAAAAATAGATAAGGATTGCAAAGAAACTTTCACACTAACAAATTCAATTTCGTTAGGGGTATCATAGTGAATTGTTTCGGATGTTAGGCTAATGGTAATGGCAATCAGCACACCGCCTCCCCTACGTGAGGAGCGATCGGTCCGATAGGCATTCAAGTTATTTGACAGAACTTCAGAGTCAGATATTTCTGGTTTCAGCCAAGTTTCCGTAAAAGCCAAAATATCTGGAGTAAATGCAGAGGAGTCAGCATAAAGCTTGGGTAGCTTCATATTTAGTCCCCTAACATTTTGATAAGCCAAAAATAAACTTTTTAGTTTTTTGGCGCAGTGGAAGGTTCGTTATTTGTTCTCGGTTTATTGGGAACAAATTCTCTTATAACTAAATCATCATTAAGCCAAAAGCTTTCAGAAAGTAGTACCTTAAACACATCAGGGGGAGCAAATATTTTAAAAGAGGATATACTACGATCGTATGAAAATCGAAATTGTTCAATTGAAATATTCTCGGATGGGAATTTCTCACGTATAAATTCCAAAACATCCTCTGATGTGGTATCTGGGGTGAATCTATAAACAAATATTTGCTTCCTATATGGAACAACTGACAGTTTCTTACGTCCACCAGCAGCAGATTGAACCACACTGAGATGAGAGCCAGAAACGGTACCTTCTGTACCTATAGGTACGGTCGGCACCGTAGCCGGCACTGAAGATTTTTTTACCACCAGACTTCGAGAAACAGTGACTCCACCTGAATCAGCTGTATCCATGGGCGCAGTGGGTTCACTTACTCCAGTGTCAACAGAAACTGCTGCAGCTACCAAGTTCGGATTTGGGGAGGATACCGTGACCGTATTAACTGCTGCTAGGCTGGCTTTTTAGCGTTTAGGCGACTCAGTTAGTAATTTTTATACCCGTTTCTCGTAGAGTAAAAGGGTATACTAGATTCGTCTGAAAGTATGTAACAGGCAGAAGAAAGCGTTTCTTACCCCATAAAGTATATATATTCTTGATCAGGATCACTAGCCGAGTCGAAGTAGCCATGTCCGTCTGTCCGTCTGTCCGTTTGTCCGTCCGTCCGGATGATCGCTTAGATCTCGGAAACTATAAGCGCTAGGCTATTGGGATTTGGCGTGCAGATTCCTGAGCTTCTTACGCAGCGCAAGTTTGCTTCACCACGCCAACTCTAACGCCTACAAGCCGCCCAAAACTGTGGCTCCTATGCTAGAATAAAGATTTTAACTGAAATGTATTGTTCTCATCAATACCTATCGATTGACCCAAAACAAAGTTTGCCACGCCCACTTTAGCGCACACAAGCCGCCCCCAAACTTCAAAAAATCGTAAATATGAATGTGGATTTCTTGGAAACTATTAAAGATAGAGAATTGGGATCTCAGATTTAGATTCCGTAGCCTTGTACGCAGCGCAAGTTTGTTACGCGAAGATACCAAGCCCACTCTAACGCCCACAAACCGCTTAAGCCTGTGGCGCCCAAAATTTTCATGGTAGATAACAAATTTTAACTGAAATGCATTGGTCTCGTCAATACCTATCGATTGATCCAAAAAAAAATTTTGCCACGCCCACTCTAACGCCCATAACGCTTAAATCTGTCTACCGCCGGTAGGTGGCGCACTTCAATCACGCTTTGCTGCTTACATATCTCCATTTCCCTTTGGTCCCCTTAGCCAAGTAACGGGTATCTGATAGTCGAGGTACTCAACTATAGCGTTCATCCTTGTTTATTATTAAATTGGGCACAAACGGAATTGAACCCCTCATTGAGCTGTTTAAAAGCACCTGAGAGATTCAAAAGGCTGTCTCGAGTCTGCTTCATAAAGCCGCTCACCTCAACTACTATTTCCTTGCAGGATCCACATGACCAAATGAGACCAGAATTCAGATCAATGAAGTCTTTGACTCTGCCAGTAAATCCTGCGCATTTAACGTGCATCATCAATTCGCAGAGCCAGCAGAAAATAAAAGGGTCTTTAGTTGAAGACGAAAGAGTACAATTTGTTTTTAGAGCAGACAAGAGCCATTTAAAGGAAATAAAATAAAATAAAATAAAATCTGAAAAATACCTCACTGGCACTGGGATCAAATTTCAAAACCACAAAGGCACAAAACATGAAAAAATATAAGAGCGCGCGATCGCGTATTTATTTAAATGTAGAGAGCACGAGATAATACATCTTCTATCGACTGAGCGTTGCTTGTGGGACACTGACAACTTTAAGCACGAACAGTTACAATGTAAAGCAAGCAAGAGAGAGAGAACAAGAGAATAGCACACCAAAAGTCTACCAGAAATTCGGCAGGTTCAGAGAGATTTT
Source organism: Drosophila subpulchrella (assembly GCF_014743375.2). Classification (NCBI taxonomy): domain Eukaryota; kingdom Metazoa; phylum Arthropoda; class Insecta; order Diptera; family Drosophilidae; genus Drosophila; species Drosophila subpulchrella. The sequence goes on along the minus strand of NW_023665465.1, from coordinate 17,288 downwards.
AAATTACAGTTATAATATAGAACGAGAGAACAATATATTATAGCTTCCTCAGGAATAATTGAAAAACAAGGAAGAACGCTATAGTCGAGTACCTCGACTATCAGATACCCGTTACTCAGCTAAAGGGACCAAAGGAAAGTGGAGATATGCAAGCAGCAAATGCGCCACCTACCGGCGGTAGACAGATTTAAGCATTTCAGTATTGTAGCTCTTATAGTTTCCGAGATCTCAGCGTTCATACGGACAGACGGACAGACGGACATGGCTAACTCGACTCGGCTAGTGATCCTGATCAAGAATATATATACTTTATGGGGTCGGAAACGCTTCCTTCTGCCTGTTACATACTTTCCGACGAATCTAATATACCCTTTTACTCTACGAGTAACGGGTATAATAAAAATTAAAGAAACTATATCTTTGGTGTTTTTACACCCGTAAAGGGTGTTCGTCGGAAAGTATGTAACAGGCAGAAGGAAGCGTTTCCGACCCCATAAAGTATATATATTCTTGATCAGGATCACTAGCCGAGTCGATCTAGCCGTGTCCGTCTGTCCGGATGAACGCTGAGATCTCGGAAACTATGAGAGCTAGGCTATTGAGATTTGGCGTGCAGATTCCTAAGCTTCTTACGCAGCGCAAGTTTGTTTCAGTAGAGTGCCACGCCCACTCTAACGCCCACAAGCCGCCCAAAAACTAAAATAAATACTAAAAAGTTTGCCACGCTCACTTTTACGCCCACAAACTTCAAAAAATCGTAAATATCTCAGAAACTATCAAGGATAGAGAATTGGGAGCTCAGATTTAGATTCCGTAGCCTTGTACGCAGCGCAAGTTTGCTACGCGAATATGACACGCCCACTCTAACGCCCACAAGCCGCCCAAGCCTGTGGCGCCCACAATTTTCATGCTAGATACAAAACTGTATAGATACATGAACTGTATTGGTCTCGTCAATACCTATCGATTGCCACGCCCACTCTAACGCCCATAACGCTTAAATCTGTCTACCGACGATAGGTGGCGCATATCAATCTCGCTTTGCTGCTTGCATATCTCCATTTCCCTTTGGTCCCTTTAGCTGAGTAACGGGTATCTGATAGTCGAGGTACTCGACTATAGCGGTCTTCCTTGCTTAAGAACTGTATTCGAAATTCTGAAATATTATGAGAATGATATCCCCCAGAGTAGAAATTAATATGTCAAAAAACACCAAAGTTAATTTTTTTTAAGATTTTTAAAGCCTTTACTCGTAGAGTTAAGGAGAATACCAGATTCATCGGAAAGTATGTAACAAGTAGAAGGAAGCGTTTCCGTCCCTATAAAGTATCAAACAAAAACACCTCTTAACGAGGTAAAAAGTAGTAGTAGTAGTAACTTTCGACGTGGATTATCACGACAAGAGGGCATCGATGAACTTAAATCTTTAAATAGTGATGAAGCACCATCCCTTATCACCGTGAAAAACTGGTTTAATGAATTTGATCGTGACCGACGCTCGCATGAAGACGAAGGTCATGAAAGTCGTCCAAAAACAGTCGTTGTGCCAGAGTGCGTGAACTGATAATGGAAGATTATCATGTGACATACCTTGAGATAGAGGCATTCTTGGGCATTACTTCCACCAGCATACATTCGATATTGCATGAACACCTGGCCGAAAAACGTTTTGTTCTCGTTGGATCCCGCACAATTTGACAATCGCTCAATGAAAGGCTCGTGTGGATTGGTGCAAAAAAATGTTGGCAAAATATAATCGCGAAGTTTCAAAAGACGTCACAGTGGACGAATCATGGATCTATGCTTATGAGCCCAAAAAAAACAGCATTCGACCGTTTGGGTCTTCGGAGACTAGCCAAATCCCAAATATGTTAGCAAAAGAAGCACTTCAAAGTAAATGGTTGCCTGTTTTTTCGACAAAACTGGTCATTTGTCAACTGTTCCGATTGAGCAACATAGGACTGCCAATTCTGAGCAACCACAACTTGTTTGCCTGAAGTCTTCGGAGAAAAATTTGAAAAACGAAAAAAGAAGTCGGAACATTGTGCACCATGACAATAAAAGCTCTCACACATCAGCTCAAGCCAGCGCCTTTTTGACAGGCCAAATCGTCGAATTGATGAGTCGTCCGCCGTACAGCCATGACTTGGCACCCAATGACTTCTATTTTTTCCCGCTTATCAAAAGAAAAATGTGTGGTCATCGATTTTTGTCGCCAGAAAATGCTGACGAAGCATTCAAAAACCGTGTTATTGAGGAGTCTCAATCGGAGTGAATAAAGTGCTTTCAAAATTGAATTGAGCGCATCCAAAAGTTTTATTTTCGTGCGGCAGAATGCTTTTTCAAGTGGCAAAGTGATCCTATATTAGGGTCAATTTAATGTTCTTCGTATCAGAGATTTTTTGACACTCAATAGTATCATATTGACACCTAAACATAAGCATATGGATGACAATATTGTTTTGGGTGTATGAAAAAATTTAGTATGAAAAAATACACGATTGATGACCATTTTTGGTATATCTTTTCTCAGTGCAGTCTTGCATTGCAAATTTAAGTTAAGTTTTTCATGCTGAGAATCTGTTTGTACTGTTTCGCTGGTTTACGCTTGGTTACCCACATCGTCGACAAACGCACAAACCGCAAAACGCGTGCAGCAGATGAAGTTCGCAGAGATCACTCAATTCCAGACCAATTAGGCACCAACTCCACGTGTGAGAAAGAGAGATGCGTCATCAAGTGTACCAGCATCTTCACTTTGACTCCGCCCACTACAACGGTTCGCTCCCATTGGTCACAGGCCATGGTCTTTACGCAAGGAAACCGGAATTCGCTAAGTTGTCTGTGTCTGTGTGGGAGTACGGGAACATATGGAGAAATCTGTAAACAAATCACTGCAGCGGTCGAAGAAACATACTCCGACTGAACTAATGACACAGCGACATGCTTATGTGTAAACAGCTCCACTACATATCCATCCGTGTTTGATTACAGTGGGATCAAGTCGATAGAAATTTGTATGAGAAATTTTGTAAGACTTGCTTTAATTGAAGTGAAACTTGCACCTTTATATGCCACTAAGGAATACTGAAGCGCAACTGACTAAAACCACATGCATTATAAATAAATAAGACGCACCCAAAAATAATCGTCATCAATGAGCCCTTATTTAGGTGTCAATGTGTTGGTATTGAGTGTCAATAAATCTCTGATAGATCAAATGTACCTTAATATGGGATCACTCTGACACTTGGGAAAAGTTTAAAACGAAAAGGTTTTGTGGCATTTTACAAAAGAATTCGGCCGCAATATAAAAAATGTAGGCGTGATTTAAAGCGTTTTCGCATCGTACTTGGTGCACCGGCAGGGGGGTTAGAGGTTCGAGTCCCACCAATGACAAATTTATTTATTTTTTATAATTTGAAATCTTAAAATTTTTTTAATAAAACTTTGTTACTACAATTAATAAGAAAATTTTGGATATTATTCTTTACAATCTTACAGCGTACTCTGCATGGCAAAAGCCATTATCAGTATCGAAGTAATGATGGTTGTTATCAAAATGACACTACTTAAGGTCAAATAAGGTTCTTTTTTAGGATCAAATTGATCCCAAAAACATCAAACATTTTTTTTGGTTTGGTTTTTTATTTTAAGTTATTTATGATGTTCTTAATATTAAAAAATTAATTTACAATATCATGGCACTTGGTCACGTCTAGAACAAAAATTGTAGGACAATCACTCAGATACCGATAAAAGCATATTTAATATATTTATATATTTTTTAGCGTAAGAGCAATTCCATAAGATATATAAAAAAATAAATGAGAAGCTCAAGGAAAAGTTAACTAAAGTTTTGTAAAGCTTAAAAATAATGATATGACCAAAAACGTGTTATACAAATTTTTTCAAGATACTCCAAGCAAGGGAAATCGCTATAGTCGAGTGCCTTGACTATATGGGTCCGATTTAATTAACTCTTGCAAAGTCAATGGACATTGAAAAATATAAAAATTTAAAATATACACAGAAAAAATTGAAATATATGCGCAGCACAAGCGTTGGTGACTTAAGCGGTTGAGTGTGCGTGGCACTGAAAAAAAATTGTAAGCATCTGACTTGTAAAGTGTGGGCGCTAGGCAGAACTTAGCGCTATGGACGTCAGACTGGGCGTGGCTTGTTGGGAAAACAAACTTGCGGTGAATGAGAAGCTAAGGAATAAAAACCTGAAATCTCATATCTCTAGCTCCAATAGTTCCGGAGATCACAGCGCTCACGCGGACAGGCGGAAGGACGGACATGTCTACCTGTTACATACTTTTCCCCGAATACAATACCCTACGAGTAAAGGGTATACAAATTAATAGGAGGGGCATTTCTTTTTTCATAGGAGTTTTCTTTTGCTATTACTTGCATTTCTGTTATCTGCCCCATGTCAGTGACTGATTCGTCTAACCCCCCTCTAGATGTTAGTGTAACTATTACGCAATGCCTGATAATGGCAAATTGGAGAATGACTTTAAATATTTTACTTTTCAAACGGACACATCAACTGAAAATATACTGTTTGTTAGCAGAGCTTTGCGCGAGGAAATATGGTATTCAAAAAGTATGCAACAAAATAAGTTGTTCTGAAATATAGAATGTGTTATTACGAGATATTTTCATTTTATATGGGATATAAAACGATTATCTTACGCAGTATTAACTTACTATTCCTTATATATTTTACATTCTTTGCCCCACTGTAACTGTAGGGACCCACAACCTCAGCGAGATTAACCTAACAGTGTCGTAGCTATAATTTAGTTGAGGGGGGTTTATAAATAACATTGTGCAGCACACTTTTTGACAAAATGTTATCCATAGGAATTCAGGTGGGGGATTAGGTAATACCCCCTATTCCGCCTTTAATACGCCCATGCAACAGACTTTTTTGTGTGTGCACGGCAATCGATCGCTGATTGAGCGTACCCCTAGTAGGATTTGATCAGTTCTGAGTGGCATGTCTTGCACAGCGGTTTTATCGAAGGTGCACAAATCTTTAATACAATTTCGCGATCTATAAAAACAATTCCAAGCGACGGTGTTTTGGAACATGATTGTGCCTCATGGTAACTTTGCAGTTTCCTTGCGTGAACCTCCATATAACCGAGCTATGTTATTTCACGAGAGCGCCGCCAGTATGGAACAGAGGATGCCCGAGAACCTCACCACTCACATTTTCGGCGAGTGTAAAGTGAATTCAGCTCGAACGAATTGCCCTGATCCGGTGGAAAGTGATCCGACGACAAAAGAGTCCTGTGCCCCGACTACCGTAGTTATTTCGTCGCCATCCACCACCACGAGCACCACCAAAGTAAAGCTGAGTTTTAGTGTTGACCGGCTACTGGCCGCCGAGCCTGGTAAATACCACAGGAAGAACTCTCCGTCTCCTTCGACAAGGTTATGCTGCGATAGTGGTATCTTTTGTTCCTGCTCGTTTCCACATTGTTTTAGTGAAGCGAATATCGAATCTCGAACGAGGAAACTTACTCCGGTCCCTGCAAGTACGATACCGGCGACAATGCACACATATCCCTATGTGGGACTTAACCAACTACATCCTACCCTGTATATTGATTACAAATCAGTGATGAGACCGACGCCAATTAGGGCAGCACGTCACGGTCAGTATATTTGTAAATGTTTTTAAATGTCAATATGGAAATATTTGGTATGAAAGCGAGAAACATACAATATGCATAAATGGATATATACATACGTAGATTTCTTATTATACCAGATACTCGTAGAGTAAAAGGTTGTTTTTAGAAAAGTATGTATGCAAAGAAAAGGAAGCGTTTCCGTATGCTATATATATTCTTAATCAGGATCACTAGACGAGTCGATTTAGCCATGTCCGTCTGTCTGTCTGTCCATATGAACGCTGAGATCTCGGAAACTACGGAACGGAGATGGAATGTTGGGACTAAGCATGCAGATATTTTGGCTTCCTGCGCAGCGCAAGTTTGTTTCATCGAAGTGCCACGCCTACTCTAACGCCCTCAATCGCCCATAACGCTATAACATCTCTAGCGACTACATTTTTGTTAATTTTTTTTGCGTGAATTAGAATATATTTTTATTATCAATACCTGTCTACATTCCAAAAATCACAACAATCGCAATATCATTTAAAAAGTTATAAATTACTTAGTTAACAATAAAAAAGGTCTTGCATGGTCAGTAGTACCGCAGTAATTGCATAGCATTCGACACAGCACCTGGGTAATGGGAGCCAGGTGCCGTTACCCGTTATGTGCTGCGTCGAATGCTATGCAATTTAATTATACCCGTTACACGTAGAGTAAAAAGGTATATGTGGTAACAGGTAGAAGGAGCATCTCCGACCCCATAATATATATACTAGCCGAGTGGATCTAGCCATGTCCGTCTGGCCGTGTGAACGCTGTGTCCTCGGTTCAAATCTCATTTCATTCATTTCATTTAGATTCCATATCTTCGTACGCAGCGAAAGTTTGTTAAACGAATATACCACGCCCACTCTAAAGCCGCCCAAAACTGTCGCTCCTACAGTTTTAAAGCTGGAAAAAATGTATCAGAAATGTATTGTTCTCATCAATACCTATTGATTGTCCCAAAAAAATTTTGGTAACAAAAATTGTTAACGCCCACAAACCGCCCACAAACTTGAAAAAATCATTAGTATTAACTCGGATATCTCGGAAACTATCAAAGATTGAGAATTGAAGAACTTCAGATTTAGATTCCTTAGCTTTGTACGCAGCGCAAGATTGTTACGCGAACATGCCACGCTAACTCTGACGCCCACAAATCTGCTAAAACTTTGGCTGCTCCAGTTTAAGCGCAATAATCAAATTTTAACTGATATATAGTGGAATTAATACCTATCGATTGACCTAAAAAATTTGCCACGACCACTATAATGCCCACAAACCGTCGAAAACTGTGGGGCTACAGTTGTCATGCTAGAATGATAGTTATACCCGTTACTCGTATAGTAAAAGGGTATACTAGATTCGTCGGAAAGTATGTAACAGGCAGAAGGAAGCGTTTCCGACCCCATAAAGTATATATATTCTTGATCAGGATCACTAGCCGAGTCGATCTAGCGATGTCCGTCTGTCCGTCTGTCCGTATGAACGCTGAGATCTCGGAAACTATAAAAGCTAGGCTATTGAGATTTGGCGTGCAGTAGAGTGCCACGCCCACTCTAACGCCCACAAACCGCCTAAAACTGTGGCTCCTACAGTTTTGATGCTAGAATAAAAATTTTAACTGAAATTTATTGTTCTCATCAATACCTATCGATTGACCCAAAAAAAAGTTTGCCACGCCCACATTAACGCCCACAAACTGCATACAAACTTCAAAACATCGTAAATATGAACGTGGATATCTCGGAAACTATCAAAGATAGAGAATTGGGATCTCAGATTTAGATTCCGTAGCCTTGTACGCAGCGCAAGTTTGTTACGCGAATATGCCACGCCCACTCTAACGCCCACAAACCGCCTAAGCCTGTGGCGCCCACAATTTTTATGCTAGATAAAAAATTTTCACAGAAATGTACTGGTCTCGTCAATACCTATCGATTGAAAAAAAAACTGCCACGCCCACTCTAACACCCAATCTCGCTTTCCTGCTTCCATATCTCCATTTCCCTTTGTACCCTTTAGCTGAGTAACGGGTATCTGATAGTTGAGATACTCGACTAGAGCGTTCTTCATTGTTTAACTTAAATTTATTGTTCTCGTCGATAGCTTATCTTCGTACGCAGCTCAAGTTTGTAACGCCAATGTGCCATACCCATTTTGGCTCCCACAAAGCGCAATAACTGTGGCCTCTACAGTTTTAAAAAAAAATGTTAAAACGAAATTTATTGTCGCCGACTCTGACGCCAACAAACTGCCTCAAAACTGGCGCTAGCAGTTTTATTTTAAACAAACTTGCGCTGCGCAGGAATCTCAGGAATCTGAATGCCTAATCCCAGTATTGTAGCTTTTATAGTTTCCGAGATCTCAGCGTTCATACGGACAGACGGACATGCCTAGATCGACTCGGCTAGTAATCCTGATCAAGAATATATATACTTTATGGAGTCGGAAACGCTTCCTTCTGCCTGTTACATACTTTCCGACGAATCTAGTATACCCTTTTACTCTACGAGTAACGGGTATAAAAACACCGAAGCTATAATTGTTTCATACTATTTTCCCACCAATTTTCCGATCGTTCCTATGGCAGCTATATGATATAAACGTTCGATTTTGATAAAATCAAATTCGAAGTTCAGAACTAATTAAAAAGTGTTATTTCCAAGCGTTGGAGGTTATATGTTAAAAAACACCAAAGATATAATTTTTCACATTTTTTTGTCCGATTATTCCTATGGGAGCTATAAGATATAGTTGTCCGATCCGGCTGGTTCCGACTTATATACTACCTGCAAAAGATATAAAACTTTTGGTAGCCTTTAAACTGATAGACTAGTTTGCGTAGAAACGGACGGACAGACGGACATGGCTAGATCGACTCGTCTAGTCATGCTGATCTAGAATATATACACTTTATGAGGTCGGAAACGTCTCCTTCACTGCGTTGCAAACTTCTGATTGAAATCATTATACCCTTTGCAAGGGTATACAAATCAATTATCGAAAGTATTGTGAAAATGGAACCACATAAACAATAGAAATATTGAGTGTTAAGTTTTAGTTGATCTGTATCCATATTGTGCAATGTGATGTGACTAACTTTTCTTTGCTTTCGTTCTTGAAAACAATTTGTTTGTTATAATCAACATGCATATAGTCAGAAATAATTCGGGTTTTTGCGTTAGTCCCTGCTGTTTTTGGATATCGGGAGACAATGACCTTTTGTGGGCTGCGGCTGGCAGCGCACTTTTATCTTGTGTATATTAAAATAGTCTGGAACAAATCTTTGTAAGTTAAATAGAAATGTTTTATTGTAAAATAAGCTGATAGAATTTTACACATACCTTTCGTTAGCCCAATTGATTAAGTCGAAATAAAAATTGGTTTTTATTTTAATATTTTTAGAATTAGCGTTCATTCGGACAGACGGACATGGCTAAATCGACTCGACTAGTGATCCTAATCAATAATATATATACTTTATGAGGTCGGAAACGCTTCCTTCTACCTGTTACATACTTTCTCTCGAATCTAGGGTACCCTTTTACTTTACGAAAAAGGTGTATAACAAGAGAGAACGCTGTAGTCGATGGGCGCTTGTGAGCGTCAAAATGGGCGTGTCACCCTGCTGAAATAAACTTGCGCTGGGCAAGAAGTTTAAGAATCTATATGCCAAGTCCCATCTTTCTGATTTTTATTGCTTCCGAAATCTCAGCGTTCATACGGACGGACAGACATACAGACATGACTAGATCGACTCGGCTGGTGATCCTGATCAAGAATTTTTATACTTTATAGGGTCGGAAACGATTCTTCTTCCTGTTGCATACTTTCCTACGAATCTAATATACACTTTTACTCTACTAGTAACGGTTACATTTAGAATCTAAATGTAACGTTATTCACACAGAACACCGTGGTGTTAAATGTAAGGTAACATTAGTACAGCGAATAAATGCGACATTACAACCAATAGAATAAAATAAAATAGAAAACAGTTTGCCTCCGAAACGTATCATCCATCCCGTATCCACCTGAAATAAATGAAATTAGAAAGACATAATTCAAAAATTAACAAAAATTTATTAACATATTACAAATCAGTCTTTTAAAATAATATTCAAGCTTACACGTAACGTGGAAAATATTTTTGAAGAACAGTTTGCTTATTTGCTTTAGCAGTTGGCCGTCATTTAAGGGCAGATACACATAGCTATCCAGCTAATTGCCCTGAGTAATTAATTGGTCGGCTGGAAACGGAATTAGGAACGGACGGCAGACATGCGGGGTGTAATAAAAGGAAAGCGACAGGTTGAAATAACTTTTGCCTGTAAGGGGCCGTGGATCTCTGATAGATTGTGAGCCACAGGTTCAACTGCTTGGACTCAACCGATGAGACTGGGATGGTGTACAGACTAATGACACGGAATGACTGTCTGATGGGTTAAACGAATACCTGGATGAGTGTACGGATAAAGCTATGCGTTGTTTTTGGGGGCCAAGTCATAGACCAAGTATTTACACAACTCCACCCAATATTGTAGTTTTCTTGCAGGAGGCTACTCTGCGGTTGCCTGCCATGTCCAACCTACCGGCCTCTGCAGAATTATTTCGTGATGGATTGATTGCTTCCCATCGCACATTATAAAATCATTGGGAAAGGCAAGTCTATTGTGTTCATCTATCGACTATTTTTGGCTGTTTGCCTGGACCGCATGGTGATTAGTACTTTGTTGATTATTGTCGGTTCTGGATCTACCGACCGGTCGATGGATTGATGTACAGTCTATTGTCTGATATCGAAATGCTGTCTGAAGCATAATCCGGCGCCTTGCGGCTAATTAATAAACATTTTATATGATCATTCAACTGTTAGGTGCACTTTCAAAGCACTACAAAATCATTGATTATATTAGCCTATATTAAGTTCCTCTTGGAACTTTGAAAATTATTTCCCAAGCTCTCAACAGCAGGGGAGGGCCGTCGTTCCAATAATAATTAAAATGCTTTGAATTTTAATAGTCGATATGTTTCTAAAATTAGTAAGTTAATACAGGTCACGAGTAAACTTTGAATAAACTCGTGAAAAAACCGAATTGGAATAGTAGAATAGTATAGTAATTACGGAACAATATAAGATCAAATTCTTTTTAGAATAAGCAAGTTATTGTCTTATTCAATCATAGGTAGTTAATAAATGCAATTGCCCTTGAAACAATAAACAACCGTTTTTACGCATTAATGACTTTTTTTGTTTTCGAGCCAAACACAAGAACTTTTTATGATTTGATAAAACATAATATAAAATAAATTAAGATCTCTTCTACTAAGACCGTTTTTTTAAATCGTCATAAAAAAACTTATAGGCGATAACGGAAAAATATAAGATCAAATTCTTTTTAAAATAAGCAAGTTAATGTCATATTCGTGCATAGGTTGTTAATAAGGAAAATTGTCCTTCTAACAAAAAATTTTTGGGCGGCTTGTGGGCGTTAGAGTGGGCGCGGTACACTAAGGTAACAAACTAGCGCTGCGCAGGAATCTCTAGAATATGTATGCTCGCTCGCTTGGCGGGAAAACAGCTATAAAAAGCTAAATTTCGTATCTTGTAAATTTCAAAAGCTACATGCTTGTGCTATGTGTCGTTGGATAGGTGTATTGAAATTCTGTGTACGCCTTCCTAACATGATTAGTTAGAGTGGGCGTGCTACACTGCCTCGCTCGCTTGGCGGGAAAACAGCTATAAATAGCTAAGCTTCGTACACCCGTAACTTGTGAATTTTTAAAGCTACATGCTTGTGCTATGTGTTGTGGAAAGGTGTATTGAAATACTGTTTACGCCTTCCTAACACGATTAGTCTAAGTACCATTGTTTTAAAATTAGGTTTTTTAGATTTGCTTATTTTTCAAAACGATTTCGGTGAGAACTTTAAACTGTAGCCCTTGAGACTCCTCAACTTTGGACAACATTGAATTTTGTATGTGCGTATCCAAGCGCTATTTTAGGGTCATGGAACTTAAAATTGTCATTAACACTTCCATATAAGAATGTAGAATTCTACAATTTTTGGGAAAGTATATGAATTATGTAACACCAGTTTACAAATAAAATTGATGAAATACGCCAAATAATATACGTAAAAATAGTTTCAGGGAAATCAAAATTGTCACCCAAAAAACGCTGTTCGGTTAAAAGGATCGGAAACCTTTATCGTATAATACATTTTCGTCGCAAAAGTTGATATCAGAACTGTTGTTTGTTGAAGGTGCGATCGTCACTCGATTTTTACCACGTTAAGAGGTGTTTTTGTTTGATATTAAAAGTTTTTGTTTTAAACGTCAATTACACCAGTTTACAAAAAAAAAATCGATTAAATACGCCTTCAAGGAAACCTTTGTTTTCCGGAGAGGTACATCTCCTTGATTAAGAAAAGGGCACTTAAAATGTTTTCTATAGTACCAATTTTTTTTAAAGTGTTCAAAACGTTATTCGCACTTTTTTATTTTCTAACTCGAGTTCTGATAAACCGAATTCGGTCATTAAAGACTCATTTTACAGGTGTTAGAATGTCCTTTAACTTTCTTTTTTTTCTTTTTATTACCTGTAAAATGAGTCTTTGATGACCGAAATCGGTTTATTAGAACTCGAGTTAAATAATAAAAAAGTGCGAAAAACGTTTTTTACACTTTAAAAAAAATTGGTACCATAGAAAAAATTTTAAGTGCCCTTTTATTAATCATGTACCTTTCCGGAAAACAAAAGTTTCCTTGAAGGCGTATTTCATCGACTTTTTTTTGTAAACTGGTGAAGTTGACGTTTAAAACAAAAACTTCTAATATCAACAAAAACACCTCTTACGAGGTAAAAATCTAGTGACGATCGCAACTTCAACAAACAACAGTTCTGATATCAACTTTTGCGACGAAAATGTATTATACAATAAAGGTTTCCGATCCTATAAAGTATATGGGCCGTTCTTTTACAAACCGAACACCGTTTTTTGGGTCACAATTTTGATTTCCCTGAAACTATTTTTACGTATACTATTTGGCAGGAAAAAATTACCTTTTAGTTAACTTTAATTTTTAATTTGTAAAAAAAGTCAAATTTTAAAAAGTTCTTCTGTTTGAAAATCTTTATCTCCAGCTGTAGTTATCCGTAGTTTCCAAAAGGCGTAGAATGAACGTTTCTTATATCCGAGAATCAGGCTTCTAAAACCAAAATTTGATAAACATACGTATTTTGGAAAGTCCCCCAAAATGTTGTTTTTGGAATAACTTTTTACCGGACTATCGGGTGAGGTGTCTTTCAACTCATATTTTCAGGCAGAATACAGCTAGCCTAAGAACCTGGAGCATTTAACCACCGGCACTAACAGTTTAAATTTTCTTAATGCCTAGACTCTTTCTCTCAAAGCAGTTTAAATTCTTAAGGTCTTGGTATGCAATCCTTATAGTTTCTGTGATACCTTTCCATCGGTGTATAACTCGCTAAGATCAGCCCATCACAGCAGATCGAAAAATCTTATTCTTTGGAGTGTGACCGAAGCTTTCAAAGTTCACCCGCAATGCAAGTTGCATGGTCTTACTGTCAAGCATCTGGGTTTGTTGCCCAACGGAAAACAAATCAATTGCAGCAATTTAAAAAATAAGAGTCAGCTGGTGCACAAAGAAATCTACGGATTCTACGCCATCTTCCCCGTGTCATCTGCAGTCAAGCTTCCAGTCCCAATAGGCATATTGGACCTTGAGGAAGTGGGAGCCAAAATGGGAACGGGGTTAATCCGCCTGATGCTGCATGAAGTCGCCCAGCGTCCTGGCAATGGCTCCTCCAACTGTCCCATAGCAGGTGCCCTTTTTTCATCTCCTCTTTAGCTGCCAAATAGCTGATGGAGGTGGAGTCCTGTGGTTTCTTAATGGAGAGCTCGTCGGAGATCGTTCTAGTGGTTTGGCTAAAAAGATACTTCTATTAGAACAACGTAACCAAATTCTTTCGGCCAGAACTTACTTTCTTTGCGAGGACACGCCCGGCATGATGTCCATGTAGGGAGAGAAGTCCCACTCGGCATGTTCCTTCCCACTGAAATTCTCTAGTGGATCTTCTCCAGCACTTCAAATATTCTGCGGATTTGCCATGTTGTAGTATTGCCTTCCCTCGCCGAAGTCCCACAATAATATGCAACAGCTTGGAATAGGCGTCCTTTTTCATCTGCACTGACCTCCTGCAGTCGTATTTTGGGGTTTCTTACCATTTTTATACCCGTTACTCGTAGAGTAAAAGGGTATACTAGATTCGTCGAAAAGTATGTAACAGGCAGAAGGAAGCGTTTTCGACCCCATAAAGTATTTATATTCTTGATCAGGATCACCAGCCGAGTCGATCTAGACATGTCCGTCTGTCCGTCTGTCTGGCCGTCCGGATGAACGATGAGATCTCTAAAACTATAAAAGCTAAGATATTTAGACTTGGCGTGCAGTTTCCTGAGCTTCTTACGCAGCGCAAGTTTGTTTCAGCAGAGTGCCACGCCCACCCTAACGCCCACAAGCCGCCCAAAACTGTGGCTCCTGCAGTTTTGATGCTAGAATAAAAATTTTAGCTGAAATGTATTGTTCTCATCAATACCTATCGATTGACCCAAAAAAATTTTGCCACGCCCACTTTAACGCCCACAAGCCGCCCACAAACTTCAAAAAATCGTAAGTATGAACGCGGATATCTCGGAAAATGTCAAAGATAGAGAAATGGGATTTCAGATTTAGATTCCGTAGCCTTGTACGCAGCGCAAGTTTGTTACGCGAATATGCTACGCCCACTCTAACGCCCACAATCCGCCCTAGCCTGTGGCGCCCACAATTTTCAAGCTAGATAAAAAATTTTAACCGAAATGTTTTGGACTCGTCAATACCTATCGATTGATCAACACTTTGCCACGCCCACTCTAACGCCCACAATGCTTAAATCTGTCTACCGCTGGTAGGTGACGCATTTCAATCTCGCTTTGCTGCTTGCATACCTCCATTTTCCTTAGCTGAGTAACGGGTATCTGATAGTCGAGGTACTCGACTATAGCGTTCTTCCTTGTTAATTTTTTGTTTTTACACCGTTTTTGCATGAACACCGCCAAAGATTAAATATCTTATTCTTTGGGCCGCGGCTTACGCAGCGCTTTCAGCAGCGTGCCACGCCCACTCTAACGTCCAAAAACCGCCCAAAACTGTGGCTCATACAGTTTTGATGCTAGAATAAAATTTTTTACTGAAATGTATTGTTCTCATCAATACCTATCGATTAACCCAAATAAAGTTTGCCACGCCCACTTTAACGCCCACTTTAACGCCCACTTAAAAAAATCGTAGATAGAGACTTGGGATTTCAGGTTAAGATTTCGTAGCCTTAAGCGCAGCGCAAGTTTGTTACGCGAATATGCCACGCCCACTCTAACGCCCACAAGCCGCCCAAACCTGTGGCGCCCACAATTTTCATGCTAGAAAAATTTTTTTAACTTAAAAGTATTAGTCTCGTCAATACGTATCGATTGACCCAAAAAAAAGCTTGCCACTCCCACTATAAAGCCCATAACGCTTAAATCTGTTTACCGCCCACATAACCATATATTGGGTCAGGGGTAGGTGGCGCATTTCAGTCTCGCTTTGCTGCTTGCATATTTCCATTTCCCTTCGGTCCCTTTAGCTGAGTAACGGGTATCTGATAGTCGAGGTACTCGACTATAGCGAAACAAGAAAACAACAATTTTGTGAATATGGAACTACATGAACAATCAATATTCCATTTTATTTGATCTGTATCCATGTGTGATCAATTGATCTTTGCTTTCGTTCTTGAAAACAATTCGTTTGCTGTAATGAACATGCCAATACTCAGAAATTATTCGGGTATTTGCGTTACTTCCTGCTGTTTTTCTATATCGGACGTTTCTATACGTTAACAGACGCATGGCTTAAAGACCCATGTCCAGCTGCAGTGATTTTCTTGAGGAAATAAAATAAAAGCTTAGCTAGTTCAGGTAGAATAGGGGACTCCGTACCGCCGCTTACGCAAAACGCCGTTATACGCCGCTCTAAAGCCCCGCACACGCTCCGGTGCCCACGACGCTCACACATCGGAATCCGCGCCATCAGGAGCACCCTTGCGGCCGAACTGCCCCGCCCAACTGCGCCGCCCACCGAGCGCTCCCGGAATCCGCGCACATCAGAAGCACCACAGCGGACCAACTGCGCCGTCCACCGAGCGCTCCCAGAGACCGCCCGCACCAGGAGCAACTTGGCGCTCCGCCGCTCCTTGAGCCTTCAGCAAAGCCCACCGCGTCGAGGAAAACGGCACAATCGCACCACAATCGCCAGGAGACTCGCCACTGCGCCACCACCGATTGCACACCCCAGCTGCTATTCAACCATTACATCGGGAGTCCCAGCCGCTCCCACCTCATCATCCAGCAGCCCCGTGACGCGCGTGCACCGGAGGCGCAATATCCGTGCAACTCACGCACTGCCCAGCCGCATCGCACTTCGGAAGGCCCAGCCGCGCCCACCTCAGCATCCAGCATCCGCGTGACGCCCAACCGGAGGCGGAACAGCGGTCACCCGCGCGCAGCCACCAGCCGCACCGTTCACCGGGAAGACCGATGAAAACGGAATTAGAGAAGAAAGCGTCGGAGGAACGGATCTTTCCAGAATCCGACGAGGCATCCGTGACCCGAGCCGTGGGGGTCAGGTGGTTTTCCTACCGGCGAAAGGATGAGCTACAAGCTCTACTGAATGAGTTTGGCCTAAATACACACGGTCAAGTGGACGAACTGCGACCACGGCTTGCATCTTTCATCGGAGGATCAAACCGCAGCCCGGCTCATCGGGAGCGCTTTGCTCTACGCAAAAAGTAATGACCAATCGGTCCACCTCACCGATGACAGGCGCAGGACATACTCTACTCTTTGTGCCGCTTCCAGAACATCGGCAAACGAACCCAGGACGCGGTACGCAAGTATCCAACCCCGCACCCCGAACCCCACTCACCGCCCCGTCACAGGTCAGCGGACGTGTTCGCCGAAAAGCTTCCGTCTTGTTTGACGGTCAAGCAGACCCCGTGCACTTCATGGAACGGGTCGAGGAAGGCGCTACGGAGTACAACGTCCGGAACAGCGACATCCCACGGGCCATCGCCGGATTGCTCTCGGGCCGCGCCGAAGGGTGGTACCGAGCCTACCAGATGCATGCCGTGCTCTGGGAAACATTGAAGCAAAAGATTTGGAGTTTTTCCTTCCCCCACGGTACTACCAGCGCCTAGAGGATGCGATCAGTAACCGACACCAACAAGCCGGCGAGCCCTTTAAATTCTACCTCGTGGAGCTGCTCCTGATAATGCAGCGGGCGAACTACTCGTTCCACCAGGAGCTCGAAAGGATTTACGAGAACCTTAAACGGCAACATGAGTTCTCCTCGTTGGAAGTGCTGAGCCAACTAGCCACCGCCTTCCAAATTTTTCGGGACCGGGACCCTGTCCGACACGCAGCGCTAGTTCCACCCACCGGTGGAAGCTTCGCTATGAAGACCAGCCCTCAGTCCGGGCCACATACGCCGAGTGCTGAA